>NC_043705.1:118823505-119078478 GCF_006229205.1 Suricata suricatta
GTGGTATTATATACATGCATATATATATATATATATATATATATATATATATATATATATATATATATATATAATGAAATATTACTCAGCCATCAAAAAGAATGAAATCTTGCCATTTGCAACAACATGGATGGAACTAGAATATATTATGCTAAGCAAAATAAGTCAGTCAGAGAAAGATAAAAATCATATGATTTCACTCATATGTGGAATTTAAGAAACACAGCAGATGAACATAGAGGAAGGGAAGGAAAAATAAGATAAAAACAGAGAAGAAGGCAAACCATGAGACTTTTAAAACCAGAGGACAAACTGAGGGTTGCTGGCAGGGTGTTGGACGGGAAGACGGGCTAAACTGGTGGCAGGCATTGAGGGAAGCGCTTGTTGGGTGTTATACGAAAGTGACGAATCACTAAATTCTACTCTTGAAACCATCATTACACTATATGTTAACTAACTTGGATTTAAATAAAATTGAAAAAAAAAAAAGAAGACCCTCCCCACCTTTGCCTGCCTCACTCATCCTGTGAAACTCAAGGACTCTTTCTGATAACTTTACCTAAATTCAATTAGAATAAAGCCTTTATATGTGCTTTGATAAGTGTTCTGGGCTTTACCTCTATCTTATCCCTCATCATATTTCATTCATGTTACCTGCTCACATCCTCTGTCCAATGAGTCAGAATGCAGTTGGTTAAGAATTCTCACTAGGACTATCAGTGACAAAGAGTTAGTGATTAATATGGGAGCATCTGAATACAGATGCCATTAGTAGTGGTAACCTACATAAGCAGCACTTCTTGTAGAAGACTACTTAACTTAGCTGGTTGGTGCATTTAAAAACTCTATTCAGGAGCACGTGGGTGGCTCAGTCCATTAAGTCTATAGCTCTTGATTTGGGCTCAGGTCATGATCTTGCATAGTCATGGGATTGAGTCTGCCATTGGACTCCATGCTGGGTATGGAGCCTGCTTGGGACTCTCTCTCTCTCTCTCTCTCTCTCTCTCTCTCCCTTTGCCCCTCTCCCCTGCTCATGTACTTTCTCTCTCTCTAAAATGTAAATAAATAAATAAATAAATAAATAAATAAATAATATAAAAACTCTATTTAGTAATCCTCATCCTTGTCATTTTTCCATCTTTGTAAAGCCACCACTTTGTCTTTATTTTCCCTTACATTTTCATCATAAATTATGCCACTCCTCCTTGCTCCCAGTAGGATACTCTCAATTTCATAATCTGATCGTCTGTGACAACAGTGAGACATTTTTCTTTATAACTTGCAATCATTTGAGACATCTTGAGTTGTGACTTTGCAAATAAATCTCCTCTTGCTTATGAAATCAAAAGTCAAGCATTTGATTTGTCAGGCTCAATATTTGCCTTGAAAACAATAAACCATGATCTGCTTAATAAAAATTACATAAGTAGATTCAGGTTGTGCCCTGTTTGAGAGTTAATGCTTTCAACAAGTATTTTTTTAAAGAACAAATGAAATGGAAATTTCTAAATATTTGGTAAGCCTCAAAGATTGGTAATTGTCTTCTCTCCTCCCTTTGTTTTTAACAAACTTTCCCAAACATATTACACTGTGGGCATTTCATATTATCCTTTTACATATTTTTTTACACATTGTTTTCTCTTCTAGCGCTCTGACCCCACTGCTGCCATCCTGCCAAGCCTGCTAAACTGTGTGCAGGTACCTTACCACTGCTTCCAGTGCCTAAAGATGTGTCACCAATTTTGCATCATGGCATACATTTGTGTCTGCTGAATTTGGCTGCCTCTGCCACCTCCCTATGCACTGCCCTATGAACTTTCTAAATCTGGCTCCCACCATAGCCATTGCCCCTACTCCCGCTGGATACTTCCACTTCTACCAATGCCAAGACAGCAAGGTTTTGGAGGTTGCAGTTTCTCCTATGGTGAAATAGGGATCCCTGTCCTGTCCACAAAATGTGGCTTTGCCCTCAGTGTCTCCCAGGATTTTCATGTCCAGTCTCTTCTGTCCCCAGAACTTAGGTGTGATTTCATGGAGGGACTGGTTAAGAGCTGCCACCTATTAAAGGACCAGGCTTCTGGGGAACCTGGGTAGCTCGGTGGGTTAAGAGTCTGACTTTGACTCAGGTCATGATCTTGTGGTCAGCAGGTTCCAGCTCTGAGCTGTCAGGCTCTCAGAGTCTGGAGCCTCCTTCATAGTCTGTCTCCATCTGTCTCTGCCCCTACCCTGCTCACACCCTGTCTTTCTCTGTCTCTCAAAAATGAATAAATGCTTTTAAAAAAAAACATGTAAAGGAACAGGCTTCTTACTAGGGCATACTTTTCCTGCCTCATTTTCCCCTTAGGCTAAATTCTTCCTAAGAAAGGGTCTCTATTCTCTGTGCACATGGGCTTCTGCAAACATGCCCTTAGAGGGCATGTTTGAAATGTATGAATCAGGAATCTAGCTTAGACTATACACTTTTATGCCCAAAATTTTGTCCAGGTGCAACATGAATGTGAACATTCCATTGTAGGCATTGCACACATGGTCTTGACTTTATCACATCACAAGCAGATTCTCAGAGTACATTTTTTGGTTTTTATTAATATCCTTCCCAAAAGGATAGTTTTCTATAAAATATGATTTTTTTTTTAAATCTTACAAAATTAGAATATTTTTAAAAACCATTTGAGCATGTGTTTCTGAGGTAAAAGCAGGAGAAGCTGGCATGGAAAATCTGAACATTCACAGGATTCGATCCAGATGATCTCAATCATTAAGGTAATTACTTAATGGCCACTTTCACGTACTTGTTTGATGTGAATACACTAGCTTTGCTGTCGTTGATTATAAATGGAGCACTACTGGAAAATTGGAAGTTTGGAAAAGAGAAACAACAGTGATTGAATGAATGTCAACAAAGACTATATAAGGAAACATTTAAGGAAATAAATGTCTATATTTAAGTGAAATATATGTAGCATAAACTCAGATCTGAAATGTATACATGTGCATGTATATGAAATAGCTACTGATAAACAAATATTTCACTTTTACATATGACATCTATTATACTTTGTTCTGTGAAAGACTAGACATTGAAGGCTAGAAAGAATTGGAACAAACCCTTTAATGCATTTGCCTCCATTTAGGCAGGTCCTCTACCGTGCATGAAATCTTAGATGGCACACTTCAGCAGTTCTCCAGCTTGGCAAATCGCTGGCATAACCACACAAACTATCAACTTCCTCTATGCCTATCCTTATCCATTAGCATCTCCTTGGTGTTCTGCAGCAGGCACAATTGCAGCTAGATATATTTAATGCTTTTCAATCAATAAACATTTATGGCTAACCTGTGTGTAAGTGATCAGGCTTGATGCTGCAGGGAACTTGAAGAAACTTGTAATGCCTTAATTTGTATTTCACTAACCTATCTACCTATATACACACACATATGCATATATATCTGTCTATATATATAAAGCACTTTCACACATGCTATTTCATTGAATATTCACAACAATCTCTTCCAAGGTTGAAAAAAGTAAAGCTCAAAGAAGGTAAGTGACTTGCCTGAGCACACATAGTTGCAGAACTGAGCTTGAGTTGAAGTTTCATGATACTTAAGTCCAAGTTTACTATATCACAACTTTCCCTAAATGTTACAACTTCTCATAACCTTGGTCCCTAACCCACAAGGAATTGATAATCTTGGAGCAAGCTAAAATACATTCACAATGATTGAAGGATGATATGATGAGGGATAAAGAATGATGGGAGCTTAGAATAGGGAGGGATCAATCACTTTCAAATCAGTTCATTTGGAAGAGTTCATGGGAAGAGGTAGAATGTGATTTGGATTTTGAAAACCCGGTAAAATGTTCATAGATGAAATGGGAGAAAGGACATACCATGAAAAGTTTTTGAAACTGGAAATAGAAGACGCTTAGCAATTGGTGCTGATTGGAATGTAAGGCTTGTGAAGAGGTACAGTGGAAAATAAACCTCACATTAGAAATTGAGATCTGATTATACTGGTCCTTGAATATTGGGAAAAGTATTAGGTACTCATGGAAGATTTTAGAGCAAAACATCTCTAGAGTTGTATAAAACATTAGAGGAAGAAGAAATTAGAGGAGAGAGACCAGTTAAAGGTTTACTATAAAGTTCAAGTGAAAAAAGTACAGACTTTAATTCTAGGGAAATGGCAGTGGAAATAAAGAAGAGGAAAAGTCCAATTGAAAGAATTCATTAATTAATTGGATAGAGGGGCCCTAGAAAGAAAACAAAGAAGATGCCAGCCTTTTGTGCCTGAAGAGTAAGAGCAAACAAGATAGGAGGAAGCACTGATTTGGGACAAAACACAAGAGCTTGCTTTTGGGTATTTTAAGGTTGTAGGAGGAGTGCCACACAGTAAGACATCCAACAAAGAGTAGAAATGAAACCAGGTCATAGATGACAGGTCAGGGCATGAAATATAAATCTGAGTGACATCTGCCTAGACATTACTAAGGAAGCATGGGAATGAATTATAAGGTTACAAAAGAACATATTAAGAGATTACATGGGAGGAGAATGGAAATGAAAGGACAGGAAAGAGAAAGAGTACAAAATGACTTTTAAAATGTTTTAATTTAATTAATACAGGCAAAAAAGTCAGAAAGAGGCCTGAGAGGCTGTAAGAAAGGGAAGTGGGAAGAAGGAAAATAATCCTTAAAGGAAGGCAAGAGAGAAATGAGAAGGCAGGAACTTCAAGGTTGCAAAATCAGAATAAAGCCACAGCATAAGAATCTCCCTCCCCCAGTATCTCTTGAAATCAGCAAAATGATACATTAAAAAACAGGCTTCCAAAATTCTGTAGCAACAACCAAACCAGAGAAGGGGATAGCTCTAGGCCATAAACTTCAAAAAGTACTGGCCAATGAAAGAGACTGAAAACTCTGTAGTGAAGTTCATCATGGCAAGGCTCCTAACCCTATTTCAATTCCCTGCACCCACATAGGCATACCAACTAAATCCGTGAACACCTCATTAATATCTCAGAATAGGGAGAGAAAGTTAATGAGAAGCTAACTCTCCAAACAAGAAGTCACAGAAAATGTTGGAACATATTGGAAATGAACAATGAATTATAACCTGTTTAATGGCTTTGAAGGCTGTAAGACTAAAACATGACATTGGGGAATAGGTTCCAAGTTTGAGGGTACACTCCCATATGATAGAACACTCCCTCAACTCAGTGAAGGAAGCCCTCGCACAATTAATAAACATTTAACTTTAGAAATGACTTCTGAGCCCTGATACTCTAACAAGAACTGCACAATATATATCTCACCTAGGCTCTATCCTGCCCTGCCATGCTTATGGAAGACATGGAAACATAAAAGACCAAGTCCTAAAACATGGTTTATCAGGAAAATAGATGAGTGTCAAAAGAAAAAGGAGACAAGAAGACACCTACACTACACTAGGGCAAAGGTCTGGACCAAGAGAACAGTTGAGCAAGATGGAAATTAGCAACTTGGCAATTAGTGACAAACAAATACATACACACACTTAAAATGCAAAAGATAAACCAATTTGGATGCAAAACAACTAAAACTCAGAAGGAAATTGTTCACAAGTGCTCTGAGGCGTAGAAATCTTAATAGGAAGAAAAATTCAGTAAAACAAGGGCCCCTAGTCAAGATGATTAAGCAACAAAATAAAATAAAGGGCTAAGTTACAGAAGCAAGAACACAAATCCAAGGAGAAAAACAGCAACATCTCTGATTAAATTTGAGAATACAAGAAATAAACTAAATCTACCTAAAAATAAATATCCCAGGATATAGGAAAATGAATGCAAATTCAAAACATAAAATAAAAAAGTAGAGACAGATGGAACAAAAAAAAAATAAACTGATATAGAGAATAAAACATTAAATACAGTGCAAAAAGTATTAATATAATATAAGCAAATTTTACTGGAATGAAAAGATTCCAGTCTACAGATCACATCACCTTGGGTTAAAAAAGATAATAATGGAGACCACTTATCCTGCTAAGATAATGAATTTCTAGATAATTCTCAGATATCTACACAGAAAAAAACCTAATCACCATGAAGGGACAATTACAAATTGACCTCCCATAGCAACATTTGATACTAGAAGCTAATGTAAAAATGTCTACAAAGTTCTGAGAGAAATAACAGTGTATTTCAAAAATATCAGAGCTAGGCAAGACATTGGGTAATGATAAACAGACATTTATAAATATAAAAGAATTATTACAATAGGGTTTTTATGATTTTTCCTTATTTTGACTTTTCAATGCTAAGAGTATAAGATTGAGAATTCATTTATACAGAGTAGAACTCATACATTTTAATGTACAGTTCAATGAATTTTGACCTGTGTAACCATCACCTTGATCAAGATTTAGAATATTTCAATCTCCTCACCAAGTTTCCTGGTATCTCTTTCCAGTAAATATCCCTGTAATTTTTTCTGATTTCTATCACCATAGATTAATTTTGCCTGTTCTTAAAATTCATATATAATAGAAGTAATACAAAATTGCTATTTTATCTAACCCAAGCTCAAAACAGTATTTTTGTATTTCATTCATGTTGTGGTGTATGTTAGTAGTTCTTTTTTCTTTCTTTTATTTATTTTATTATTTTTAAAAATTTTTTGTGTTTATTTATTTTTGAGAGAGAGAGACAGAGTGTGAGCAGGGGGAGAGTTAGAGAGAGGGAGACAGAATCTGAGCTGTCAGCACAGAGCTGGATGCGGGGCTCAAACTCACAAACCATGAGATCATGACCTGAGCTACAGTTGGATGCTCAACTGACTGAGCAACCCAGGTGCTCCCATTTTGCCTATTTTCGAATTGAATTGTTTGCTTTCTTTAGCTTCTTGCCTATTTTAACCCAATGCGGGCCTCAAACTCATGAACTCTGAGATCATGACCTGAGCTGAAGTCAGACACTTAACTGACTGAGCCACCCCACACTCCCCTTATATATTTTTTTTTACGAGAGAGAGAGAGAGAGAGAGAGAGAGAGAGAGAGAGAGAGAGAGAGAGAACAAGGCAGGGAGGGCCGGGGGCCAGAGGGACGGGGAGAATTCCAAGCAGGCCCCATGCCATTAGCACAGAGCCTGAAACCAGGCTCAAACCTGGTAACTGGGAGATCATGACCTGAGTGGAAACCAAGAGTTGGAGGCTTAATCCACTGTGACATGGAGGTGCCCCATTTCTTTTTTTTTCTGAGTGCATATTCCAGCTGTCCATTTCTAATGGACATTTGGGTTTTTCTAACTTGGGATTCATAAATAAATTGATATGAACATTCTTCAAAAGTCTCTCTGTAGGATAGATGCATACATTCCTTTCCTTTGGCAATATTTTTAGGAATGAAAATATTGGGTCATAGGATAGATGTATACCTAACTTTGAGATTGAAAAACAGTCTTCCAAAGCGGTTATTTTATTTTATGCTCCTACAAGAAATATATGAGAATTTCAATTGCTCAACATCCACAACAGTAGTCTTCTTAGTTTTAATCATTTTGGCATCTATCATGGTCTTGACTTGCATTTCTCTGATGACTAATGATGCTCAACATCTTTCATATGCCACTGGTCACTCATAAATCTTCTCTTGTGAGGTGGCTCTTCAAATCATTATTTACTTAGATCATTGTCTTTTTTAAATTTGATTTGTATGAGTTGTTTTACATTGGGTATCAGTTCTTGATCAGAAATACGTTTACAAATACTTTGTTCTAGACTGTGGCTTGGCTTTTTACTTTCCTAACCAATGTCTTTTGATGAACAGAAGCTTTTAATGTTGATAAAGTCTGATTTATTTTTTTATTTTATAGTTGGTGCTTTATGTCTTGAGAAATCTTTCTCTACCTCAAGAAAAATATTCTCCAATCTTTCCTTTAGGAAGCTTTATAATTTAAGCTTTCACATTTGAATTAATTTTCATGCATCATATGAGGTAAGAATCAAAGTTGTTGTTGTTTTTTCCATATAGACGTCCAGTTGTTTCAGCAACATTTATTGAAAAGACTTTCCTTTCTCCACTGAACTGACTTGGCATCATTTAAAAACCTAATGGACTGTATATGTGTTGTACTATTCCAGACTTTCTTTTCTGTTTCATTAATTTATTAATTTCTTTGTCTACCTTTAGACCAACTACACTGTCTTCATTACTGAAGCTTTATAAGTCTTGACATCGGATAATACGACTCCTTCAATTTTGTTCTCCTTTTTCAAGATACAATGGCTATTATAAGTCTTTGCATTTCTATATAAATTTTAGAATCAGCTTGTCAGTTACTCCAAAACACCTGCTGAGATTTTGATTAGAATTGCATTCAGTCCACAGGTTAATTTGGGAAGAATTAACATCTTCACAATATTGAGTTTTCTCATCTGTAAGCATCATATATTTCCACTTTTTTCAGTCTTTAAAAATTTCTATCCACTGTGTTTTGTGGTTTTCTATATAGTAAGTCTTGCATGCATTTCACTAAACAGGTATTTGTAAATGGTATTTCCTTTAACCTTCCAGTAGTTTGTTGCTAATAAATAAATGGATGCAAATGATTTTGATATATTGACTACGTATCCCTTGGATCTATAAATTTGGGTTTTAGTTGCAGTGGTTTTAATTTTTTTGTAGATTCCATTAGATTTTCTTTGTATACCAGTTTATTATCTTTGAATAGATAGTTTTACTTCTTTCTTCCTATGTTTATACCTTTTACTTTTTTTTTTTTTTTTTTTTTTGGCCTTATTGTACTGGCATGGTCTCCTGTACAATGCTGATTTAAGTGATGAGAGGGAACATTTTGCCTTAAAGAAAAAACAGTGGTTCCCCCCATTAGGTTCAATGTTAGCTCTAGGTTTTTGTAAATGATTTTTATAAGATTGGGAAAGTTCTCTTCTATTCCTACCTTTCTGAGAGTTTGTTTCATGAACAGATAGTTTTATCAAATGCTTTTTCTGCATCTTTTAATATTATCACATAGCTTTTGTCTTTATATTTCAAAGTGGTAAGTTGATTGATTTTTTTAATGCTGTGCCAAACTTGCATGACCATACTTGGTCATAATGTTTTATCTTTCTTGTATATTGCCATTTGCTTGTATTTGTTTAGAACTTTTTCATTGACGCTTATTAGGTTCATGGGATCTATAATTTTCTTTTTTGTGTTTTTCTTGTCAAGTTTTGGTATCAAAGTTTTTCTGGCCTCACAAAATGAATGGGAAAGAACTCCTTCTTATTTTATCCTCTGAAAGGGTTTTAACATTTGTAGTTTTTCTTATTTAAATGTTTGGTAGTATTCACAAAGAAGCCACTTGGGTCTAGGATTTTCTTTGTGGGAAGATTTCTAATTAAAGATTTTAATTCTTTAACAAATATAGAAATATTCACATTTTCTATTTTTTACCTTTGATAATTTCATAAATTTGTCTTTTAAAAAAATGTCCACTGTTCTAAGTTATCAAATGTATCACCATAAAATTGTTTATAATATTCCCCTTATCATCTTCCTAACATGGGTCTATATAGATATCACCTAATTTATGTTTCTCTCTCTCTTTTTATCAGTCTCCCTGTGGATTTATTTATTTTATTAATATCTTTTAAAAACAATTTTTGGATTTGCTCTATTTTTGTCTACTTTCTATTCCATTAATTTTGCTTTTTTTATTATTTCCTTCCTTCTACTGTTTTTGTTTTGCAAAAATAATATACTATTTTCTTTTTAAGAAGGAATAAATGAAGAAAAGAAATATACTCAATACTATTAAATCTTTACAGCTGTTAATATAAAGGATGAGAGATAAAGTCATTAAAATTGGCAAATAGGAGACAATTTGTGACTTTCAAGATGTTTTATTATATAAAAGAAAGACCCAGAGTCAGACATATTTGAGCTCTGGTAATGGAATCTGTAATTGTCTTTTGACCATCCAACATATGAACCCAATTTCCTTTATTTTAGTGTCCCCTCCCCACCCCTCAACACACACACACACGCACAATATCACACAATACTTGAAATGAGGCAATACCTATTTTCCACTATACATGGAAAATTCCAGAAACTTACTTTCCCAGGAAACCTTGTAGCTAGAGATACAGCCCCATGGCCTAGATCCTGGCAGTTAGACATATGTACCTCATATTAAGGGGACCACAAGAAATCGTCCCTGGTGGTAGCAGAAGTTGCAGGAATATTAAGCTCACGGGACAGTGATAAGAGTGGTGCCCATGAGGGCATCCAGTGCCCATTTGGCAGTGTTGGCAGTGTCAGCAGTAAAAGCTACAGTGATGCCAGAAGTTTATTCATCCACCCACTTCTGATTGGAAGAGAGTCACTCCGACCTACATTGACCTAAATCTATGTCTGTAGACTTGCCTGGGGTTCTGTGAACAACCTAACAACATGACCAATTTATCTTCTGCTGAAATCAGCCAGACTCAGTTTCTGTTGCTCACACTTACGAGTCCTGGCTGTTACAGGCTGAAACCAAGCTCCATATGTACTAGATGGGTGACTTTGACAGGTTGTGCAAGATTCTCAAACATCTTTTTCCTCAACCATTAAATGAAAGAAATGGTACCCACCTCAGTCCAGTTATGATTATTAATCAAGTTAACATATACAAAGAATTTGATACACACTTAGTACTGAATAAAGTTAATTCTATGAAAATTAAAATTTATAAGCCCTATAAAACATTGATTTAATCTCATCTAAAATCATCTTTGAATCATATGTCATAGATCATAATTGTTAACAAGAAATTTGAGGGTGGAGATAAGCACCACAGCCTTTACCTTCAATATTTTAAGAATAAAGAAAGGCAAGCATAAGATGCTAACCTAAGAGGGAGCAGGGTTGAGATAAGATTTTTTTGTTTTTGTGTCTTTTTAGGAGTCTGAAGATCTGAGCTTGTTTGTAAGATAACCAGTAGGAACTACTAAAGAAAGAGCAATTTGGATAGAAAAAGACTCTTGACAAAAGTTCTTTAAAGATATCAAGGTTCTGGATTAGAATTATCTTTAGTTGTAAAAGTAAAAGAAGATAGAGAATTTTACATACCAGGTACTGTAAAACATAAAAATAAGAAGTTTTATCCAGGTGGGGGTAAGTTCCTGTTTAAGTTAAATCTATACATATTCTGTATCTTGTCATCATAAAATTGAATTGTTTTGAAAAAGGCAAGAAGCTCTCCTGTGATTTTCTGCTTTTAACCACAAAAGTTTTATAGTTATCTCTCATGGAATGTAAACCTTGACTACAAAGCTATGATAACTGCAAATCTTCTACATACTTGTACTAAAAATTATATTTGGATACTTTATGTTTATTATAAAAGTGATTTTTGCTAGAATATGTTTGTTATAGTAAATGGAATTTTACTCACCTAAATTATAATGTACATATCAGTTTTGTGTTGATGATGACCAACTCTATGAAGCCACTAACTGCATTCTCTAATTCACTAATATCTACAAGACAGACCCTTTTGTTTTGCTTGTCTCCTCAAAAACTTGTTTTTAAAAATTAAATTCATGATTCTAATAGATTTGCTTCTAAACACAAGAAGAAGCTTCTTTCCCTATTTTCTTTCTTTCCTCTTTCCCTGAGAGCAGGTTTTGGTAGATCAACAGGGATGAAAGCCAGACTGAAAGGGATTAGGAGAAATCAGTGAGGAAATGGAGTCAGGCAATTAGACTCACTTTAAACTGTTGGAGGTAACTGATAGAGCAGGGAGATAAGGTGTTAACTCTGGAGAGTCGAGAGTTAAGATAAAAACATTTTCTGGATTGGAGAAGGCCTGCATTTATAAGACAAGGAAGGAGCAGGAGGCCATGAAGAAAGAGTAATTGAAAACTCAAGAGAGAAAATAAGATTAATGAAACAAAGTCTAGGAAAAATGAGAAAAATACAAGATCAAGGACATATACTGTGAGACTAGTGTTTGAAAAAGAGAAGGATAGTTCTTCCTCTGAGAGAAAAAGAGAAGGAACAGATGATAGAAATTTTAGGATGGCTATGAAATCTCACGTTCAGATACTTTTAATATTCCATTGAGATACAAAGGGCAGGGAAGTTAGTTAGGGATGCAGAAAAATAAGAATATTGTTCAGAGGAGGATTCTATGGAGAAGCAATGAGTTGAATAATTAGTGAGCAGCAGTGAAGACACAAATGAAATGTCAGTGTAGCAATAAGCAGGTTCCTTGAAGTTTTCTAGCTGCATGTGGGTGTAGAGAATCTATAACAGCCTTTCAAATATCAGGGACACTGGTCTCGTGAAGTTACACGGCATTTGAAAAGAACCAAGAATAAAACAGAGCCACAAAAATCAAAATAACAGAGCTGGGAGGGACACCTAGGAGACAGTGAGGCCCACATGTTGACCTCCATGCAGAGGGATGGCTGCACGACCCACTGGCAATATTTTATGATAAGAAAATGTCCCTTAAAACATTGAAAATGAAGTATCCTTTAGCATTTTAAATTGTGAAATCATAACACACAATAGACCAGAACAAATACACGCATTGCCATCTTAATGATCAGAGTGCAAGCAGGCCTGTCAGACCAGATAATGTGATCTTATCAAATACATTAACATATTTAAGTAAAGTATCAACCAGCCTAAGAAACAAAGAAAGAGCACTGCCCAAGGGAAAAGGGTACCTTTGACAGTGTACTTTGAGTTTTCTGGTACCACAGGCAAGGTCATCCCTAAATGGAGTGAAGAGTGGTCTTTTTGTATTCCATTCAATGGTTCAATCATTTGAATCATTTGGTGCTGACCCAGAGATAGTGTTATCATAATTTGGCTTCTTTTAACTGTCGATCTTTGTATAAGGAGATAATATACAAGTCCTGAGATTTGAGTATCCTTGTGTCCGTGATAATTATCTTTTTATGTTTTTTTTTTAACATTTATTTATTTTTGAGAGACAGAGAGAGACAGAGCGTGAGCAGGGGAAGGGCAGAGAGAGAGGGCTCCAGGCTCTGAGTTGTTAGCACAGAGCCCAACTCCAGGCTTTAACTCAACAAACTCCAAGATCATGACCTGAGCCTAAGTCAGACACTTAACCAACTAAGCCACCCAGGTGCCCCAATAATTATCTTTTATTGTAACCATATTAAATCATGGCCAGTTTTACATATCAGTTATATGAACTTATTAACATAATATGCCTCCGAAAGCTAGATCACTGGGTGAGCTGATGATGGGTGTCTATATCTTCAAGGCTGAGGCTATTTGGAATTCACCAAAGTAAAGCCTTCAAGTTTTCATGGGTGACAATAGGCAGGTCTTCCCTGGGGAGAACTCATGTTTACATAGCCTTTTCCATTTTGAAACAAAAATCTGTATATAACGTATTAGACAGGGTCTGGTGGGTTTTTCAGCCTTACTTGCCATGTGGATGGTCTTTTCCCGCCTTCCAAAGGGCCCTGGATGGTAGAGTCCATTACAGCAAAAGGAAAATGCCCTGGGGTTGGCAGGGCAATTACACTGCCAAAATTAGGTTAATAGCATTGGGTGCAATCTTTATAGAGCTAGTAGTCAGCAGTTTTGTGTTTCTTTCTCTCCTTTTAATTTTTGGCAAAACTCCAGGCTGATAACTCTAGATTGGGCATCTCTATCTCCATAAGAGCCTAGTTATCATTCTGCAGGTATTTCGAAAGGAGGAGCCTTTTCTTCAAAGGTGTGCTCCTTGACAGGTCTTCCTGCCACAAGGTACAAATTTCTCTCCAGGATCTGGGAGGTCTTGTTTACTTAAAAAAGAAAAAAAGAAGAAGGAGAAGAAGAAAGAAAGAAAGAAAAGAAATAAGTTTGCCAAGTAGGTGAAATGTCTCAAGGAAGTGGTGCAGTTTTTAATCTTGAATGCTGATATCTTTGAAATATTTGATATCATGGTAGCATCACAGTTTTCTCCAGGTCCTTTGCCCTGCTGAAAGATAAACACAGGGTGCTTTGCATTTTCCCAAAATGTGCATCAATTTGGATGTCCTCTCATTTTCTCCACCCAACCTTCACGTTGGAGGGGTTTTTTTTCTTAATAGTTTATTTTCAAATTGGTTTCCATAATATACCCAGTGCTTCTCCCCACAAGTGCCCCCCACAATGACCATCACCCCCATCCCGCCTTCCCCCTCCCCCTTCAGTCCATGGTTCATTTTCAGTATTCAATAGTCTTTCATGATTTGTGTCCCTCACTCTCCCCAGCTCCTATTCCCCCTTCCTCTCCCTATAGTCCTCTGTTAGGTTTCTCCTGTTAGAGCTATGAGTGCAAACATATGGTATCTATGTATTATTGGGTCAGGTATGGAAAAGAAGAAGATGTAGGGATCCTATTTTTTTGTTGTTGTTGTTTATTTTTTGAGAGACAGAGAGAGAGAGAGAGAGAGAGCGCAGCAGGGGAGGGTCAGAGAGAGAGAGGGAGACACAGAATCTGAAGCAGGCTCCAGGCTCTGAGCTAGCTGTCAGCACAGAGCCCGACGCAGGGCTCGAACCCATGAACCATGAGATCATGACCTGAGCTGAAGCCGGGCACTTAACCGACTGAGCCACCCGGTGCCCCAGGATCCTATTTTTTAAGATAAAAACTATGATTGCTCTATCTGAGATTTTCCTCTATATAATAAGAATAGGAATAAATGAGTACACTCATGGAAATACTTGGGTTGTGGGTAGCCAATGACAAGGTTGGCTGGAATGACCCAGGCAAGGAGTGGAGATTAGACAGGAGTGTGTGAGGTACATCAGGAGCTATGATATATGAAAAGGTAGAGACTGAGAGACTCACTGTTTTCAGGAGAGAGTCAATGGAAATTGGATTTCAGGGAAGCAAGAAGAATGCCTAGACGAAAGGACATGACCACTTGAGGGGATATGGATTAGTGAGAAAGCTAGACATGTCAGGTCAGAAATGTCCCTGGACTAGGAAAAAAAAAAAAAAGAAAGAAAGAAAGAAAGAAAGAAAGAAAGAAAGAAAGAAAGAAAGAAAGAAAGAAGAAAGAAAGAAAGAAAGAAAGAAAGAAAGAAGAAAGAAAGAAAGAAAGAAAGAAAGAAAGAAAGAAAGAAAGAAAGAAAGAAAGAAAGAAAGAAAGAAGTGTACCTGGATTTAGCTTTAAAGAAATGCTAAAACCAATAAGAAACATGGAATCCAGTGCAAAGTCTGATCTGGGCTCTTCTTTGTAGAGAAAGTCTGTTTTTCTTAAGCAGATCACATGATCAAAGATTGTGTAACCCTTTGATAGGACAAACATAGTAAAGTATGGCAATTTCATGAATCAAGACAAGAAGAAGAAATTTTAACTTAAAAATAATCGGGAAGGGTTTTTTTTTGTCACTAAAAATTGGACCCAGGGACAAGAGCAGGGCAGGGGTATTGGGTAGAATTTGTTGTAGATGATAGAGTCTATGGTTCCTCCCTCCACTGTGCTGTTTCTGAATCTTTATAAAAGCTTTGGGATCTTTCTGACCCCACTGGTGTTGTTATACAGGAGAGTGAGGATCCTTGGTCCATGCCAGATTAGGAGCCAAACTGTACTATACCGTTCACCAACAAAATGACTTATTGATGACCACATTAGCTATTCACTTAGGCCTCTACAGTCCAGAGTTCTATTAATCTTACTAACACTCAATGTTCCACGAGTAGAGCATAATATTATAAGTTAGACTTCATATACGTGGCCTTCGTTTCCTGCACTGTGTCACTTAAAATGACTGATACACAAGTAATTTAAATAGTAAAGAAGCCAGAAAGTGAGAGAATTCCAGGATTGTTTCCACAACTGAATGATGCAATTGGAAGCCTAGGTTCTTTTCAGTTTTCCACCCTTTCCAATGTGTTAGATTGCTATTCTAGGTTTGTTGCCTCATGGTCACAAGATGGCTGCTATTGCTCAAGTGTCTGTTTTCATGATATAGTGGCCAAAGCAGACAGGAGGAAAAGAGAAGGCCTCTGTCTCATTGACAGCTTCTTTCTACTCATAAAGGAAAATGTTTCTCAAAACTGTTTACCTCCTTACTCCCCCTCCCACAAAATTGACTTCCCTATACATCTGCTAGAACTAGATCACCCTAACTGCAAAGAAGTTTGAAAAGTAAACATGCACCATTTAAACCTCTGTTGTGGGAAGCAGATTTTTCATCCAAAGAAAAGAGAAGAAATGACTGTGGATAGGCAATTATATCTATTATCTATTGCTACAACAATGCTGCATAACAAGTCACCCTACAACTCAGTGGCCCAAAACAACAATTTACTATTTTTCATTAATCTATGGGTTGGCTAGTTAGTTCTGTTGAACTGAGCCAGGGTTGGCCAATCTTGGTGGGGCTTGCTCATGTGTCTGCAGTTGGTGGTGGGTTGGCTAGGGGCTGGCCATTCTAGAATGACCTCAGCTAGATGACTCAGCTCAGCTCTGCTACCTTCTCATCCCCCAATAGACTAGCCCAGGCTTGTTCCCATGGTGGAATCAGGGGCTTAACAGAGCAAGCAGAAGCACACAATTCCTCTTGGGGCCTGGATACCATGTGCAGCCACTTCTACCATATCTACTGGACAAAGAGAGTTCTAAGCCAGTCCTAATTCAAGGGGAGGAGAAATAGACTTTGCCTCTTTGTGGGAAAAGCAACAGTTACACTGCAAGGAACGTGGATAAAGGTGAGGAAGAACTGGGGCCATTTCTGCAGTCAGTCTATTGCAGCAATCATACTTGCTGTGTGCACTTAGTAGATACATGACCATGGACAAGGTGTTTAACCTCTGGGCTTCAGTTTCCCCATTTGCAAAATGAGGATAATAATCAAATCCAACTTAGAACTTTGTTATGAAGGTTATATATATGTATCAGTCTCTGCCAAAGAGATTAAAAGAATGTCCTCATTTGGTAAGTTATCAAGTACTAACCAATCTTAGCCCTCATAATTACTGTCTAACAACTGACCATAGCAGCTCTAGTCTCAACTATCTTGTGGATGAAGTCATAACTCACTAGGAGTTCTGATGCCTAGGACCAAGAGTGTGAATGTCACCCTCACGTTTCCTCAAATTCGCTTTGAAATTTGTGATACTGCTCACAGATTGGTCTTAGTGAGAGTGTTGTTCTGTGCTCGAATTAACTAATTCTTGCTAACTAGGATCTAACTCAGCTGTTAGTATCCACTGAAAAAAGATTCACACACTGTCAACATACGAATGTCACTAATATTTAAATTACAAACTGTTTTGAAGTAATTATTTCACATTTTTTGCACCCTGTAAATTTGGAGGTACCCAGGGGTAAGGCCCAGTCCGACTGGTCCAAGTTACCACGCTGACATCAGGGTGTACTAGATGGCAGGGATGGGGGGTGGGGGGAGAACATTGGCTGGGAACACAGCTATTGGGCAGGGGCCCTAACCAGAGGGCTGGGTTAACTCAGGCCAGTGTGGCTATCTACTAAGCTCTCTGTTCCTTTAGGGCCAGATAAATGAGGAAGCAGATTAATCCAGCATCCAAGTGTAAAACAAACTCATTTGACCTTGACCAATGGTAAGAGTACATTGCCTTTGCAGTTTTACAGAACCCAAACTCACATACAAATACATATGCATATACATATACATTACCATACAACACACAAGTATATGTACATATATGAATCTGAAACAAAACGTTTCTGAAACCATGTTTACCTTTTATATATGTAAGGTCCTCTAGGATTTCTTCTTTGACTGCATGTTTTATTTGTACTTTTAGTCTTTGAAATATTGCACATTGGTTGGGAAATATTATTTGAACAACTATTTTGAAATACACTGACTTATGTGGCATAATGTAAGAACCACTGAGCAAGACCTCTCTTTACAGAAGTTTTTTTTTATTTAAAGTTACCAAGGGGGGCAGTGTCAGAAGCTCCTATGGCTGAAGGAGTATTGCACAGTGGTTAAGAGCAAGGAATTTATAGGAAAAATGCTCAGGTTCAAAATCTGGTTTGGCTACTCATTAATGATGTGACCCCAGCAGAGTTATTTAAATCCTGTAGCTTTGGTTTTCCACCTGAAAACAACAGGGATGATATTACTCCTTCACTGCTGTTGTGAAGATGAAATGAAGTCACTTGGCATAGCATCTGACACAAAGTGAATTAGATATAATTAGATAAATGTTATCTATTACTATTCCTTTAGAAGGTGTTGGTGTTGATCTTAGCCCTCTGGTAAAGCTATTTGGACCAACTTTTTTCTAGTGAAAAACTAGCTGGCAGGGTGGTACATGTTTTGCTACAGAAAGGTTAGCACAGCCCTAGATAGGACCAGTAGGGGAGGGACACTGAGGTTGGGGGCGGGGGGGTGCTGGGAGAGGAAAGTTTATACCAGCCAGGAGAGGTACTGAGGAAAGAAGTGGGTAGACACTGGCAACTCCTACACAGATAAGCCTAGGTCTTTGATCTTGTGGGTGACTGAAAAAGTTTTCTGTAGGTCTCCATGCAGTTAGATGCGCAGGTGTGGCTCTATAGTATCTGTGATTGAACTTTGAACAAACATTTTAGAACCCACACCTCGGTGGTGATGTTTATGCAGATGAGAAAGAGTGACCTCTCTGGGAAAGGCTACCCTGCCCAGGGCACACAGCCTAATGAGCAAACTGGATAGGGGTCAGCCCCTCCACCAGCTGCCCTTGTATAGAGCACAGACAGTTCAGCATCCTCAGTGGCTCTCCTGGAACTCTACTAATTCAGTGCTATCCTTGTTCAAGAGGTCTCTTCCAGGGCCACCTGGAATGGAGAACATTCATTTACTATTCCCAAGAGCAGCAAGTCCTCAACTATTCAAACAAAATTTAGTTCGGGAAACAGTCAAAGTCATTTTGATCCCAGAGGTGGAAGCAATGAAAAGGTACCTCTCATATCTCCTACTGCTGGGAGCATAATTGACTGATGGCTGCAGCTGCTACCCCTTGAGATCTACCACACTTCTGCCATGCAACTTCTAGATCATGACTAAGCATGGCATGAAGTGAAAGGAAGGCATATTCCAGCAAGACCTGGAACTCAAGGTCTCCCCTTCAACCTAGCCGAACATTGCTTAGAACTTGGCTGTAGTCTGGTATTTTTCCCAGGCAGGCCTTTTTCCTTTTCTCTCTCCTTCCATAGGTGTCAGACCTGCAATGCAGTCTAAAGGCTCTTCCTGCCTTTCCTGCACCCTGCTTTTTCTTGCACGTCTAATACATTCTTGGCATCTGATTCTCAGCAGATCCAGACTACAGTACCAGATGCTGTGAAAGAGAGGGAGGTGGTCAATCTGTTTAATACATATTTAGGGTAAATGCTAGAAGCAGCTATAAAATAAGATGAAGTTTCTTGTGTAACTGATAAAAAAAGAGCTCAGTGAATACTGATTAAACTATTGAATGAGTAAATGGTTCTGAAATAAAATAATGCCATCCTCTATAGTTTGGCCTAAATATGAACTTGTTCAGGAGCAGAGGGTGGATTTCCAAGTCCAAAGAGATTCCTCACATGTGCCTGTCTTGTTCACATTCTGCTCTGGCTCCCACTTATTCACAACTGCTGCAAAGCCACTGGACCCACAATTGTCACTGCCCATCCTGAGAACACCAAGACCCAGCTGTGCCCTAGATGGTCAAACCTTCTTATTCCTCTTGAACCTGAACAGGACTAAGCCATATAAAGAGGCCAAGGGAGACTACAGGGAAGGGCAACTCCCTGTCAGACTCCATGCCACTGTTTTTACTTGACTTACCTGTACACAATTTTTTTTTTGTTCACAAAATATCTCATGCACATCTTCTTTCAGTCATCTTAATTATATCAGCAATTGTCTTCACTTTAAAGAGAAAATGTTTTGGTGGTGGTGGTGGTTATGTTTAAATGAAGTTGCTTTTACAACACCAAAGACTTAATCACCCATTTCCTATATAAAAGGTAGCTACTTTTTTGCATGGACCTCAAGTATATTGTAGTATAGAGGTGGAATTTAAGGAAAGGTATTAAGCAGGCTGTGTTTTAGCTTATGGGCAAGTAATAAATTGTATCATGTATCTTGAATGTATCATAGATAAGCTGCTATATCACGATTGCCACTTCAGATAGCTGTGAAATTAGGAGATTAACTAGTGGTTACTTAACCTTCTAATTTCTGTATAAGTCTAATTACATGAAATAGAAGTTGGGTTTTGATTTTTTACTTTGCTTTTCTGTTTGGAGTGTCATTGTAACTACTCTGTTGTAAATGATGGAAAATAATTGCATATGTTACAAAAAATAAATTGTGTTATATTGAAAAAATAAAAAATAAAATAAAATATCAAAAAAAAGAGAAAATTTGGAGATATTTGACAAATGGCAATGTTACTAAAAGAAATACATACTTTCTATGGGACTGTGTGTGAGGTACGGGGCAGAATGCAGAGCACAGGCTGTGGTGTAGTTTTAAAGAAGTTTCAGAACATATACCAGTAAAAACAGTCACCACCTCTAATACTTCCTGAGCACATCCTATGTGCCAGGCACCAATGTAGGTTATCTTAATATATTAACTCATCTAATCCTCATGTTAATCCTGAGGTTGATATGCAAGGTATCCCTACCTACATGTTTTACAGTCAATCTGCAATTCACAGGTTGAAAATTTTATTTCTGTCATAGAGTGTTAGGGCTGCAAAGAACTTTAGAGATCACCCATCCCCATTTTACAGATGTGGTAAATATGTTTATGTGTTCTTCTCCACTTGGAGTTTTGTTATTTTTTAGCACAGTCACCAAATAAGGCATATGTACCCTGATTCTGCTAATAGTGAGCTCTGATTCCTGTGACATCTAGCCTGGCTATGACATATAGAGGAAGTGACACTTACTATAAAAATATCAAACCTTATAATCCATCACACATATTCTGAAAGCACTAAAGGGAAACATGTTAAAACAACCAAACACACTGAGTATATATCACAAGGCTTGCCTAAATATTTCCCATTTATGCTATTTTGAGAATTGGCCTCAAGCCCAGTTCCGACAACAGTGTTCAAGATTAAGTGGAAGGCCATGTAAGCATGGTAATTGAAAATACAATTCTCCCCCAAAGGGCTATTAGTTACGAGTTTACTTTCTTATGTGTGTGAGATCCCCTTTTGAGTATTTATGAAATATGGATTCTGCAACTGTCTTACCTACTGGAAAAAAAATATGCGTCCTATCAGGTTTCTAGAGGACAATGGTATGTCAACTCTAATCAGCTTTCCCTCAAAGATTCTGAGAGGTTGAGCCCAGGAGCCCCTCCTTAGACTATGTCCCATAGCTACCACCTCACTCTTGGGAAAGGCACACTTTGCTCTACTCAACCGAGGTGATGTAAGTCACCTTAATTAGCTAAGGGTACTAGACAACAGTCACCCCAGAGCCAACTAAAAGCCAGTTTGAGGGGCAGTGGGAGCTCAGTTCCTGGACACAATCCCACCGTGTTTTTAGATTAGAGCCTTTGGCAGCACAGCTTCATCTTTTGGGATCCAATCTATTGACCAATGACAACCTGATGCATTCATTTGGCTGGGACGTCCTGAGTAAGACAGTAATCAAATTTCAATGAGCTGGATGAGCCCTGTGTTTCTTCCCACTGCTCCATGGTTCTGTCCCACCTCTAAACTTAAAGGAAAGGAGAATATGTGGGATATAGTATTTTCCAGCATTGAACAGCTGGCTTAGATCTATTAAATTGCAGCTTTAAATTAATACACTCTATACTTTCTCCGTAAATCAAGAAAAAAAAAAAACAAAAAACAATGTACCAAAGAACTGGAAAGAAGGTTTCTGAGTTCTTTTAAATTGTGCCCAAAGATTTCCAATTCTAATTTTGAAAAAGGAAAGGATCTTGGTCTACACTGAATATGTACGCCAAGCAAATTCATAAGATTCTTTGGCATAATATTTGTGCTTTTGATTCTTCCAATTAGAATTATTTACTCTACTGCATCAAGTAAAGTTATAACTTTGATCTCAATCTGTTGCCATTCCATAACCCCATCAGAAGCATTATATCCTTTTTTGTCATAACTCAAAGTGCCTTCATGACTATGGGGTAAGTAACTAATCCAACTAGTTATTCTCCTAGGTGTTTACTTCAGTACTTTATCCATTTATTGGTTAGGCCAGAAACATAACAATATCTGTGGTCAGCCCCTACCTCCAGCCCAAACTCTGATCTGAGTCCATACATTTAGGGGTTTGAAAATGAGGGAAATTCCAGGCAGACTCAGAAAACACCATTTGTTAAGTTCCCCAAAGGCTGTGTGTGTCTAAAAGAGATCATCATGAAGACTGTTTTGCAGAAAATTGTCTGGTAGAATGAATCGAGCAACATGCGGACAATTCTTCACTGAAGCCCAACTGCGTTCTCAGCACTAGGGTCCATACTAACTGGGAATACTACCGGAAAACAGGGAGTCGGTCACCCTTCATGGTGACTTTTTTCCACTTTGCCTCGCTTTGTTTTTTAAATTATACAGACATGGCCAGAATCTGAACCTGCTCTGCTGACTCAAACCATGAATACTAACTGCCTTAATTGGGAAGATATGCCAGATCCCAGATCCTTGTTCTCTATCTGCTTCACCTCCAAGAAAGGGCTGTGCTTCTTTACAGTGAGTGGCCCAAGACAATTTGGCAATGACTTTTCCTGAGCTTTCTGGCATGAAATATGGAAAATAATATATATATGGAAAATGCATGTGTGTATATAGGGTGTGTATGTGTGTGTCTGTAATGGTTTGTTCTCACAAATGAATTTTCTATCTTTGAGCTTCCAGGATAAAGGGATACTAACCATTCTGGGCTCTATTGATTTGCTAGGTTCTAGGATTCCTCTACAAATTGGGGCTTCAAGGCCTATTTCCAACAAACACTTTGTTGTTGTTGTTGTTATTCTGCCAATGAGGTTCAAAGCAATAAAACTGAATAGGAACATGTCCTTGAAAGAACAATTTGCTCTTTTACTCTTAATTCTATAATTGTTGAGAATAAGGGTGTGGTGAATGGACACTAAAGGAATGTTTTGGCCTAAAAATGAGAAAACAAAGAGAAGGAAATAGAATACTGATCTGGAAGTAGATTTAGATGAGGATTAGCAGCTGCCCTGTCTCCTTTGATAAAAGGGCTTAACTAGCAGCGAGAGGAATTGAGGATATATCTTAGGAAACACTTCCTGACCCTTATAAGCCCTGGCAATGTCTTACCAAAAAGGATTACCCAGTGTACCTCTGGATCTTTGTTTTGATGTGATGCGTGTGTTGTTGTTTTTGTAAATTTGGTGTTTTATTGTTATTCATACTAAGTTATAGAAGTTTTAGATTTTTATATTTTTTCTTCATTACTGAAGTAATGCATGTTTATTATTTTTAAAAAGTGGGAAATACAGCCATGAGAAAAAATTACCTGTAATTTTACCACCTAGAGATAAGCACTGTTATCTGGGGCATATCTTTTCAGACAATTTTCTCATGACATTGGTTAAGTAAATACTGGTACAGTTATAAAATGCAGCTACTAAGAATGATACACACATAATCTACCCACCTTGGGTCTTAGCCTCCATATTTATCCAAAGTCTGCCTTTTGGTTTCATCTCTGGCCTTGGCCTTGGCAAGTGAAAGAGCTGAATGCCAACTTCATCACCATCTAGCAACCATGAACTCATGCATGTTCAATTATTTTATGGTGGAACAGATTATCATAACATCTAGTCAGCAATAATATCAATATCTTGAATAAGACATTTATCAGGTTCAAATTGATAACTGAATATTCACCTAAAAATATACACAAGCATTTTAGATGTAACATGGAAGGAAAATCTCTACATGTGCTTTTTATATATATTGAAATTCTGAGAGCTGGCGTGCTGGAGTACTAATATTCTAAGTATGTTTCATTATATATATAGACACACACACATATACACATACACATGAGTAAAATGTTATAATTAAAAATGATTAATGTTATTAATTTTATGTACTAAAATGATTATTGAAAACTTTAAAAAGGTTATAGGATAAGGGAATAGTTTGCAAATATTAAACTATTAATATAATATTAATATAGAATAAACTAATGAAAATATTAATAAAGAATGAACCACAACTTAGGAAGATAATGGTATTCTTTCTGAACCAAAGTATGTTTATAAAAATTTAAATAATAATATAAAGCAGACTAATAGTCAGCTATTTAATTTTATTTTGGGACAACTCTTTTTTTTTTTAAGAAAAAGTGTTGTTTTGGAATTCTTCATCTTTTTTTAAGGTGAATTAAAACTATTATGTAGAATGAGTTTGGAAGTTTTCCTTCCATTTCTATTTTTTGGAACGGTTTGAGAATAATAGGTATTAACTCTTCTTTAAATGTCTAGAGGAATTCCCCTTGGAAGTCATATGGTCCAAACTCTTGTTTGTTGGGAGATTTTTGATTATTGATTCAATTTCTTTGCTGGATATGGGTCTGTTCAAATTTTCTATTTCCTCCTGTTTCAGTTTTGGTAGTTTGTGAGTTTCTAGGAATTTGCCCATTTCTTCCAGATTACATATAATTTTTCACAATATTCCCTTACAGTTGTTTGTATTTCTGTGGTGTTGCTTATGATCTCTCCTCTTTAATTCATGACTTTATTTATTTGGGTCTTTTCTCGCTTCTTTTTGGTAAGTCTAGCTAGGGGTTTATCAATTTTGTTAATTCTTTCAAAGAACCAGCTCCTAGTTTCATTGATCTGTTCTACTGTTTTGTTGTTTGTTTGTTTGTTTGTTTGTTTCTATATCCGTTATTTCTGCTCTAATCTTTATTATTTCCCTTTTGGTGGCTTTAGGCTCTATTTGCTATTCCTTTTCTGCCTCCTTCAGGTATAAGCTTAGGTTGTATATTTGGATCTTTCTTGCTTCTTGAAATTGGCCTGAATTGCAATACACTATCCTCTTAGGACTGCCTTTGCTGCATCCCAAAGTGTTTCATTTTCATTTGCTTCCATGTGTTTTTTAAATTTTTTGTTTAATTTCTGGTTAACCCATTTATTCTTTAGTAGGATGTTCTTAACCTCGATGTACTCGAGGGCTTTCCAAATTTTTCTTGTGGTTGACTTCAAGTTTCATAGCATTGTGATCTGAAAATATGCATGGTATGATCTCAATCTTTTTGTACTTGTTGAGAGCTGATTTGTGACCCAGTATGTGGTCTATTCTGGAGAATATTCCATGTTCACTTGAAAAGAATGTACATTCTTCTGCTTTAGGATGAAATGTTCTGAATATATCTGTTAAGTTCATCTGGTCCAGCATGTCATGCAAAGCCATTGTTTTTCCTTGTTGATTTTCTGCTTAGATGATCTGCCCATTGCCAGCATTCCTTTGGTTCCCAAACCAGAAAAAGATCCCCACTAAAAAGGAGAATTATAGGACAATTTCCCTGATGAATATGGCTGCAAAAACTCTCAACAAGATACTAGCAAATTGAATTCAATAGTACATTAAAAGACTTATTCACCATGATCAAGTAGGATTTATTCCTGGGCTGTAGAGCTAGTTCAGTATTCACAAATTAATCAATGTCACATATCACATTAATAGAAGAAAGAATAAGAACCATATGATCCTGTTAATAGAGGCAGAAAAAAGCATTTGAAAAAAAAAACATCCATTCTTGATAAAAACCCCTCAACAAAATAGGGAAAGATGGAACATGCCTCAACATCATAAAGGCCATATATGAAAGACCCACAGCCAACATCATCCTCAATAGGATGAGGGGAAGAGAGACTTTCCCCTATGGTCAGGAACAAGAAAAGGATGTCCACTCTCACCATAACTATTTAACATAGTACTGGAAATCTTTGCTCGACAATCAGATAACAAAAAGAAATAAAAGGCATCCAAATGGGCAAGGAAGAGGTCAAACTTTCACTATTTGCAGACAACATAATACTCTACATAGAAAACCTGAAAGATTCCACCAAAAAAATTGCTAGAACTAATACCTGGATTCAGCAAAGTCACAGTAATAAAATCAACATGCAGAAACCTATTGTTTCTATACACCAATAACAAGGCAGCAGAATAAGAAATCAAGGAACCAATTCCATTTACAATTGCATCAAAAACAGTAAGATACTTAGAAATAAACCTAACTAAAGAGGTAAATGATCTGTACTCTGAAAACTACTGAACACTTATGAAAGAAAGTGAAGAGGACACAAAGAAATAGAAAAGCATTCTATACTCAATAGATTAGAAGAACAAACATTGTTAAAATGTCTATACTACCCAAAGCAATCTACACATTTAGTGCAATCCCTGTCAAAATACCACAAGCATTTTTCACAGAGCTAGAACAAACCTAAAATTTGTATGGAACCATAAAAGACTCCAAATAGCCAAAGCAGTCCTGAAAAAGAAAAGCTAAATGGAGGCATAAAGATTCCAGATTTCAAGCTATATTACAAACCTGTAGCCATCAAGACAGTGTGGTGTTGGCACAAAAACAGACAGATCAATGGAACAGAATAGAAAACCCAGAAATGGACCCACAATTATATGGTCAATTCATCTTCAACAAAGCAGGAAAGAATATCCAATGGAAAAGAGTCTCTCCAACAAATGGTGTTGGGAAAACTGGACTGGACAGCAACATGCAGAAGAATGAAACTGGACCACTTTATTACACCAAACACAAAAATAAATTCTAACTGTGATATAGGAAACCATCAAAATCCTAGAGGATAACACAGGCAGAAATCTCTTTGATCTTGGTCACAGCAACTTCTTACTAGCCACATCACTGAAGGCAAGCAAAACAAAAGCAAACATGAACAATTGGGACTTCATCAAGATAAAAAGCTTCTGCACAGAGAAGGAAACAATCAACAAAACTAAAAGTCAGCCTATAGAGTGGGAAAAGGTATTTGCAAATGACATATCAGATAAAGGGTTAGTATCCAAAATCTATAAAGAACTTATCAAACTCAACACCCAAAAAACAAATAATCCAGTGAAGAAATGGACAGAAGACATGAATAGACAATTTTCCATAGAGGACATCCAGATGGCTAATAGACACATGAAAATATGTTCAACACTTCTCATCATCAGAGAAATACAAATCAAAATCACATTGAGATACTACTTCATATCAGTCAGAGTGGCTAAAATTAACAACACAAGAAACAACAGGTGTTGGCAAGAATGCAAAGAATGGGGAACCCTTTGGTACTGTTGTAAGGAATGCAAACTGGTGTAGCTACTCTGGAGAACAGTATGGAGGTTCCTTGAAAACTAAAAGTAGAATTACCCTATGATCCAGAAATTGCACTATTAGGTATTTACTGGAAGGATACAAAAATACAGATTCAAAGGGGGTATATGTACCCCAATGTTTATAGAAGCATTATCAACAATAGCCATATTGTATATATATATACATATATATATATATATATTGTGTATATATATATATACACAATGGAATATTACTCCACCATCAAAAAGAAGGCAATCTTACCATTTGTAAAGAAGTGGATAGAGCTAGAATGTATATGCTAAGTGAATTAAATCAATCAGAGA
This sequence comes from Suricata suricatta, assembly GCF_006229205.1. NCBI lineage: Eukaryota > Metazoa > Chordata > Mammalia > Carnivora > Herpestidae > Suricata > Suricata suricatta. Next base: position 118,851,143 of record NC_043705.1, read on the forward strand.
AGGACAAATACCATATATTTCAGTCATCTGTAGAATTTAGGAAACAAAACAGATGAACATATGGGAATGGGGGGCAAAGAGAAGAGAGGGAAACAAACCACAAGAGAGTCTTTTAACTACAGAGAACAAACAAGGACTGATAAAGGGAGTTGGGTGAGGAATGGGCTAGATGTGTGATGGGCATTAAGGAAGATACTTATAATGAGCACTGCATGTTGTATGTAAGTGATGAATTACTAAATTCTATACCTGAAGCCAGTATGTTAACTAACTAAAATTCAAATTTAAAAAAAAACTATTATGTTAACTCTATCACCTTAAAATTTTACAATGAGAAGAAATTCCTAAAGCATGGTCTACACATCCATAATAAATCAACAAACCATCTTTTCCGGACATAATAAGATAAATCATAGAACAAGTTCTTAGAGAAAATGGGCCCATATGACACATTTTATTTTCACTAATCCAACTTGTTTTATATTTTTAAACATTTTTTATTTATTTTTGAGATAGAGAGAAACAGCACGAGCAGGGGAGGGTCAGAGAGAGGGAGACACAGAATCCGAAGCACGCTCCAGGCTCTGAGCTAGCTGTCAGCACAGAGCCCGACGCGGGGCTCGAACCCACGAACCATGAGATCATGACCTGAGCCAAAGCCGGAAGCCAGTCGCTTAACCGACTGAGTCACTCAGGCGCCCCTCACTAGTCCAATTTTAAAATTATAAACTTTATAAGAATTCTCTAAGAAGGCAATTCTTTCTAGTCTTTGAGCTTATAGAAGCTATCATTTTAAATAAAACATTTATTGAATTATTGCTGTAGCTACCAGTCCTTTAAGGCAGTCAAGGGTTTTGAGATTTGCTAACATTGATAAATCTTGGATAAAACATCTTTCTAGAAAACACACCATTGAAACATTTTCCTGAATTTTATTCTGCTATGCACAATGGCTGGTGACATTATTAAATGTACCAATTGAAAGTGGCCCTCTCATCAGTATTAAAATGTGCAGCTGAAAAAACTGTCTAGCAGTTGCCATCTCTGAGGAGCTATTATAATGTTCGTAGAATATAACAAACTTTTAGTGTTTGACTATTAAAGTTTAAAAATAAAACTATGGGGGCACCTGGGTAGCTCAGTCGGTTAAGCGTCTGGCTTCAGCTCAGGTCATGATCTCACAGTTCGTGGATTCGAGCCCGGCTTCGGGCTGTGTGCTGACAGCTAGCTCAGAACCTGGAGCCTGCTTCAGATTCTGTGTCTCCCTCTCTCTCTGACCCTCCTCTGCTCATATTGTTTCTCTCTGTCTTTCAAAAATAAATAAAAAACAAAAAAAATTTTTAATTAAAAAAATAAAAATAAAAATATGATAATAACTTAAACATTTGCCTCCAATTTCAAGGATATTATAGTCCAGAAATTATCTCAATGACTGTGATATTTGATTATAGCCTCTGTCTCATCAGAATATTTTCATCCTCAGCTATTTGCTATTTAGAACTGCAATCATTGTGTCTCAAACATGTAAGTATTATATATTTGAGACAGATGTGTGTGTCTGTTAGGATGTTTCCAATTGCAAGAAACAGACATCCCTACACAAATTAGCTTTTCAAATGTGGGCATGGGAAGAGAAAATGCTGGCTCACATACCTGAAGAGTCAGAGGTGATGCATAATATTGGCTCAAGGATGTGAAGAGGGCCTGGTTTTTCTCTCACCATTACCATCTCTACTTCTTAACTCCCTTAGCTCCATCTTGCTTCCCTCTTTATGATGCAAAGATGGCTGCCAACTGTCCCGGAAGCCACTTGGTTCTACATTCGCAAACAGGTAAGAAGAAAGTCAGTCTGTCCCAACAGTTCTCAGCCAAAGTCATGAAGTACACCCTGCTAGATGTATGCTTACATGACATGTTCACCTCTCCAACATCACTATGGTCAGGAGGATACCACCTAATTATTTGCTCAAATCAACCAGCTTCTATCCCTGGAGGTGGGAAAGGTCAAACCAAAGTGGCAATTTCTAAAGGAGTTGTGGGATGTCATTGCCAAGAATTAGGAGAAATTGATGTTGCCAGCCAACAATAGGAGTTAACCACAACATGGAACCATACTTTCCATTGTTAAAATATGATTATAAATGATATATAGAGCATGACCCCAATTGTCATGTACAAATTTCTATGCAAAATATCTTTTGGCTTCATTTATTTAACAAATTTTTTCCTTTTGTTTTTATAGATGTTTGTACCATTTCACTATTAGAGTCAATACTTTAGCTAGTACAATTGTACATAAATTCTTTCATGTGTATAAGATCATCTTAGGATAAATTCCTAAAAATTCAACTGTCAAGTCAAAAAACATACACCAATTAGGTTTTTGCATATCTTGCCAAATTGCCTTTCCCAAAATTATACTTCCAGCAGGAGACTAGGGTAATGACAGCTTCCCATAACCCACCTCACCAACAAATAAGATCACTCACCAATTCAACAGGCAAAACTAACATGTCGTTATTGAAATACCTAACTTTTTGAATACTACTAAAGACGGAATTATTCTGATATCAATTATCCAATGATATTTAAGTTTTATCTATTAACATTTAATTAGGTGTTTGCCGATATCCTGGCGGTTCATCTTTACATATTAAAAATAGTATACTTTGTCATATGTCATAATTTTTGTTTCATTTGTCATTTCCTTTTTGTTATTGTTTATGGTGGAGTTGTTTGTTCATTTTCTACATTTTGACATAATCAAAATTACAAAGTATTTCTTTTAGCATTGCTGTCTTAAATGTTATTTTTTGAGAAATAACCTTCCTCATCCCAATTACTGCCACTTTTTATTATATTTTCTTCTAGCATATTCATTGTTTAATATTTTACTTTTAAATCTTTAATTCATCTGGAATTTACTTTATTGTGAGATATGAGGTCAGGTTATAACCTTACTTTTTTATTTTTCTTTTTTAATTTTTTACGTTTATTTATTATTGAGACAGAGAGAAACAGAGCATGAGTAAGGGAGGGGCAGAGAGAAAGGAAGACACAGAATCCAAAGCAGATTCCAGGCTCTGAGCTGCCAGCACAGAGTCCAATGAGGGGCTCAAACCCACGAACCATGCGATCATGACCTGAGCCAAAGTCAGAAGCTTAACTGACTGAGCCGGGTGTCCCAACTTTACTTTTTTCTAACTGGTTAAATAGGATTCCTACCATAGTTGTCACATAGGCTGGTAATAGGAATACTGGCTCTGAAGCCAGATGGGTGAGTTTGTGGCCTTCAGAAGTTTGGCCTGTTTTCTATATCCCATCTACAAAACACAGATGAAAATAATGATACCTGCTTCATAGGATGGTTTCTTCTGTGAAATGTGTTAAAGCATATGGAGAATTTGAAATACTGCCCAGAGCATAGCAAATGTTAGACATTGCTGTTACTACTGTTTATTGAAAAATCTATCACTTCTCCTCTTGAGATATTACCTTTGTGAAGTATTAAATATTTATCTCTATGTGGGTCTCTTTCCAGAATTTTTGTTTTCTTCTATTGGCTAGTCAGTTTACTTTTGCCTCTCTGCTGATTTTAAAAGGATTCATAACAATATTTCTGAAGTCAGCAGAAATCAACTTATGACTTCTTCAGATAGCTTGGTATCGTGTCCTTATAAGCACTAAAAGTCATTTCCTTCCTGGGTATCATGTCAATTTTACATGAGTCAGCCCTTATCACTAAGCTCTATGGATATCATTTTGTGCTTAATTAGCTTATTCGGTCTCATCTCTTCCACTTACTAGCCACGTACCTTGGGCAAGTTACCTGAACTCTCTTTCCTTTATTATTCCTGGAGGGAATAATAGTTATCTCCTTGAAGTCCTGTGAGGATTAAGTGAGATGATGTATGTAAATCATATACTACAGTGAACATAATAAATCCTAAATAATTGTTAGTTGTTAATTTATTAAACAAAGTTTCTTCTTCAATAAAGGGCCTGGCAAGTATTGACATAAGTAGACAGGATATAAGGTATACAGAGAAAAGAAGCCAATGGTATTTTTTAATTAAAGTTATAATTTTTCCACATAATATATAATTAACAGCACTCCAAATAGTACTTTGTACATAGCATAAAAAATTGCTTAAAATTTAAAAAGTGCACAAATAATTGTTGAAGTGGCAAATATAAAGAAATCATATTGTCTATTTACACAGTGCTGAGGATTTCATGTGAAGTGAATACTGAGAAAGAAAAACTTTACTACTAATGTTCCTGAAGAAATGTAAATTAGGGGTACCTGACTCAGTTAAGTGGTGGTTTCAGCTCAGGTCAAAATCTCACGGCTCATGGTTTCATGAACTTGAGGCTCTGTACTGACAGCTCAGAGCCTGGAGCCTGCTTCAGATTCTGTGTCTCCCTCTCTCTCTGTCTCTCCCCTGATCACACTCTGTCTCTCTCTGTCTCTTTCTCTCAAAAATAAACATTAAAAAAAAGAAATGTAAATTAAGGAAATAGTATTAAGATTCTTATTCAAAGGTTCTGGTACAACTTTTTCCTCATGATTATCACATGTTTATACATATACAGAAGAGAGAGATAGTAAAGAGAAAAAATGCTTAGGGATTAGTAGTCAGAGCAATAATCCATTTTCTTGAGATCTGTGTTCTTTGGAAACATGTCCACAGAGTAATCATCCTCTTTTATAACCTATGGAACATGCATTCATGTGTGTATGTACATATACTTACACACATAATCCACAAATAGTCATTTCTTAACATTTTAAACCATTTCAGGTTGGCTCAATTCCAGCTAATTATATTAAAATGTCAAGAAATTAAATATTAAGGATATAATCTGGTCCCTCTTGAATTTATTTACATGTTCTTTAAAAAAAAAAGAGCAGGAAGCAGTTGACCACTCCCTTCCTTCCAGCAGACAGTCTATGTCTTCTTGTTTTCTGCAGGCAGGCTGTTTTACCATGTGCAGGAAGATGGAGAGGCAAAGGATCACAAATTCATATGAGAAAGGTGTGGCCATGTGTGCTCTTTTTTTCCCTGAGGTTTGAAGTGCTGAGGCAAGGCCACCGAGAAAGACACTGTGAATCTCCAACTCTGAGTCATCTTGGGGATGCCAGTAGCATCTGAGATGCTAACCAAAGAATTATTAGGAACCAAAACATTAAAATCACTCCCATGTGAGTGTGAAACTCAATCTTCTTAACTTTTGAAGGAGAGATGTTTCCTTTACAATTCCACCATTTTCAATGCCAGTAATTGCACACTGGATCAAAAGACTGACGAGGAGTGGAATTGGAAACCTGGAGATAATTTAAGAATAGCTTAGGTAACTAGACCCAGTCTTTGAAGAAGAACTCTATGGGGGAGGTCTTAAATGATCTTAAGTCTTGACCACAATTACTTAGACACCACCACAGACTAAGAAAACACCACTTATGTTTACATGGCATCTAAAAATTCAGCTATGTCAGCTTGAGTTGATTTTTACAGCCATTTTCACAAGTGACTTAAGTCACTAATTAATTGGCAAATGTTCAATTCCCATCCACTCTAGTTATCTAGGTCAAAAGAAATAAACCTGTCAATGCAGCCAAGAAAGAATTAGAGAATTTCTTTACTGTTCTGTGGGACATGTTCCTCTGCTATAGTGAATCAAATAATACATTTTTCATAGTCAACTCAGCATTTAAAGGTAGATGTACTGCCTACTTAATATGTAGCCTTATGTTTTAATTCATTTGAGACAAACTCCTGAAGTCCAAGGACCTTGTTCTAAAGATATCTTAAAAACAAAAACAAAAAAATATACAGATGATTATGATGAAGATAGACAGATAGACAGAACATAGGAACCATCTATAGAATATATTCCAGGTTAAAAAAGTAAAATATAGCTTTATCCATATCATTAATTTGTTATTCATTCAGTCCACACGTTTTATTAAATGCAAGTCACTATTCACACATTGAGGGTGAAATGGTGATCCAGAAGACAAATATTTTTCTCTGTACTTGCTGAAGCTTCTACTCTTATAAAGGATATTGCCAATAATTAGATAATCTCACAGGCAAATACAGAATTCATGAGGCCCAAGTGACTACAAATGGGAGAAAAACTGATAGGAGGATCTGAAAAAGCCAAGGAGGTAAAGGAAGCTTCTCTGAGAAGTATAGTTGAGGTGATCTCTGAAAGGAGATAAGGATAGGCAATGATTAGGTAAAAGCAGGAAGGAAGGATAACTCAGGTAAAGGGATTGCCACATGCAAAGGCTATATGGCAGAAGAGAGCAAACAGAGTAGAGATTAAAGAGAAAGCCACTGGCACTCTAAGAAACAGTGGGCAGGGTACAAGATAGAGCTGGAGAACCCATGCTCAAGAGTTTTGTCTATACCGAAGGCCAGTGGGAGATCCATTAAAAGAATCTAAGCAGGACTGTAACATGGTTAGAATTACATTTTAGTAATAATTAGTCTGGATGTAGTATGGAGATGGGGAAACCAGCTAGAATATCAGGAATAAGCTATTGCTGTTATCTGGAAATAATGGTAGCTTAGATCAAGATGGTACCAGTGGAGACAGATTAAAAAAAAAAAAAAAAACACTACCAGGACTTGAATTAGATTTGAAGGAGGAAAGGGACAGATGGAATAAGCTTATGTAATAAAACTCACTGCTTTTGGAGGTGGGAGGGAAGTTAAAACAACAACAATACTTTACAAGGCCAAATACTGCTCATGACTCAGACAACTGGCATTCTGTATCTAAATAAGTATAAATCCAGAATTGTGACTACTTTATGTTGCTCTGAAGTCTTACACTGGCCTCCGAGAGCTAGTCTAAGAAAAAAGAAACTAGGGAGGTTCTACTTCTGGCTAAAGATACAAAAAGGCATAATGGCTATCACTTTCATCATACCAAAAGATACTAACAGATAAACTAAAACATATATTTTTCAGGGTACTAGGTGGCTCAGTTGGTTGAGCATCCGACTCTTGATTTTGGTTCATGTCATGATCTTGCACTCATGGGACTGAGTTCCACATAGGGCTCAGCACTGACAGCATGTGGCTTGCTTGGGATTCTCTCTCTACCTCTCTCTCTACCTCTCTCCTGCTCATGCACACACACTCTTTCTTTCTTTCTTTCTAATGAAAATAATACCAACATTTAAAAAATAAATAAATAAATAATATAAATAAAAATTCTATTTTTCTCTAAAGCCATCAAAGGCTTTAGACTACTAGACATGCATATAAGTCTAAATAAACTGATTCCAGAGAGGGACTTGCCATTCAAAAAAGAGCATGAAGTGGTGATTATTTTCATACTTGGACAAATTGCCCAGCCTGAGTACAGGCAGGTAGGAAAGTAGGCCTGACATACACAAAATGAGTTTGCTGGAATGAAAAGAAATCAGTGGAACTTTTAACAACAGTGTGGGCTGGCATGAAATACTGAAATCTGAAACACAAAAATATATCTTCCCAAATAGCAATTCTACCTCATGGGAATTCTGCTGAGTCAGGAGCAGTTGGAGCAGAGCTCAGAGGTAGAGAGAGATTTCCCAGTTCCTTGGGCACTTAGATTCCAGAACCCTTCTGGAGTTGAATATGGACTTGAAATCAAACCAACTAAAACTTCAACCAAATCCCCTTCTAGTTCAAATCTTAAAAATTCCAAAAAGGTCAGACCCCTTGATATGAAGGAAGAAGTTGGGGGTGATCCTGAAAGACTAGGAGAAATCTTCATAATCTCATTGGCAAAAGGTAAACCAAAATTAATTAAACTTGTATCCCAGTCCCGGTTTAGCTAAACTCATGACAGGAACTAGATAAAAATTCCCTCCCCAAACCTCCAGAAAGAGGAAAGGGGGATGCCATCTCTGGGAAGAACGAAACAAAATATGCAATCTTCTTTTATGCAAAATGTCTGACGTACAATAAAAAATTATGAGACATACAAATAATAAAGAAAATGTGTCCAAAATAAAGAAAAAGAAAACAGAGGAAAGCCCATTGATGGCCAGATATTGCAATAAGTAGATGAGGTTTCTAAAATAACTATTTTAAATATGTTAAAGAATTATGTTAACTGTATTAAAGATAGACAAAGATAGGTGAACAAAAGAAACTAAAGAGAAACTAAAGCTCTAAAGAAGACCCAAAAGTGAAATTCTTGAATAGAAAAATCTGACATCTGACACAAAGAATCTAATCAATAAGCTTAAAAGCAGACTGAAACAACAGAAAAATCAGTGAGTCCAAAGATAAGTCGACAGAAGACAGCCCAAGGGAAGTATGAAAAGAAAAAAGAATTAAAATACTAAACACAGTGTCAGAGACACGTGGGTTAATACCAAGGGATAACTGGAACGCTCAGAGTACATCCGCTTTCAAAATGGAATTGAATTAGAAGTTGATAATAAATTGATAATTAGAAAAATCCTTAAGTATTTAGAACTTAAACTACATACGTCTAAAAAAATTCCATAGGTCAAAGAAGAAATGAAACAGAATTTGTAAAGTATTTTGTACTGAATGATCAAATCATCAAAATTTGTGAGATGTAGCTGAAGCAGTGCTTAGAGGAAAAGTGATTGCTTTAAATGCACATATGAGAAAAATAGAAATTATTTAAAACAAAGAATAAAAGGCATAAAGATTGATAAGGAAGAAATAAACCATCTTTGTTTCTGACAATTTTTGTAGAAAATTCAAAGAATCAACAACAACAAAAAAAGATTTAGGACTAAGGAGTGAATCTGCAAGGTCACAGGATACAATGCAACATAGAGAAATCAATTGTGTGGGGAAATGACAGTCTCTTCAACAACGGTGCCGGGAAAACTGGACAGCTACATGCAGAAGAATGAAACTGGACTACTTTCTTACACCATACAGAAGTATAAACTCAAAAATGGATTAAAGACCTAAAAATGAGATTTGAGACCATAAAATTCCTAGAAGAAAATGGACAGTAATCTCTCTGACATTGGCCTTACCAACTTTTTCTACATATGTCTCCTCAGACAAGGGAACAAAACAAAAGTACTGGGACTACACCAAAAATAAATAGCTTTCACAGGATGAAGGAAACATCAACAAAACAAAAAGGCAGCCTACTAAATGGGAGAAGATATTTGCAAATAACATGCCCAATAAGGAGTTAATATCCAAAATACATAAAGAACTTATACTATCCCACACCAAAATAAATTCTGTTTAAAAATGGGCAGATGACCTGAATAGACATATTTCTAAAGACATACAGATGGCCAACAGACACATGAAAAGATGCTCAATATCAATAATCATAAGGGAAATGCAAATCAAAACCACACTGAGAGGTTACCTCACACTAGTCTAAATGAATAATATCAAAAAGATGGAGAAGTAAGTGTTGGAGAGGCTGTGAAGGAAAGGGAACCTTCATGCACTGTTGATAGGAACGTAAACTGGTACAGCCACTGTGGACTCAGTACAAAGCTTCCTCAAAAAACAGAAATACCATACAATCCAGTAATTCCACTACCGGGTATTTACCCAAAGAAAATGAAAATGCTAATTTGAAAAGATATATATTCACCCCTATGTTTACTGAAGCATTATTTACAATCGCCAAAATATGGAAGCAACCCAAGTGTGCATCAATAGATGAATGGATAAAGAAGATGTCACACACACACACACACACACACACACAAAATGGAATATTACTTAGCTATAAAAAGAATGAGATCTTGCCATCTGCAAGATGGACCTAGGGGATCTTATGCTAAGTGAAGTCAGTCAGATGGAGAAAGACAAACACCACAGGATTTCACTTATACGTGGAATCTAAAAAGCAAAACAAATGAACGAAGAGAAACAGACTCATAAAGACAGAACAAACTGATAGTTCTCAGAAGGGATGGAGAAAGGGGAGGATGGGCAAAATGGGTGATGGGCAGTGGGAGGTACAGGGGTCCAATTATGGAATGAATAAGTCACGGCAGTAGAAGCTACTGCATAGAGAATATAGTCAATGGTATTTAAAACATTTTTTATATTTTTTATTTATTTTTGAGAGACAGCATGAGCAGGGGTCTGAAACAGGCTCCAGGCTCTGAGCTGGCTATCAGCACAGAGCCCAATGCAGGGCTCGAACCCATGAACTGCAAGATCATGACCTAAGCCAAAGCCGAACGCTTAACCCACTGAGTCACCCAGGCGCCCCAGTCAATGGTATTTTAATAGTGCTGCATGGTGAACAATGGTAGCCATACCTGTGGGGAGCACAGCATAATGGACATAATTGCTGAATCACTATGTTCTGCATCCCAATTAATGTAACATTGTGTCAACCTGATTTCAATAAAAGGTAAATAAAATTAAAAAAATAAAAATCTGAACTCAAAAGAAAAAATAGTATAAATTAAATATACAGAGGAACATGAAAGTAAATAAAAGACTGGAAGAAATTAAACCATGTGATTTATAAATATTTTATAATAATATAAATATTATAACTAGTATTTGAAACACAAAGATTTACTTTCAAAAGTGAAAAAAATCTACTGTATTTCTATATCCTGCTAACATAAAAATTAGAAAATGAAATTCACAATACCATTTATAATAGCATTAAACACCTAAAAAATCAATGTTTAAAAAAATTTTTTTAACGTTTATTTATTTTTGAGAGAGAGAGAGACAGAGTGTGAGTGGGGGAGGGTCAGAAAGAGAGGGAGACATAGATTTAGAAGCAGACTCCAGGCTCTGAGCTGTCAGCACAGAGTACAGAGCCTGACACGGGGCTCAAACCCACAAACTGTGAGATCATGACCTGAGCTGAAGTCAGGTGCTTAACAGACTGAATCACCCAGGCGCCCCTCAGTGTTTTAATATATGCATAAGTCCTCTATACTTATCAACCATAACACTGCTGAGAGAAATTCTATATAAATAGAGAGACATACCATGTTCAAAAACTGAAGCTTTCATTATTGTTACGATATCTATTCTCAAAAAAAAAGGTAGCAATTCTCCCCAAATTAATTTATAGTTTAAAACAGTTTCAATCAAAATCTTAGAAGTTTCTTTTCAGATTTTAAGACATTATAAAGTTGAATTAATTAAGATATTATGTTGGCCTGAGGAAAATCTTCTATTCATAAAAGAAACCATTAAAGAAAGTGAAAAAAAGCAAGCCACTGACTAAGAGAACATATTCACCCTACATGTCTATATAAAGATTAATTTCTAGAATATATAAACAAGTTCTACAAATCAATAATTTAAAAAAATAAGCCAATTAGAAAGAAGGGAAACAAACAAATTTTCCAACAAAAGGTACAGAATAGTCAATAAGCACATGAAATGGTGTTTGACATCATAGATTTTCAGGGAAATATAAATTAGAGCCATAATGAGAGATCACTCTATGGCTAAAGTTAGAGTGACCATATCAAGTGTTGGTGAACATGTGAAGCAGCTAGAATTCTGATACATTGCCTGTGGGAGTGTAAAAACACCATCACTTTGGGAAACAATTTAGCAGGTTTTTATCAATTCCACATGCCCTATCTTACGACATAATTCCACTCTTAGGAATAAACTTAAGAGAAACGGAAGTATGGTGCCTACAAAATAACTTGTATATCAAAGTTCATAGAAGTTTTCTTCCTAACTGCCGAAACTTGTCAACAAACCAGATGTCCACCAAAAAGAGTAAACCAACTGTGGTATATTCATACAATGGATTTCTAGTCAATAACAACAACAAAAGACCTCTAATGATACATGCAACAATGTAGATGAATGCACTGAGTAACAGAAGCTAGAGGCAAAAGATTGCATGCCATCTGATTCCATGTACATGAAGACCAACCACAGACAAAATTAATATATGGTGATAGAATTCAGAATAGGGTTTGCCTCTGGGGGAATAAAGGAACAGGCTAGAAAGTGGCACCAAACACCTCTCGGGATCATGAAAATTAATGGTTACACAGGAGTACATACATTCATCAGAACTCATTAAACTGTACACTTCAATCTGGGCATTTTCCTGTGTGTAAATTATTTCCTCAGTAAAGGAAAGAGGTAAAAGAAAACAATCCTGAGAGCAAAAACACTTAACCATGTGAAGAAAAACACAGATGCACTCAAATGTAAGTTCCATTCTGTATTCAGAATACTGAATTTAGTATAAAAACACTATTTCACAATGCAAGGGAAAAGTACAAAGAAAGTAATATTAAATTAAGCAAAGTGTTACTTTAAAAAACAGACACACATAGAACAGATACATTTTTACACAACCTGAGAGATACCTCCTTTAGTAATCGTTTACCATCAGGGCCAACCCCAGAAACGTTTCTTAACATTCTTATATCTTGAAATGTAGTTTCAGTGAATCGCCTAAAAGATAATGAGAGGCAGCTGATGAAAACAGCTGGGCTCTGGAGAAGGCAAACCTAAATTCAAAGCCTGTCTGTGCCCAAATTGCTCTGTGACTTGGGCCAGAATCTGTCTCTCTGCACCTCACTTTCTTCATTGGTATAATGGAGAAAGAATTGTTCTGAACTTTTCTTTTTTTTGGATATTCAAAAAACTTTTTAAAAAAATTTTAATGTTTAATTTTGAATTAATGCACTGAGTAACAGAAGCTAGAGGCAAAAGATTGCATGCCATCTGATTCCATTTACATGAAGACCAACTACAGACAAAATTAATATATGGTGATAGAATTCAGAATAGGGTTTGCCTCTGGAGGAATAAAGGAACAGGCTAGAAAGTGGCACCAAACACCTCTCGGGATCATGAGACAGAGAGAGACGGAGCATGGGTAGGGAAGGGGCATAGAAAGAGGGAGACACAGAATCTGAAGCAGGCTCCAAGGCTCTGCCACAAGCACAGAGCCCTATGCGGGATTCGAACCCATGATCCGTGGGATCATGACGTGAGCCGAAGTTCAACTGACTGAGCCCCCCAGGCGCCCCAGGATTGTTCTGAACTTTAAAGAAGATAACATGTGGGAAGCACTTAGTGCTTGGCATGAGGTGGCTCTCACAGCCAGTGGCTGTAATTATTACTGATGGGGAGGAGAGAGCCGAGGAAAGGTGGTGGAAAGTAGGAGGGAGCCGAAGTTTTCAAAAGGGAGGTGTTCCTTTTGCTGAGCAACCAACCCCCGCCTCACCTTGGCTGAATGTCTGGACTTCAGAGGGTATTTTTTATATTAATGGAACCACTGTGTCCTCCCTCGTTTTATGGCCCCAGAGGTCTGATTCTGGGTTGGCCCCTCAGCACCCACAAAATGAACAAGTGCACAAACAATAGGATGCAGAATGGCTATCTAGGTTTTCCATAATGTGGACGTGGTTCAATATATTGTTTTTAACATAACAGAAACTGCCACCAGGTGATTTCAAATCTGGTTCTTTCAGAAAAATGTAATTATAGGAATGGTAGACTGACTCTCAGATCACTTTTCTAAACATGAGTTTCGTACCTCAGGGTTTTTCCATATCAAGATCCTACCTGTACAGCCTACCTACTCTGTGCCCTGTGGAAACAAGCGTATCTCCTTCCTCATGTTTGCCTATCGAATCTGAAGATAATCCCAGTAGAGATTATATACAATCTGGGCCCAAAATCGGATTTCTGTGGTTTCACACTGTTGTCATCATATCACATCAGAGAATCTCAGAAGTGCAAGTGATCTCTTAGAAATCACACCACCTACTTCACTTTTCCACTACTAAGAATCCATGGTTAGCTCTATCATTTCCATTGGCTAGAACTTCGTTACCTTGAAAGTTTACTTAATTCATGGATAAGAGAGCTCAGATTGGAAAGTTCTTTTCTTCTGATGAATTAAAGATCTCCCTGTCACATTTTCCCTCAGGATTCTGTACCCACCTGTGGAGGAAAACCAGGACTGATGCACTCCCCCATCACAAGGTAGGTCTTTCCCTACTTTTGGAGTAGCCAGCAATGTCCCTGACCACACCATCCAAACCAAGATGCTCCTTATTGTTATCTATGCATGCCCTTGCTCAAAGTATGTATCACAATTTGCCATAGCTTTTTATATGTCTTTTTTAAAGTTTATTTGGAGGGAGGGAGGGAAGGAGGGAGAGAGAGAGAGAAGGAGAAAGAGAGTGAGCATGTGTGTGTGGGAGGGGGGGTGAGGGGCAGAGACAGGGGGAGAGAGAGAATCCCAACTTGCAGAACCTGACTCGGGGCATGATCTCATGAACTGTGATATCATGACCTGAGATGAGATCAAGAGTCAGGGACTTAACCAACTGAGCCACCCAGACACCCCTGTAAGTCTCTTTTATAAGAGAATGTTAGCTCTCGGAAAGGCCGCGCTGAGTTACTTATGGCTGTACCGCCAGCTTCGACTGATCCTGGCACATCATGGGTACTCAACAGACACTGGATACATGTAAGTACATGTCTTTTGATATTTTTAAATAGCTCATATTCTCTCCTTAGCTTTGCGACCAGACCATATATCTTTATTCCTTCTGAGAGTTTTCAAATTGCAAAGCCCCAAGAGCGAGCAGCTAACAAATCTCTGTAAAGGGGGCCAGTATAAAGAAATGGGAAATGGTCGGGTTGTGGAACTGGCCAGTGTGTGCTTTGCCTGAAGGCTCTCAATTTCAAGAAATTTTTAACCACTAGGATTACTGAGCATAACATGTCTGTGGCTGGATTGGGCCTGCAGGCCACCATTTTACAAGCCTTCTTTCAACAGTTCTTTCCTGAACATAGTTTCCAGATCCCTCATCTCCCTCCCCTGGAAATATTCCAGTATGTCAGTATTCCTCTTAAAGTTTGCTTAATTGACCAGGAAGGCACACAGCACACAGCACACGGGGCGCAGGGTACACAGCACTGTTACCTTCTGCGGTCTGGATAGTAAATGACTCTCTGAGCAGTCCTGAAGGCCTGAGGTCTCTCAGCCGATGTCCCACATTGTTGTTGGCTCCAACTGAGTTTGTAGTCAATACGTCTTCTTTTACCATGAGCTGCTGACAAGCCACTTAATGATAATAATATTTATGAAACAAAGATCTCTGGCCTTGGAAGACTTCAGAGCATACATTTCTTGATAATGTTTTCTTTCCACACAAATCTTATAAGAAGATAAGAAGAACAGGATTCCCTGATTGCTCTGATCTCCCACAGACAGATGAGGCCCAGGCAATGCATCTAATCACAAAGAGAACAGTCCAGTCAGTTGCTCTTCCTGACCCAGGTAATTAAACTAGCCCAATAGACTGGCTGTACCAGAACCATCTTTGGCATCCTCCCTGGAGATTCTAAGTCCGGAGCACCAGCAATCTGTACTACCAACAAGTTCCTTAGGCAATGTGGCACATCCAGGAGCCCAAATCTGGGGACCATTGTCTAGATTAACAATATAAGCATCACTTGAAAATTCTCAAAACTCTGGAAGTGAGGCCATGTAAGCGACAGATGCATCCTAAAATGTAAGAGCCGCTGATCTAGATCAGGGTTGACAAACTTTTTTGTTTAATTTTTTAAAATATTTGTTAATTTTTGAGAGAGAGACAGAGCATGAGAGGCAGAGTGGCAGAGAGAGAAGGAGACATGGAATCTGAAGCAGGCTCCAGGCTCTGCACTGTCAGCACAGAGCTGGACATGAAGCTGGAACTCACAAACCAGGAGATCATGACCTGAGCAGGAGTCTGACGCTTAACCGACTGAAACACCCACGCGCCTGAACAAACTTTTTTATGAAAGACAGATAGTAAATAACTTAGGCTTTTTGAGGCAAGAAGCAAAGTGAAGGTATTATGTTGGTACTTACATAACTGTTTAAAATGTAGCCATTTGTTATAGGTTAAATTGTGTCCCATCCCCCTCTTCTCCAGAGAAGATATGTTGATGTCCTAATCTCTAGCACCTCAGATGTGTCCTTGTTCGGAAAAACGGCCTTTGAGAAATAATCAAGATGATTATCATTAGGACAGGCCCTAATCCAACGTGGCTGGTGTCCTTATAAAAGAGGGGAAATTTGGACACAGAGAGAAATGCAGGAGAAGGTCATCTGCAAGCCAAGGAATGCCTCAGGCTACCATAAGCTAGGAGTGAGGCAGAGAACATGCCCTCCCTCACAGCCCAGAGGAGGAAGCAACCCTGCCGATACCTTAGTTTGGGACTTAGCCTCCAATAATGTGAGACAATAAATCTAAGCTTAAATTACTCAGTTTGTGATACTGTTATGGCAGCCCTAGAAAACTTCTACGTTACTTAAAAGGTAAAAATGATTCTTAGCCCAAGGATCATATAAAAACAAGCGGACAGATATGGCCCATGGACCACATCTAGACTATGCCCAACCATACTTGGCTCAACACCCTGACAATCCACCCATTGTTCATAATCTCATAATTCCTAAGACCTAGTCTGAGCTCTCCAAGTCCAATTCAAATATTATCTCTTCGGAGAAGTTTCCCTAACCTCTCTGTAATGTTGACCGTGTACTTCAAGGGTCTTGCCAGTCTTGTTCCCTGCTATATCCTTAGAAACCAACACATAGCAACTTTCAATAAATATTCAATGAATAAGTGAATTTAATACAGATAATCAGAAGCTCTTTTAGTTAGAAGAGACTGTAGATTTCAATAATCACAATTCTTTACTTTTCAGAAAGGCAACTTAAACCTACGGGATATCTCTGATTGCCTAAAGTGACATAGGGGAAAACCCAGGATTAAAATCTACTTGTCTAGACTTCCAAACCTATAGTCTTTTCATTGCACCTCTCTGCCTCTTAAGAGTGTCCTGAAACACTGGCACTTAAAACACATTCTCCACATTTTCACATGAGAGGCTCCCAAATAAGAAGGGATGTTGGGAACTTAGGTGTGATTAACACCTGGCTATAAAGCAGCCACAGGCAGGTTGAGCAGGAGGTACACCAGAACATTTACTGAAGAAAACTCTGTGGTAGACATTTACCACATCTCCTTCTATGACCACACCGCTATTTCATTTTGGGAAATCAGCTCTTCTCCAGTGTGTAGCCGTAGCAGAAGGTAATTCTTAGAGGTGCCTTCTAACCACATAGAAAAGACCAATCCATATACTACCTGCCCACAGATACAGTCAGAGGCCCGTCCGTGGCCTAAAGTTACCCGATGGGACACTGTCTTCCAGACTTTGTAACTCCCAAGTGACACAGGACTCAGTATATTAGTTATATATATTATTGATGTATAGAAAATAATCACAAACTTAGCATCTTAAATCAACATGTGTTTATTTGCTCATAGTTCTGTAGGTCGGAATTCAGGGATGTCGTGGCTGTGTTGTTTGCTCACAATCTGTGATGGCTAATTTTATACGTCAACTTGACTGGTTTAAGGGATGCACACATAGATGGTAAAATATTATTCCTGGGTATATCTATGAGGGTGTTTCTGGAAAAAATTAACATCTGAAACGATGATGGCCCTCACCAATGTGGGAAGGCATCATCCAACTATGGGCCTGAAAAAAACACAAATGTGGAGGAAGGGTAAATCTGCTCTCTGCTTAAGCTGGGACATCCATCTTCTCCTGTGTATGTATGTATGTGTATACATTTGGACTATATATATATATATCTGGACCTCATACCTAGGAAAATACTTTCACATCAGTACCGACATCAGTGTTCTACTAAATAACCAGGGGACATGAACCTTGAGGCCTCTATGGAATTCTGCCTACCTGGAGGTCATTTTCATCGTACAGTCAACAGTGTTGGTAATGTCCCAGCCACTCAGTTCCTACCAGGAGACAAAGACAACGGCTGTGTTTCCTACTTCCTATTTCTTGGGCATTTGGTATTTCCTTGGTTTCTCTCATTCCCATGCTTAATCTCCCAGCCTCTCATCAAATCTGATAACTCTTAATATAAATAAACAAATCTCTATTTACCTGATATTAGCCAAAGACTTCTTCTATTATAGTCAAGAAACATGGCTCAAGCTCCAGACGATGCCTAGCAAAATAAGGATTCTTCTGGAATGGGGAATGTGGTAGGACAGGGAAAGATCCATGGACAGCTTTGTCAAACCACATACCACCATCCTCATAAATCTGACATGCTACTTTAAAATAGTAGAGTTGTGCTAAACCATAGGAAAGCAACCATTGCTTGTTTGCTTTTTTAATTTTTTAAATATGGAATGCTTCATGAACATGTGGGTCATTTTGAGCAAGGATCATGCCAATCTTCTGTATTATTTCATTTAAACAAAAGTAGTCAGTGGTCTATATGGTAAAAACTAATAACTTAGTTAAATTGAACAAAGATGTTACAATTTTTTTTTTAAAGAATGGACTAGACAGAAGCTGAAATTAAACAATCTGGTTGGAAAGTGAAAAATCTGTTAAAAAATCTTCTGACCTCATATGGTTGTTATTACCAAATTTAAATTAATGTTTCCTAAACCAAATAAATTCTTCCCATAGATTCAGCCAGACAACACATGCCTCAAGGTTCAGGTGCTGTACCTGAGCTTGTGTTCAAGGTTTCCTTTTAATATAAAAGCTAACACGGGCAGGGTTTCTAGGGCATCTTCGATGGAAGCCTTCATGTATCAACATAGCCTTTTACAGTTCAAAGTTTTCTCTCAGGGATTTCTTTGTTCCATGGGGTGAAAAGACTTGGTCAACCCATTTGAATCTGGTCATAAGAGCCCAATCTGTTACCTTTCAACCTAGGTTTTTCTGATCCTAGTCAAATTCAAAAATTATAACTGCCCCAGACTAGACAGGGTGAATTGGCCTAGGTAAGAGTGGCTAAGCAGTCCAGACTGTGCAGAAAGGAGAAGACAAAGCCACCCACTCTCACCCTGAACCTTGATTTTGTTTATAGATGGCAACATTTATGTGGAAAAATGTGTTTGTGCCAGCCTCCTTGAGCAGCACTGGGGCAGCTCTTTCCTCCTTTGTTGAACTGAACGTGGAAAAAGCACCTCGGAGTGAGGAATGGCTGGCACTGGGCAGAGCACGCTGTATATTTCCACAGTCTACTCCAACATAAACAGACCAGGCTTATTAGTTCATGAAGAGCCAGGAACTCTGCTGCTCAGGAAGACACAGGCCACATCCAGGGAAGTCAGGAAACAGATCAAGTGCACATTTTGTGCCCATCTTCCTGCATTCCCTTCCCCTACATATCCAGGGCTCTTCCTTCCCTCTGCATAGCTTTGGAACCCAAGAATGTGGTGTTTAGTCATTAGCCCCAGGATATGGTGTTCTGTGCCTTTCAGGCATCCTTGGTTTTTAGGAACAGTCAGGGGAAGGGAAGGAGACATTTCCTACTCTGAGCTCTTGCTTAGTGTATGCAAAGGGCATTTGAGCAGCACAGAGATGTAGCATTCAGACTCTGGAGCCTGATGGCCTGGATTTGAATCCAACTATATCATTGTATTTGTTAGAGGAATTGTGATAATTGACAACATTAAATCCCAAATCTCAAAGACCTATAAACAAAACACAGGTTTACTGCTAACTCAGGTCACTCAACAATGTGCTTTCAGCCAAGAGGCTCTGCTCTGTGCAGGGACACAGGTTCATTGCATTCATGGCATCCTCCAGGGCCCTGGAGTTAGCAAGTCAAGGAAGAGTGGTCATGGTCTGGAGATATGTCTCACTCTCACCGACTAGTCATGGACCAGCACTTAGTTACACAGTCTTACCCACCTGCAAGGAAAGCTGGGAAATGTAGTGTAGCTGTGTGCCCAAAGGGAAATGGGAAATGGTTTGGTGAACAACTACTCAGTCTCTGCCATAGCTGCTTACTTAAGAAAGTTTCTGTGTTATGTTTTTAGCTTCTTCCCCTGTCAGTTTGGTGTATTAGTCAGGAACCTCCAGAGAAACAAAATGTATGTGTGTATGTAAGTGTGTGTGGGTGGGGCAAGTGAAGGAGATGCATACAGAGACAGAGACAGAAAGAGAAAACTGAAAATCTACAGGGCAGATCTATAGGTAAGTTATTCTAGGCTTGAGTTTGAGTCTGGAGGCAGTCTGGAGGCAAAATTCCTCTTTCAACTGATTGGATGAGGTCCATCACATTATGGAAGTACTCTGTTTCACTCGAAGTCTACAGATTTAAATTTAACCTCATCCAAAAAATACCTTCAAAGCAACATCTAGACTAGTGTGTGACCAAATATATGGGCACCATGGCTCATCAAGTTAATACATAAAATTAACCATGATGACGGGTATAATAAATTAGTATTAAAAAGCACCAGGACCATGTCTGGCACCTAGAAAGTTCTCTGTAAACATTAGTTTACTGTCACTACTGTTGTTATATTACGTCACTACTACTACCTGAGGCCTGAACACAGAACCAGAGCCCTACCACCACCTTACCACTCCTCTCAACTACCCATCAAACTACCTAGAGAGTTATTGACCTAGAAAGGGTTTATCTTTCTTAGACAAATATTTTCTTTATTTTTTTCAAAGCACTTTCCCATCTACTATTTTACTCTGTCACTCAAACTTATGAGGCAGGCAGGGCAAAATTATTCCTACTGTCCTTATCGTAGAACCAAGGTTCAGAGAGGATGGCTGTCCTTCCACCCACCCTTTCTAATCTATGTCTTATCCCTTCCTCCATTTCCTGTTTCAGGAGAGACACCCCTGCTCAGTGTGAGAGGTGGCTTTCTTCCGACCTGATCTAAAATTCATTATCTAATAGATTTCCCACAGAAGTCATCATATAACAAGTGTTGAGTAGGATTAATTGAAATACCACTATTAATACTACACTTCAAGTATTCCATGAATTAAATAGGTTTTTGGACACAGATCCTGGGGAAGCCAATTCACCATTTAAAACATTTAAACTCTCATTTCCATGGAAAAACAAATCCCATGATTCAAGAAATAAGCATATGAATGAATCTGGGGTATGACTGTAAGAGGGGCTTCCTGCATGAGTGCTGACACCAGTACTGGCTTTAGGCACTACTGGGAGCCAGTTGGAGTTTGTCTTTTGTCTCCTTCCCATTCCCTGTGTTCTGGGGCTCACCCTTCTGCAGCCAATCTGTTTTCCTCATCATTGCTTATACTAAATAAATAGAACAGAAGCAAGAGCCAAAAGTCTGGATATCTGACTTGGCTCTGTCTTAACCAGTTGCATGACCTCAGAAAAGTCTTTTTACTTTGGTTTCCTTGACGGTAAGTCAAGAAGTGGGGGGTTCATGAACTCATGGTAGGTTTCCTATCAGCTACAACATTTCTCAGTTTGCTCTGTGTCATCCTTCCACGGGGTCTGATATTTGTCTGATAACCTAGACTCACAAAACTTGGCTTCCTCTCATCCTACATTGTGGTTCTAAAGTCTCAAAGAAGGATCATAATGACCTCAAAGCCTTCAACACACAAAGGAATTCATTGCTAATGGTGGGAGTTCGGGCACAAAGCCACTCTACCCTGCCCACCATTGTCCTCTAAATCCTACCAACTGGGAAACAGCAAATTCTCCACCCTCTCACCAACCAGCCTAAGGCTAGAGAGAGACTCTTTATGCAGGCTGAAATAATCAGAGTAACTGGAGCCATGAGGTCAGTTGGAGAGAGTCATTCAGTCACAGATATTGCTCCTCAAAACCCAAATCCCGGAGAGCAAATTCCTTCAGCTGCCTGAGCTGGTGCACTTTTCAGTGCAGTTGGTACAGAGCCTCCTTCCCAGTGAGAAGCACGATCCCCTCTCCCCAAGGACATTGGTGACCCCCACAGAACCTTTTCTCCCTGACCTGCATGCTGGCCAATCATGCTCTTCTGAAACTAGATACTCTGAAGCCAGACCTGTGCATAGCAAAAGAGGCCGCCCAGCTCATTAATCCAATGAAAGGATAGCTTTACACAGGGCACATAGCGTTCCACTCAGCCCATAATGCCTGCATGTGTCTGGGGGTGGCACTGCTGTTAAATATCCAAGACAAATCTAAGCCTGCTGAGCAGTCCACCCACTCTTGTCAACTCTGAGCAAATAAGTCACATAATGTAGTGTAATGCAGGCCTAATGGTTCTGAGACCTAGGGTTTGGCCCAGTTTCTAAAACTTGGCTAATAGGTGATCTTGGACAAGTCATTTAAATTCCATGGGACCTCTGGTTCTAGGATTCTATCAATATAACTACATAACAATGGAGTTATGACATTCCTTACTTTTATTTTCTCTCCAAAAGAAAGCTAAAAAAACAAAAGAAAACAAACATCAGATACCTTTCACATATGAGGATAGTCTTTCAATCTTCCCACTAACCCAGTGAGACAAGTATTATTATCCTTTTTTTACAGATGAGGAAACAAGGGTTCAAACACTATGAACTGGCTTGTGTGTCCCTAAAATTCACAGTTGAAGCCCTAACCCTCAGTGTGATTATATTTGGAGATAGAGTCTTTAGAGGAGGTAGTTAAGGTTAAATGAGGTCATGAAAGTGGGGACATAATTCCATAGGACTGTGGCCCTGTAAGAAGAGGAAGACAGCCCTTCCCCCACCACATGCACAATAGAAAGGCCTGGTGAGCACACAGTGAGACAGCACCTGGCATAGGACATGCTCAAAAATATATTTGATGACTTCATGACATTCATTTAAACCTGAAACGTGAACTTGAACCTCCAGTCTCTGGGTTAGGAAGTTTGAAGATACTTTTTTTTTTTTTTAAATAGTTTATTGTCAAATTGGTTTCCATATAACACCCAGAGCTCTTCCCCACAAGTGCCCTCCTCCATCACCACCACCTCTCTTCCCCCCTCCCCCTTCAATCCTTGGGTTCATTTTCAGTATTCAATAGTCTCTCAGGTTTTTTGTCCCTCTCTCTCCCCAACTCTCTTTCCCTCTTCCCCTCCCCATGGTCCTCCATTAGGTTTCTCCTGTTTTCCTGTTAGACCTATGAGTGCAAACATATGGTGTCTTTTAAATCTCCTATTACTTAATGAATACTTCAATTTTAAGAATGACAGACATAAACTGTTCAACTAGAACTGAACAATAACAAATTTCTGAAATAGTTTTTGTTTTTTAATTATCCATCAACTTTAAGTCTAACTTTTCTCAGATGCTAGTTCCAGAGTACCATTAACACTGCAACAATCAATAGAAAGCAGACTCTACTGGTTTATAGCTTCTACCATCATTTCTTCTATTTATTTTTATCACAGTCTCCTATAGTCAGGGTAGAGAATAATTCAGGTTTTCATTTATGTTATAACACATAAAATTTATGTACTTAACCATCCTGACAACTTCCAAGATTGTTGGAGGGGAGGTATAAAACAGTGTTTATTAAAAGTTACCATCTATTTTAAAAATGGAAAAAAATTACACATATGTGTAAGTATTCATGAATGTTCACATGTGTGTATTTTCCTGCAACTGCATGAAATATTCTTGAAAGGATTCACCAGAAACACTGATAACATTGGTTTTCTCTGAAGAGGAGAACTTGGAGGATTGAAAGAAGGGGAGAAGAGAGGCTTTAAAAATACTGCATGTGTAGTTTCTTAAAACTATTATTTACTATTCTATTGAGGTAATATGTGCAAATTTTAAGTGAACAGCTCAGTGAAGTTTTACACATGTATCTACCATATAACCACACCTTGGTCAAAATACAGAACATTTCCAGAACCCCAGAAGATACCCCTGCTCTTACCTAGTTAATTCCCAGCCTCCAAAGATAAACACCCCTTTGACTTACATCACAAGGATTCATAGTATGTAATCTTCTGTGTCTGGCTTCTTTCATTGGATATTATGTCGATGAGATTCATCCATGTTATTTTTTATGTGGCAGTTATTTTTAATTACCATATAGTATTCCATTGTGTGAGTGACTATACATAGTTTGTATATCTACTACTATCAATGGACACTGAGTTGCTTTAAGTTTGGGACTATAATGAATTAAAGCTGCTAGGAGTTTTTTGGTAGCATTTTAGGAGTCTCCTGGTGATCTTAAAGGTATCTTGGCTTTTGTAGATATTTCCAAGCGGTTTTTCCAGGTGTTTGTTCCACTTTACACTCCCATAATCTGTGTATAAGCATTCCAGTTAGTTGCTTCACATCACTGCTAACATTTGGTATTGTCAAAGGGAGATACTGAGCAAGAATCTATATAAAGAGCAATATGTACACCCTTCTGCAACTTTTGATTTTAAACCATGTGTACATATTGCCTATTCATGATTAAGTAAATAAAAATATAGCATGAACACATAACAAAAATGAAAGATGCATGGTGGCAAAAGTTATTTATCTTTATTTAATAGAGATGAATGCTTAGGAAGTCTCCAGATATTCAGTGCAGAAAGGGAACCAAGGGCCCTGTGACTTGCCCTCTGTCAGTGGTGTTGAAAATCCCACTGACTTGTCAGCTTGAGAAAGAGGTAAAAACTACCTAAGACACAAAAAGTGTCAAGGACCTTAAAAGACCATGCTCTGGCGAACCCTCACTATTGAGAACGGCCACAGGAATCCCTGGTGAATGAGAGAAACCACAAGGCTGAAGAGGTATGTCTGCAAAAGCAGTATCTAGGAGCAGCCTTCTTTTGCCACCTCTAAGGCTGTGACATCACCAAGAAATCCCTCCCAGGAAGCACCTGTATGAACGGTAGACTGGAGGGTCAAACCAGAGAGGCCCCATTTCTCAGGATTTTTGACATTATCACAATCTTGGTTGAATTATCGTCAACATCCAAAGAGAGACTCCATGATAAATCACCAACAGAAATGAGGTGACACTGGAGGTTCAGATATTCTGCATAAAGTCTCCAGACAGCAAGAGCAACCACCCAATTTCCAGCAAAGACGACAACCTGGAAAGGATGGGTTAAATCATTTGGTTCAAGTGCTTTTAGCCATGACCCACAAAAAGAAAAACATTTTACACTGAAACCCAGTATACACAATACCAAATTTAAGTTATCATCAATGGCAAGATACACCATAATTTTACCTCTAAGCAAGAACAGAAAAAGTTGTCCATAATAAAACTTATCATGGTTTCAGAGATTTATTGTGAAAAAAATGTATGTCTTAGAATATATCTTGGATGGAATATAGAGAAAATCTCAAGCAAAATACCAATCTTTATTATGTGCAATTGACTTTGATATTTACTGTTTTGTTCTATTTAATGTCATTTCTCCCCAAAATGCTGGTAATGACCCATAAGTTGATTTCAAGTCCATTAGTGGGTTTCAACCCACAATTTGAAAAACACTGGATTAGAAATAAAGCATAGGACTTCTAGATAATCGTATTAAGAATTCCAAAGAGTTTAAATAAATCCACTGGTAGGACAACTGAATCCAAGTGGTAATTACTGTGCACTATATCAGTACGCATCTCTGGGCTGAATTGGCTAGAAACCTGAGGTAGAGCAGTCTGTAAACACTGCTACAGGAATAATTCAAGACAGTGGTGTTGTGGATATGCATTGCTATAATTAAGCTAGAAGACATGTCAGCCAGGGCATTTCTGAGTGCTGATTCCTGCATGCCTCCTGTATGTTGTAAGGTATGTCTCCAAAATTAGAGTGACTGAAAGCCCCTGACAAAGTGCAATAATCCTTCCCTATAACACCCCTGCCTAGGGGTATCAAGGTACTATTTATAAACATGGGTTAGGAGGGGAAATACCCTAACTTCTGTTTTATAAGTTTCTACAGATCCAAGCATAATAGCCAACTAGGTACTGCTACTCCAGTGCCACAGTTTTCCCCATATTTTGGAGTCAAATCTTTTCAATTCACATGAGAGCTCAGGGAGAAACCAGATGAAGAGTTCTTTAGTTGTATATTGAGTTGATCACTTAGCTATGCACTGAGCATCATCTAACGGTGTTGTGCATTGAGCCATGCAGATCACTGAATGCATTTCTATTAGAATTACAGACAAGTTGAACATCTTGTCAAGAGAGTGGTAGCACAGAACAGACTGCTGAGTTCTATTTTGTGCTTCATATGGAATGAGGACTGGATAAGAATTATCCACCAAAACATAAAAATGGGAACCTTTGCTTTTCTAAAGGGTTTCCAGGAATGGACTTTTTCCAGCTCTATACTCATGGGTAAAACACAAATGGGATTATTGTAACCTGAACAAAGTTTACTTATTTTTCCAACTTAGTAGTTTTTTAAAAACTATATATTGCCTCGGGGAAGAACATCTAAACTTTTCCCCCCACAAAACGAAAGTATCTCTGAGTTCAAAAGCAAATCAAGGAAAGTGTGATCTAAGAAACCAAAGCCAAAGTGTTAAAACTTGGAGCTTCAGAAGCAGATAATTAGACCTTTTATTGGTCTCAAAAATTTTCTTTCCATTCTCTGATAGATCAGACCCACTGCTATTCTCTATTAGAGCTAAGGTCTGTTTGGAACCACAGCAATATATGGATGGTCAGGGAAGCTATAAATCATTGTACAGGTTGTTCACTGCACAGTGGCACCCAACCAAGATGACTGGAGGCTGACATGTAGCTCACACTCCTTTTGTCCAATGTGCATCCTGGAAAGGGCTGCTTCTGCCTGGAGGGAGAGGTCCCTTTTTGAGTTTGCAACAAGTCACCATATGAGTTAGTGGAGGTCCTTGAAAATATGGAGGGAAGGGGTACAACTAGCTCTAGCACACTTCAGATATGAAGCAAATCCCTAGCATTTCTTCCTAATATCAGCAGCTCTAGGGAATAAATTGGCATTTTGATCCAGAAATCCGAGCCTTAGTCTAACTCTACATATACTTATCATATATCTGAAATGCAGTTGTAATGTACTCTTAGAGCTTTTTATTAGGAATTTGGTTCAAAAATCCTCATGCAATTTGAGGATGAGAGCTGGGGGAGAGGACAAGAGATGGAGGGAGAGGGAGTATCAGAACTTAGCACCTGTAACACAATAGTTTTCTCATATGTTAAAGTATACTTAAACTGTAATTATGCTCATTAAAACAGACTATACTTCAGCATGCCTCCCATAACCTCCTTCCCTGACCTCTGATCTTAGATGAAACAAAAACATCTCTTCCATCTGCAAAACCTACTGATTTCTATTACAAAACCAGTAGATTCATTCTTTTAATTTTAAATTAACCAGTCAGAGCATGAGCCTAAAAAAACAGGTAGCAGGATTTAGGGCTTAGCATAGGCATGACTTCAAAACTGACCCATCTACTAAGAACCATCAAACCGGAAAACTACATATTGCAACTTCTCATTCCAGCCCCAACCCAGCTTCCAATATGTTCTCCCACTGCTTTCTCATACAATATCACAGACTAGTCCAACTTATGCACCTGCCACTCAACAAACCCATCGTGGACCTGGCAGTTTGCTTCTTTCTTAGCAGAACACCCATCCCCTAAGCACCTTTCAAGATTCTGCCAATAATCCTCCTCCATTCTCCCTAAAACCTCCCCTCATTCCTACAGTTGGACCTAACTCTCAATCTTTCCAGTTCCTGTAGCATATCTAGCTCTATCCCACCTCAAGGCATTTCTTCATGTTCTTCACTTTGACTCCCACTTGCACAACCCATGGCCAACTCCTTTTCTTCCTTCAAGTCTCCCACATTAAGACATCCCCAGAGAAGCCATTCTTTCCTTTTTTACAGCCATTTTCCCCCTAATTCCTACTACAACTTGTAAAAATGTATTATTTCCTTGTTTACTAGATTTTAATATCCAGTGAACTTTATGTTTTACTCCCCTAGCACACTGCCTGGTGCAGAATGGGTAGGCATTCAATAAATATTTGTCAAATGAATAAATAAATGGGTGAACAAACATTTTAGCATTTGTTTTTATCTCTGATGTAGGGAAATCACATAATTTTTCAAACAAAGACACTTTTGAGAATGAAAGTGAATGCTAATTACTATATTGAGATCAAACAGGAATAAAGCAGCATATATGGTCACCATACCTATACCTACTCCTGTATGTCCCATCTTTACCAACCAAGTTTGTAAGAGTCACATTATCTGTAGTTGGCCCTTGTGAAGCCAACTTGTGTTCCTTTTATGAAGACCATATTCTTTCTCTTCGAGATCAAATCTTTGACTTGATATTTCCATAAAACCATTTCAGCTGTCATTAATATCAGCTCCAATAAGGCTGAACATTTTTCCTTTAGCATGGCCTTCGAGCATGCCTTCATTGATAACAACAGCCCCATTCAAGGAGTCCAAAGGGAAGACTGCTTCATTTCAAGGCAGCTGATGTCACCTTGGATATCCAATTCAATTTTATTTCACAACAGGCAGCAGTAGTGCCACATTCAATGAGGCAAGCAATACCTCTGTCATGGCTCCACTCCAGCCTTGGAGCAGGAAGGGAAGGAGGAGGGCAGACAGAAGGCCAGTAGGGAGAAAAAGCCTTTTGGATTCAAACACTTCTAGACTACAACTGGCAATATCTAGAAGACTCCTAAAAAGGAGGGATGAAGAGAGAGGGGCATGAGGGTCTAAGATAAATATTTCTGGTTTGGTTTCCAGGGTTCTGCTTCTTTTCCAGGGTCTGCTGTGTAATTTTGAAAAAGTTAGACTTTGAGTCTCACTCAGCTCTCTGTAGGATAGATATAATTTTACTTAACTCTGGGTACAAATGAGATGATCAATAAAATACCTAGTATAACGCTTGATACATTATAAGTACTAAACAAGTGTTGTTATAAAAATAATAATTATTATTTAATAAATGATATCATTTTTATTATAAAGCTAGCATCTTATCACATAGCATCTTACTATACCATAGTGGTCAAGAACCCCAAGTAAAGAGCCCTGGGTTCAAATTCTACCAGTGCCATTTAATACTCATGAGGCCTTGGGGAAGGTATTTAACTTCCAACAGACTTCAGAACTCTCATCTGTTAATTGAAAATAATTATGCCTACATCATAAGATTGTTCTGAAGATCAAATAAGATGATACATATAAAAGGTCTGGCACAAAGCTTAGCACATACTATTGCATAACCATGTGTTTTGGAGTAGAAATTTTTAGAAGTGCAAGTACTGAAACCAAAACAAATAGAAAGGACAACAATCTCTTGAGAAGCTTATTGACGTGCCACAAGAGGGGCAGGATTTGTCAAAGTCTAGTGTGGTGTCTCATCCCAAGGAACACCAGGGAGAGGAAAATGAAAATAAGAAATTTGGGATATAAATTGCCCACTGAAGATCCCAACTGGAATAAGAGTAATCAGAAAGTGCATGCCTCCTGACTGTTTTTAGAAAGCTGGTAAGAGACTGGAGAACAAAAATGAAATTCCAGTCTGGTAGATTTCAATTACCTCTATTTTGACCATTTGACCTTGCCAGTAAAGTCACATTAAAATGGCAGCTTCTTTATACATTACAACATTCATTTTAGAAACATTCACAGTCTAATATTTCTTGGGTTTTTAATGTTGACCATATTGTCAAATCTATACAATTTCAGTTTTGGTCCAAAAGCTCCTCAAATTTCTGTCTGGTGACCTTAAAGAGCACAACTCCACCAGCCTTTGAATGCTTTCCTGACCCCACATTATTAAATTAATGTTGGGTGAAAGTAGGAACATCTTTGCCTTGCAAACACTGTGATTGTTTTTAAAAGAACACTGCTAATTACCTTCCCGGACATCTGACTCATTATTCCATTCCATGAAGTTTAAGAGATGGAAAAATTCATTTGGAAATTCCAATTTTAATGATTCCTCAATTTACAAAGAAATTGCCTTAGGATGCTAACTCTATTCCCTTGATCTTAGCATTGGACAACTGCATATGTGCAAATATGATTTAGTAATTATACAATACATACTGTAGAATAAAATATTAGAACTCCAAAGTTGATACACGTTGCATCATTTGATGAAATGGAACAAAATTTCACACACAGAAATGTAGCACATATACACACACATACACAATGAGGAAGTTTAGTCTGAAAAATAAAAATTTAAAAATTCCACTTGCTTGTAAAAAAAAATGCTCTCAACTAAGTGGACTAGAGATCCTTTGTGTACTTTGAAATTAAGACATGATGAGAGAGAGCTTCTCAAAATCAATTATCTCCAATCTTTACAGATACTTAAAAGAGCACATTTTGGTGTTAACCTGAAAGAGTCCCTTGAAATCCAAACGAACATCATTAAATGGACAAAAAGAAACACTTTTATAATAACCATGGCTGCTGCTCTGGTCATCATTATGTATACCCAGATATGCCATTTAAGAACCTGTTATGCAAATCCTAAATGGGAAGGAAGAATTTGCCACATTTCAATTTATATTTACCATTTTTAAAAGTGACTCTGATTTCTTACAATTTTTTCTTTCAAATAAAATCATTTAGTCACTGAAGACTGCATTTCTCATTTTATGAGTGAAAAATCCAAGACCAAGAAGACATACCAAGAAGAGGTAAAATTTAGCAAATAAAAATTCATATACAGGGGCGCCTGGGTGGCTCAGTCAGTTAAGCGTCCAACTCTTGATTTTCGTTCAAGTCATGATCTCACAGTTCATGAGCTGGAGTCCTGAATCAGGCTCTGCACTGAGCTTGGGATTCTCTCTCCCTGTCTCTCTGCCCATTCCTTGCTTGCTCACTCTTTCAAAAATAAAAATAAAATAAAAATTCAAAAACAAACACTGCATGGGAAATACGCATACTAAAAAATTATTCATTGTTCATCTAAAATTTAAACATAATAGAGTATCCTGTATTTTATCTGACTACCCTTCTTCTGGGTTACCCAGTTAATGAATGGGAGAGCCAACACTAGAACTGGGTGCCCTTTCTGGTGTGAAGCCACTCACGAACAATTATTATTTGAAAGCTAGATGTTCTGGAAAACCAAAAGCTATGTAATGCAATCCCTGCCCTCAAAGAACTTAAAGTCTAATGGAAAATTCCAGAACACCAGGAAGAGAGGAGGGTATGTCAATGTGACCATCTCAGCCAGCTACAACCCAAGAAAATTTTTCTCAGCCCTGGCCACACATTAAAATCACCTGGAGAGCTTTAAAACCTTTTATTTTTTGTGCCCAGAGGTGATGATCTAACTGGTCTAGGATGGGGTCAGGGAAATTGGTCTTTTTTTCCCCCCCAAAATATATACCCAGATAATTCTAGTGTGCAGCTTGGTTTTCATAATGAACCACTGACTAAGACAAGAAATCTTGATTCATAGAGTGGATAGGTCTGTGCTAAAATGCATGTGTGTTTGTATGAGTGTGTGTAGTGGGGAGGGTCCCAAATCACCTTGATACCTGTATATCACACAGATGTCCAAAATAGCCCTTTAGACTTTGCAGTAAGATTTGTTGAAAGAAGAGCATTTTGCTGGAATTCGTCTTACCTCCATTCTGATCTTTGTTCTTAGTCATTTCTTAGCCTATACATTGTGTAGCCTGTGTCCTGAAAAATCCATCCTAAGTATAGACTTCACATATTCCTTAAAAAGAGAATAATCAAGACACAGTCCCCTAGTCCCATAGTCTGCTCAGGATACCCCAGTTACCTGGGGTTAGATATGGAGCCTCTGACCAGGACAGATCCTGTGGGTTTGGCATTGTTTGTATATCTTCCCACAAAGGAATCCACTAAATGAAAGCCCTATTCAATCTTATGACTTCCCATGAAGAGATAAATAGAGTGAGTGTCTCTGAGTGTCTTCACCATTGTCATTATATTTATTGTCCTGGTTAGAGAAGGGTCAGAAAGCCACAACTACATCTTCCTCTGCTCAGTTATTATTATTACCAAATGACAGAGTAGCAAATGGACAAAAGCAGGATTTCTCAATACAGTCCAAAAAGACAAGATAAAGAAGGTAAGTTACCTCCATCCTGCACCCTCACCTTCTCATTTCTCACATCAGTGATAGGGAAGGCAAGTTTCCTGCCTCAAGTTTGCTGCATCTGTTCTCAAACTATGCCATCTTCCAACATAGCATAATTTAACATTTTAAAATCATTTTGACCACCTCAAGCCATCCAAAGTCCAAAAAAAATGATATCTAAGTCCCAACTCTGAGGACACATGTAATTGTGGGTCAAGTCCTCTTCTAGAGGACCATCATCATGTAGATGATGTATTTAGGCCATTTTACATCATTGCTAATTCTTCCATCCCAGAATTCACCTGGGATCAATTCAGACTATGACAACAAATGCTCTTTGGGATAGTTGGTCATATCCCGTTTTCCGAGTTTAACATTAAAAGACTCCCCTGCCTTAACCCCCCTTTAAAGTGTTAACTAAAAAATCTGGTACAAATAAACAGCATGATAGAGCCAAATCAGGGCAAATGTATCTATCCAGGAATGATGAAAAAGCACTTTTTTCAATACATAAAAGGACTAAATGAGTGTTCAACAATACTAATACCTGGAATCCTCAAGATCAAGACAAATCAAAAATATTCCAAATGAGTCTGATTCATGTTAAATATTTCCTGTCTCAGTGACCAACAGGCCATGTTAAAACCAGTCTCAACTCCCTTTGGAAGTCCTGATCTGTTTCCCACATGAAAGGTAATGTAAGAATTTTGATCAATGATGCAAGATTACTAATTCTCATTGGGTAATTTTCCCCATTAGTCAGAGATCAGCCTTGCCAACTCAGAGGCCTCACATGTTTTGCGGCAGGCTGCCATTAGGACTGACTGTCAAATTCTAGGACTAATGGAAATGTCTTCTAAAGGCCAAATTCCACCGTATGCTTACACAGGGACAGTTTCTTTCTTTCTTTCTTTTTTAAATAGTTTATTACCAAGTTGGTTTCCATATAATACCCAGTGCTCTTCCCCACAAGTGCCCTCCTCCATGACCATCACCCCCCTTCCCCTTCCCCCCTCCCTCCTCAGCCCTCAGTTTGTTTTCAGTATTCAAGAGTCTCTCATGATTTGCCTCCCTCCCTCTCCCTAACCCTTCCCTCCTCTTTCCCCTTCCAATGGTTCCCTGTTAGGTTTCTCCTGTTAGACCTATGAGTGAAAACATACGGTATCTGTCCTTCTCTGCCTGACTTATTTCACTCTGCATGACTCCCTCAAAGTCCATCCACTTTGCTACAAATGGCCATATTTCATTCTTTCTCATTGGCATGTAGTACTCCATTGTATATATATACCACATCTTCTTGATCCATTCATCAGGTGATGGACATTTAGGCTCTTTCCATGATTTGGCTATTGTTGAAATAGCCATTAGGGTACATATGCTGAGTCATAGGGGAGTTCTATTGTTAATTTTTTGAGGAACCTCCACACTGTTTTCCAAAGCAGCTGCACCAGTTTACATTCCCACCAACAGTGTAGAAGGGTGCCCATTTCTCCACATCCTTGCCAGAATCTATAGTCTCTTGCTTTGTTCATTTTAGCCACTCTGACTGGTGTGAGGTGGTATCTCAGTATGGTTTTGATTTGTATTTCCCTGATGATGAGTGACGCTGAGCATTGTTTCATGTGCCTGTGGGCCATCTGGATGTCCTCTTTGGAGAAGTGACACAGGGACAGTTTCTAACCAGACAAGGTAGCCTCAACTGTATCCCAAGGTCTGATATCTCTAGTCTTCCTTTGTGACCACCTTTTTCCTATGTCATCATCAGCAAATCCCCATTGACCATCACTCTTTCTTTTCCCTTGAAAAATGCCAAAATACCTCTAAGAAAGCATTATTTTTCTTACCACTTAGTTGAACTGGAAAAGAGAGATCTGAAATTTTTAAATTCATGGCAGAGGCATGGATTCATTTATTACAACTTTAAGGGCCAGAATATGGACTAACAAGCAAATACAGACCAATCATAAACAGGAGCTGTTCTGTACACTCCTCTGCTGTAAATCTAAATCATGTAGCCAAGAATACACACCCAGGAATAAACAGGCTGGCTCTGTCTGATGTCTACTCAACTGACAGTTCAAGTGGTGTGATAGTTATGTTCATGTAGAAAAGGGTGTCAATTAGTATGCCAAACACCACACAAACAGGGCCAACCCATGAAAGAGAATGCAATTCCTATGCTTTGCATCTAAAGATACCCAACTGGAGGCCCAGTCATGTGGCCTATACAAGTGCCTACAAAATCGGCAAAACCTCTAAGAGCTATATATATAGGTGAGCCAATTCTAATTCATATGCAGCAATGCAAAACCCCTTTCTTCCTCTGCCCCATGGCAAAAAGTGAATCTGTTCCATCTGTTTACAATGACTGCTGTTACTTTCCAGCATAACCATAATCTTATTTTGTAAATCCTATTCCTGACACGCCTCAAACCATCTGTCTATTCTTTCTTGGGTTAGCTTGGGGCTGTTTGGCAAATGTATGTCATTACCTGTGAGTGGAATATTTCTTAGCAGAGCACATGCCCCTTTTAAGACATGTTGCCATGGCTGCTAGGTGTTCCTAAATAATCTCCTATGTTTCCTCCTTTAAACCCAATATGCCTTTAGTAACTTTTAATATGTGTGAAATAAAGGCAAAGAGATAAAAAGGCATAAGTGTGACTACTTGGGCTTAAGATTCAAAATAAGTTTGTACATATTCTCAAACACAAGGAATCATTTGAAATTTTACTAATAAAATTACATGTGTCAATTTGAGGAGAAAGGTAGCCTATGTTTCAGATTCAGACTTGCAAAGAGTTTTGGAAAAAAAAAAAGTGATACAATCTGAGTAGTAGAATTTCTGCTATTTCTTGTCCTCATGGAGCTGGGCCCAGATTCCCACCAAGTCTCTACATTCTCTTTCTTCTTTATCATTCTGCCATTTTACCCTTGTTTATAACCACAAGGGGTTGGGAAAGGCCTTAAAGCCCCAGAATGGAGAAGGATAAGGCAATTCAAAGAGCACAGATACAAATGGACAAACATGAAAAAGATAGCTCACCTCATTAGTCATCAAGGGAACACAGAATAAAATAATAACTAGGTCACTGTTGCTCTCACAAAATGGCAAAGACTAAAACTGATGAAAATCCCTAGTGAGGCTATGGGCAGATGGGTACTCTTAGGCACTGCTGGAGAAAGAGAGTTCATACAGCCCTCCTTTTGGTAGTCTCTAGCAGTTTTTCTGGTACATATATTTTCATACCTTCTGCTTCATTTCTAAGCTTCTATTCTAGAGAAATACTAATGTGCATACACACCTGGAAAACAAATATGTGAATACAAAAATATTTATAGCAGCACTGTTTATAAGACTCAAAAAAAGGAAATAGCCCATCAGTAGGGAAATGGTTAAACTATAGCTTACCCACCTGATAGGATATTTTGCTGCCATTACAATGAATAAGGTAGCTTAACATCATCTAGAAATAAAAAGACTGTTGGATGCATTGACAATTAAGACAGCAATTTGAAGGACCTTAATATATTTCAATTTATGGAACACGGTGAAATCTCTAGTCTATAACAAGATGTTAAAATGAGAATCTTTCAGGGGTGCCTGGATGGTTTTGGTCATGATCTAACAGTTAGAGGGTTTGAGCTGGCATCAGGTTCTGTGCTGACAGCTCAGAGCCTAGAGCCTGCTTCAGATTCTGTGTCTCCCTTTCTCTCTGCTCCTCCCCCACTCACACTGTCTCTCTTAAAAATAAATAAACTCTTAAAAAAATGAGAATCTTTCAGCTTTGTCTAGGGTCTCAAAGATTCAGAACAAAACAGTAGATGGTTAGTGGTCTCATACTCCAAAATGACCTGTCAGACCTCCTAGACAGACAGCCCTTGGTAAAGAAGACATCCATGGCAACCACGAGCCCATCACCCACCTCAAGGGCATAAAAAGGACTGAAACTGACAAGGTTCAAAGAGTTTCTTTTTCCTTTTTTGTTTTTAATGTTTGTTTATTTATTTATTTGTTTATTTATTTATTTATTTATTTATTTATTTATTTTGAGAGAGAGCAAGTGGGAGTGGGAGAGGGGCAGAGAGAGAGGGAGAGGAGAGAATCCCAGGCAGGCTCCACTTCCAGCACAGATCTATCTGGACATGGGACTCGATTCAACAACCATGAGATCATGACCTGAACCAAAATCAAGAGTCAGATGCTTAACTGACTGAGCCTACCCAGGCACCCCTGGTTGGGGCATGGTGATGTTTCCACCTGTACGTTAATCTAATTACCAAGCATTTTAAGGAGATTGTTGAGAATGCTGGAGTGTACAGGGTACAGTCTGATCCAAGACCAAAGCTTATCTGTTGGCAAGAGGTGGTATCCAGCAGCACAGGGAGGCCCAGGACTGAGTGCACTGCACTGCAGGGATTGAGTGCCTTCTAAGAGCAGCAGCAAGACTGCATCTGTGTTCTCTCTGGATCGCATGCAAAAGAGCTAACCAGGATTGTTTTAAAAGGGGCCCCACCTGTAGGCATGCTGTCAGCACTCTCCAGTCATATCCTTCCCGTCTCTTGATCATATTCACACACCTGCTGGGGGGTGAGCTTTCATTCTCCCGGCAGCACCTGCATCTTTTGTCAGAGCATGCCCTCAAGGTGGTGGACCCCCTGTGTGCACAGACAGCCAGAGAGCCTAGGGACTATGTTTGAGACTTGAAAGGACTGGAGGAAC
Organism: Suricata suricatta; assembly: GCF_006229205.1. NCBI lineage: Eukaryota > Metazoa > Chordata > Mammalia > Carnivora > Herpestidae > Suricata > Suricata suricatta. The sequence goes on from NC_043705.1 coordinate 118,887,757, forward strand.
TGTTATTTATATGAGTGTCCGAGAAAGTTAGAATGAGCCTGCATATCATCTTTACAGAGACAGCAATGGGAAACTATTCCCTACCTTTACCCTGTGGAGTCCCATTCTTTCAATAGAATGTTAACAATTACACACATATAACAGAGTAAAGTCTGGATGTTTACACACAGAACTAACTGTGATCTCAAGAGAGCAGAGTGTGCTAGAGGATGCGCAAAAAGAACTTGTACATTTCGTTCTATACACTTCTATACCATTTAATTTTTTTAAAAACAAACATTTGCTCATGTTTTGGTAAGCAAAAACTTAAGAAATTACAGAAACACACACACACACATTCATTGTATAAAAATTCAGAAACTTAAGAGAAAGAAAACAAACAAGACATGCACATAATCTCACTCCCCCAGATCCCACCTCTGTTAGTATCTGGTTTTCATTCCCCTCTTTTTGCTCTGAGTGGGCACATTTGCTTTGGGGAGACAGGTTCCCACTGGGCTCCACCTGCAGTGTGAAATTAAATGAGGAAGAGTTGCAAAGATTGTTTACCACTGTCACCATATTTTCTGTGGCTGTTCTGGCCATATGAAAATTGGAGTTTAGTTTAAAGAAAATTGATTTGATACTTACTGGTTTCCCTTATATAGCTGAAAATGCTCACAATCAATGGGCAAATAAAAAATCATCAGTGACATTTCATGCACTGCCTCTAGACAATTTTGCAAAGTGGAGGACTAGAACACTGGAGCTTACTGCTCCTTTTAGGAAACTGGAAATTCACCTCCCTTGTCTGGCTGGAAATGCATATTCAGGTCAAACTTGCCAAGGCTAAGCAAGTCTGCCCAGAAAGCCTATCTGAGCCTCAAACACCTGAATGCAAATTCAAGAGGAGATTTTATTTCCCTTCTGAGATTTACACAAAAATCCAACCTGTTGCAAATTCTCTCCTAAAATATACAAGACACTGAGCAAATGAAGTGGCTGCTACACATGTGAAAATTACCTCCTTGTTTGTTTTCAGTCTTCCTGTTTCCCCTGGGAACCAGAAAGAAAATTCAATTTCTAAACCTTGAAGCAACATGAACAATGAACAATTGTTAGTCTAGAAATAGCAGATGAAGCCTATTACTGCACAATGGAAAGTAAACGGCATTGTCTTGAGGTTGTGTTTACTATACCGGCTGGGTGGGTAAAATGATACAGTAGAGGGGCGGACTGGTGTCCTACTCATTAGAAACCCCTGAGAAACCCTCTACACCAAGGGGAGTGTCCAACTCCTTTCTGTTTTTCCTCTTGTTGAGTATAGGTTTAGATAATTATATGTAATTTCTCATGTCTGACTACATGAATGAAAGTTCTTACCAATTTCCACCAACACCCTATACCAGATCAATGGACACAAGATCAACAGAAAACCAGAGCCATGCAAAAATGCAGGAACGGTCTTCATTTTTTTCACTCGAGTGGCAAACCAAAAGTCTCAAAGAGGCGACAATCTCATGATCCAGCAAAAGAGCAACAGAACACACAAACATTATTTTGGCTTGGAATATGAAAACTTTTTACAAGAGTAAATTAGATTGAGCTGAAATTTTAAAATCAGGAATAGCAAAGTGTACGTCTTACCAAATTTGCTGGAATCCAGTCATACACTCAGAATAAACTCAAACTGGTGCTAAAGTCCAGTTTCCTTTTTGAAAAAGAAGAAAGAAAAATAAACCCTCTAGACTTTAAAATGCAGCTTTTGAAACAAGTTTCCAAGGGCTACTTGGATGTTGGCTGGCGCTGACAAAACAATACTAACAAGTTGAGTGTAAATGAATCAAAACCAGACAGATTCCATTTCTCCTCAAGAAAACGGGTGTTCGGGGGGAGGAGGGGGATAAATAAATAAAAGCTTCCCAAAAATGTATGTGAATTTTCGCAAAAGCCATATTGTTCTGAATAAAAACTAGAGACATATCTTCTGCCCTTCAAGCAGGGCTGGGTTTCAAGGAAGTGACATGGAGGGGTAAGTGTGACATGCAGGCCCCTCTGTGCCAGGCATTGAACTTTAGGAACATTGCTTTGATTTCATCCTCACAATAACTTACACATAGGTAGGTGTTCATTCCCCACCTTACTGAAGAGAAAAACGAAGCTCAGGAACCTGAGTCACCCTTCTCTAGGTAACTCAGTGTTACTCTGAAAAATACCTGCATTAGAAAACCATTCACAGGGTGCTTGGGTGGCTCAATCAGTTGAGCGTCTGGCTTTGGCTCAGGTCATGATCTCACGGTTCATGGGTTCGAACCCTGCATCAGGCTCTGTGCTGACAGCCCAGAGCCTGGAGCCTGCTTCGGATTCTGTATCTCCCTCTCTCTCTGACTCTCCCCTCCTTGCACTGTCTCTCTCCCTCTCTCTCAAAAATAAATTTTAAAAAATGCATAAAAAATTTAAAAAAGAAAAAGAAAACCATTCACACACTCCCATGCTCCTGCTACATGAGAGCCATTGCTTACTTAGCAAGTAGACTTAGAGATGTTTAATAAGACAATTTTGGAGCACCTTACTAGTGCAGTGCTACATCGTGTCAAGGCCAACAGCTGTACTGGCTTAGAAAATGTCTGAGGTAGAACTGGTTGGGGGTGGAGGGCATCTGATCTTGATTTAACTTAGAGTCATTGTGAATTCATGTCTAACTCCAACTTACTCAACTTTGTGGCAAGTCTATACTAAGTCCTTTACTTGCATTAACTCCTTTCATTCTCAGAAATGACTCTAGGAGTTTTTTAGGATTTTTATCCCTAAGTAAACAGAGGAATGAAAGGACTAAGGAAGAGAAAAATCCATAGAGGATTCTAACCTAGGCTGTCTGACTCCTCCAGACCCAGAACATGTGCTCTCACTCCCTTTCCCAAACTGAAGGGCATCATCCATGTACAACAGAACTGAGTGCAGGATGACTATAACCCTAGAAATTAAGCAGCACTGGCTTGTCTTAGTCAATTCAGGCTGGGATAACAGAATACTACAGACTGGGCAGCTTATCAACAACAGAAATTTACTTCTTATTGTTCTGGAGATCAGAAGTCTGAGATCAAGGCCACAGCATGGTTGGGTTTTGGTAAGAGCTCTCTTCCTTGTTTAGCTGGACTTCCTCATATGATAGAAGGGGCTGGAATCTTTCTGGAGCCTTTTTTATAAAAGCACTAATACCATTCATGAGGGTTCTACCCTCATGATGTAAGCACCTCCCAAAGGCTTCACCTACTAATATCATCATTTTAGGGGGTTAGGATTTCAGCATGAATTTTGAAGAAACATACATATTTAGACAAGTAGCACTTCTCAATGTATGTGACCATCAGAACTTGACAGTATCTTCCCACCCATTCATTCATTCACCAACAGTAGTGAAGTGCCTATGATATATAAAAATAGGGGGTTATAAAGAGATCCAAGATGTGGAGGTCCTTGTTCTCAAGAAATGTAAACATAACAGCCCCAAGTTGTTCACATCTCAAATTTACATTGTTTTGGACTTTTCTCTGGCCTTCTGTTATTATTAATCTTTTTAAGTCCCTTATTATTATATAATTTCTTTCTTTTGGACATAACCAAATTTATGGTTTAGGTTAGTTTGTCTCTGAGACTAGTGAGCTTCATTAAGAGTCAAACAAATGGAGAGACAGCTTGAACTCAAGGAACTCTTTGCACTCATAGAGTATTAGAATTTGAAACACTAGAATTAGAATTTGGAGAGATGGGGCCTATATTTGTCAGAGGAGGCTATCTGCTATAACAAAGAACCCCAAAAGTTCTTACTGTTCTCACAAAGTCCATTGTGTACATCTTCATTAGGTCACTTTCCTCCGAGTGGCGTCACTTGGGTTTCAGGCTATTTCTATGCTGTGGTCCCACTATCTTAACAAATGGTTTCAAGACACCCCAGGCTTCATCCAGCTAGCAGACAGAGAGACAAGAGAAACTTTAGAGAACGTATGTTACTCCTAACTGCCTCTCTCATTCCACTGGCAAAAATTAGTCCCATGCCCAGCTAGACACTAAGGTTACCAAGAAAAATCTGTAGTTTAGGGAGCATATAGTCCATCTCTAAACAGACTCCAAAGCCCCCACTCCCCCGCTTCCCCAGTGACCAGGCAGATGAGAAAACTGTGTCTCAGTGCAGCTAAGTGAGCCTTCCAATACACAGGAACAGAGTCGTTCTTCCAATACAGTGCTCTTTGCCTACAATATTTACACTTTCTAAAAAGCCATTTACTACTTTTTAAAAATTGTTTAATGTTTATTTATTTTTGAGAGAGAAAGAAAGAGAGAGGAAGCAAGCGACCAGGGGAGAGGCAGAGAGGGAGACACAGAATCTGAGGCAGGCTCCAAGTTCTTAGCTGTCAACCCCCCATACTGGGCTCTAACTCACAAACTGCAAGATCATGACCTGAGCCAAAGTCAGACGCTTAACTGACTGAGCCACCCAGGTGCCCACCATTTACTGTTTTTATCTCTTATCTCATGCTTCCTATACAAAGTTTGGAAAATATAAAACTTAAGAAAATAAAAACTGTTTATAATTTCCAGCAATAGTCACTGATTGTATTTTGATGCCAATCTCTTGGTCTTTTCCATGTATTTGTCTATGTATTTTATATACATACTAATTTTTAATTACAAAATATTTCAAACAATCAGAAAGTAGTATAAACAAATCTACATATCACCCTATATACCACTGTTTAACAAACATTAACATTTTGCCATATTTTCTTCAATTCTCCCTCTTTTCTTTAAAAATAAAATGGGTCCAGAGATACCTGGGTGACTCAGTCAGTTGACCATCCAACTTTTGCTCAGGCCATGATCTTGTGGTTGGTGAGCTTGAGCCTCACATCGGGCTCAGCATGAAGCCCAATTCGGATTCTCTGTCCCCTCTTGCTCTCTGTCACTCCCCACTGGTGGTCTTTCTCTCTCACAAATAAACAAATGTTTGATAAATAAATAAAATAAAATAGGTCTAGCCAACCTCCATCTAATTCTTTCTTCTTCCTAACAGAAACCTAGGAAATGCCATCCTGAAGCAAAGTATATAGAGATCCCGTGCATATTTTTACACTTGTACTATGTATCTGTACTTAGGTAGTAAAATTCCATGACAGTGTATGTTCTTTTGTATATTTAAAATTTTTGCATAAGGGGTATAATGACAAGTGCATCCTTTTGTCCCTTGCTTTTCGCAGTCAGCAGTATGTTTTAAGATTTAGACATGTTGATACATGGATATCATTTTCATTCTCCTGAACTACATGTGGTATCCCATTGTATGACTAAGCCACAGTTTATTTATTCTACTGATATACAGTTATACGGTCTCCACTTTTTCCCTTTATACTCATTAAAAAACCAAATTCTCATCAAATTATAACATAGGACTGTTTCTTGCCTTTTCCATCTAACATTAAGGATTCATACATATGTTCTTTGAGAATATTATTTTTAACAGCATAGCATTCTCTCCCAGAAACATACCAAAATTATTTAGCCATTCCCATTACCATCCTTTTAGGTGCATGTAGGCACAACAGCGAACAGAAAAACTAAGAAGTGCCTATAGAGAGGGAAAGTACTACCATGGTTCAGTAGCCATGTTCTGGTCCCATACTCTCTAGGTTCAAATCCCACCAAGTCCACTTTCTAACTGTAGGACTTGGGCAAAACCTTTAACTTCACTTTGTTTTATAAAATGAGATTGATCATAGTACTTACCATGAATCCCACAGTAATCCCATGTGTTGATATGCTTTCTGGCTTTTGTTTTATTTTGTATTCCCTTGTAGGCAAACACAGAGTAATCCTGCAGGTCAAGCTTGGTGACAGAAAGCCAAATCTCATTCAGAGGACAAGGAGTCTTGTGAGATTCAAATCACTGATTCCAGCACAGTGACTGGGACACAGTATGAACTGTTATGCTAAAAGTGTTTTATACTTATAGTGACTGCACATTCAAACACATGTGTGTGCACACACTGCCACACAAATATCTACAACTCTATCATATTTTAGGCACATCACATGCTGCTGTTCCATCCCAACTTTTTCTTATTGACAAGGCTTCCCAATCTGCTCCTTTACTGTTCCATCTAGCAAATCTTCTAGTTTTGTTACCTTCTGCTGGGAATCCCTTTAGACTCCCCAGCAAGCCCTCACTATCTGACATGTTATACACTCAGCAAGTGTCACCAAAGCCTGTAATTGACATTGTGAAGTTCTCAGACTCTCCCTTTCACAATTCAATTCAACCAAACAGTCTGCCTTCCCCAATATTTTCAAGAGTCACCTCCCACAGGCTCCTTCTCAACTGTCTCACTTCTCAACTGTCATCAGCTGGCTCAAACCTCAGTGCAGATTACCTTTTCAAGGGAATATAAAGAAACAAAGCACAAAACAAAGAAACCCACTAAGTTTTTTTAGTCATTCCAGATAGGGCTCAATAAAACTTCATTGGCCTCAGGAGATTTCCCCTAATTCAGCTAAACAAACAGTGTTCCTTCTACTCTTAGGAATGCTATAGGGCAGTATAATGGCCTTTGAAAAACTGTGGAGCTCCTGACCTGGAAAAGGGGATGAAAGGAAGCTATGCATGAGCAGTGAAGCAGTCAAGCTCCAAGTCCTGCCCTCACCTCAGCAATCAGCATGCACCAAAATCTGATAAGAACTATACACTCACAAGGAAGTACTTACCACACAATTTGTCACTACATTTTCCAAATGGCCTAGGATGATCATGGCATTTAATCTCGGTAGTGCCTGGGGAATACTTAAAAAAGGCCCTCAGTTGTTGAAAACCATCATGGTTATAACTATTTCCATATTACCAAATAGGATTGAGTTCCACCCATCCTTTCACGAGGAAAATTAGTGCCTTTTAAACTCTAGAAATTTATTTGCTTTCCTTAACTGCAAGCTTAGTTACAATCTTCCAACTCATTTGTATTAAGTCCTTTTCCTCCTGCAGCCTGATCAGAACTAATTCTGTTTTTAGAAGTCTTTGCAATGAAATCTAATTGGAGTTTTGCTCTCTGGCCTACATCATTTGGGATTACTCCTATGAGACCGTGTGTAGACTCTTAAGAAAAGTCAGAGAAGATGTTGTTGTTGGCTGGCTTGAATGTGTTCTTTGAATTAAGGGATGTTAGATAACTCTGTTGCCCCTTTGTATACCTTCAGGAGTCCCAGATCCAGTTTTAAAATTGTGGGGATACAGGCATAAAGTAGACACAAATCTTAGTCTATAATCATGTCATCCAAGACCACACTTTCTTTATAAGAATGCCATTAGGAACTAAGGATTTCACAATCACAGGTAGATGCCTATTTATAACTTTGCTACATACCTTCTTTTTCTATGGTTTTGTCTTTTTTGGTCTAGGGAACCAGAAAATAAAGTGATTTACTTTAAGACAATTAGCATTGACCAAACCATAAACATACTCTACACCTTCATCCTGAAAATTCACTCTCAATCATTCCTTTATCAAAGAAAGAGACACAGAGGAGGAGGAAGATATAAGTACATATGTTGGGATGAGAGGAAAAGAGAGAAAGAGTAAAAGAAAGGAGAGAGAGGAAGGGAATAAGGAAGGAAGGAAAGAAGAAGGAAAGGAAGGAAGGAAGGGTGATGTTTGCCATAGTATCTAAAAAAAAAATTTATGAAATAGAAAGACTTCAACTTTATGCCCAGTAAGTCCTCCAACTCTCAGTACATTCTCCATAAAGAGAGAGATTCACAAAGTCTACACCACCCTTCAGGCATAAAACAGCGAGTCCCCTCAAATAAGCAAGACTTACAGACCATAAAAATGGGGGAAAAAAAGTGTCCCATACAGCACCTCAGAAGTATCAACATTGCTTAGCATCTTAAATTAATGCAGCATTACATTGCTAGGCTCTTTTAATATCAGGAGCCTTGCTGCTAGATAAAATGGAGTTCTCTCAATTGGAATTGAGTCTGCCTCAATCTGGTAACTGTTGCCTTTTGGGAGAAAGGATTGTGCAGAGACAACGCTACATGGGAGTGGCCCTAGCTCTGACAACGGACTGTATCCTCCTTGGACAGTACATTTAACCATCTCGGAGCCATTTCTTTCTCTGTAAAACATACTAGACAGTTTCTCATGGCTCTCCTTGCACTAGGAAGTCTAGTCCAAGCTTGATAACTAATTCACTTCTAATGTTTCCTTCATCGGTAAAATTTTAAAAAACAATACCCACTTAAATAGCATGGTATGTGGAATACCACAGAAATTTAAACCCACTGCATAAATCTTAGAGAACTTTTAGTACATTCCTTAGAGAGTCACAAAGTCTATGTAAATTACAAAGTTTCCAAGAATCTATGGTCTATGGTTCAAGGATCCATGGTTCTCTAGCTCTAAGATCTTGCTCTGATACAAGGAAATTCTTGAGACTCAAAGAGAGAATTTCAGCCTTGTAGATAGCCTGGGAAGGATCTGCCTTGCATCCCTGTAATTCGGCTCTTGATATATAAGGATTTGGGATGGGTGTGAATAGGGATGCAGTGGTTGGATAAAATAAGAGAAATTGAAGAGTCTCAGAACATTTCTGCTGTTGGTATTATTCCCACCTTTTGACTTCTGGGAACTGCCACCTATTGAGCATCCTGTTATTTGGAGGAGCACAGGACTGCCAGGAAACAGATTGGGACATTTTCTTATCTTATGCCCCCTTTTTACTCCCCTCAACTGACTTGGAGGTAGAATAGCAGTAGCAGCAAAGGGACACAGCTAGAAGTAAATTGCATATAAAAAGAGGACACATGCAGAAATGTAGTGGGAGCTTGAGTGATGCAGACATCCCTTGCTACAGATCAAGTACAGGAATGAGAAATCACTGGGGTCAGCCTTCTATGTGGTGGATGTGAATTGTGCTCCAAGCATTTTTAAAAGGTTGCATTAATTGTAACTGCTGTTGAGTTCCTTGGAAAGGTTGGCTCCTGTACTCCAGGTTAAATGAAAAGGGTCCAGCAAGGATTGTGAGAGCATAAGAGGAAAGCAGCCCACATCCACAGAGACTGTGTTCCAAGCTGAAAATTATTTTCACTATGATGGTTCAAGACCACCAAAGAAAATACTGAAATGGATTGAAAGACTGTTTCTAAAGGAAGCACGACTGCACATTTACAAGCACATTTACAGTAGAGAAGGTAAATACTGTAGTCAGCCAAAATATAAGAATATCTAATCCACAGGCAAATTACAGTGTATAAAGATTGTCCATAGTTTGTCTAAGATTTTTCAAATTAGGATGTTGACTCTTTTGGCTGACAGAGTCAGAAGGCAACTGATACCCAAAAGGGAAAAAGGGAGAAGGCCAAGTTTCTGAGAAGTTAAAACATCTCTTCTATTCCTTTTCTAGTTAATACCTCGGGCTTCTCCCCAAGGAAAAAAGCTGCAGATACACTTTGGCCTTCATTTTGCATGTTCACAGACCCACAAGAACTAACAAACTAGCCAAGCCTACAAAAAGTCTTGTCAGGACACTTTCCAGATTTAGACCAAAAGGCTTATTAGAAGACCTGGTGAAAGCTTCGTGAATGGAGGTGTTTCAGAGAGCCCCCCTATCAGGGAAGCCAGGTTCATGCACACTCAGAAAAGTCAACATTGCCTATTGGCAAATGCCTAGGTAGTCAATGTGTTGGAAACCCTGAGTAGTGCGATGGTGTCATCCCTATTTTCCAGGCCGAGAGATGAGGATAAAAGTTGAATAAGTCATCCATCCATCAGCTGCTGCATCATTGAGTGCCAGGGTCAGGGTGCAGCCTCCCTTCCAGACCACACCCCCAGCCTGCTCCCTGCCAGGGCTCTCCGAGCTTCAGCTTCACTTGGTGGGGCTCACCTCCTGTGACTGTCCCAGCCCTCCCCATGAGGAGACTCACCAGCAGCAGAGAACAGCCAGGACCAAAATGCTTGCAAATCCCTCAGAGCTTCAGAAATCTTCAAGGAGCTACTACAACCACCCCTCGCCCAAACCCTAAGGAACTGGACAAGCAAGCAGGGAGGCTGTTTGGTGGGGAAGGGAGGAGTAACGTGGCCACTCTCTCTCCTTCTTGCCTCCTAAGAAGAAACAGTAATAGCACAATTCTCCCCTCCTTGTCACCCCATTCGTCAAGCAGGTGTGGCCAGAAACTAGAAAATGCTCAGGTGCGGAGCTCATCCTTCCTCACCCTGGGGTTCAACCAATCTGCAATAGGAGATTTATTGGGAGAAGAAAACTGGAGTTTTCTTGTGTGTGTGGGTATGTGTGTGTGTGTGTGTGTGTGTGTGTGTGTGTGTGTGTGTTTCGTTTGTTTGTTTTTTAAGATCCAAGACACATTTATGCTCATCTTACACTTTAATAGGAATTCTTAGAAAAGAGATGGTAAGGATTGGGGGCCAGGATGTGCCCTTTCTTCAGAAGCCTGGAGGACGGTCAACTTGGCAAATTAAAGGCACCTTTATTGGGCTCAGGAACACACACTCTCCTCAGCTTCCTTCTTTAGCCGCATGTGGTAGAGTTTTCACTTTTTACAATAATTCTTCATGGAAGAATTATTTTTTTTACAATACTTCTTCATGGAAGAAGGATGAAAGTTGTACTTAATGAAGTTTTGGAAAAAGAATCTGATCCTTGCTCTGGCGCTCAGATGCTGCATCTCTGTAAACAGTATGCAAGGCTTTTTGTAAGATTTATAGGAAATAGCAATTGGCAGAGAAAACATTAGCTCCTACTCTAGCCCCATAAAGCTGTATGGCTGGCTTTGTAGAGCTCTCAAAGAACGTTATTGAAAACAAAGGAGAAATCAATACCATTCAGTCCACTGCCAGCTGTGGGCCTCCAAAGGGAATCAATGTGGCTTCACCTACCTCTCAGAAAGGTTAGCGTAGGCTTCAAACAGACTGCAATATATCCACAGCCCCTCCTCCCCAAGTCCTTGGAAAACTATCCCCAAAATGAGAGGTCTGAAAAATCTTTCATCTACAAAGGGGTAGCAATGCACGGATTTTTCAGTTCAGGGCAAGTGATAGGAAAGAAATGGTTACTTTCTGCTCATCATGCAGTGAATTTGATACCAACACTTGTTAGATGTGAGACAGCCCTCCAAGTTGAGTCTGTCCAAGTCTACCAGTAGTGTCTCTGGTTACCAAGAACCTAGTAATTAATAGGGGTGGCTTTCCAATTATGAGTTTGGAAAGGAAAGAAAAAAGAAGCAACAATCACGGAGAATGGGGTTATATGTAACAGAATGCCAAGTCTTTATTTCAGACTTTATTACAGAGATGGTAACAACTATTGAACACCCTCCTCCCACCTGGAAATAAAAAATTCTAAATGATGATCTCTCAGACCTTGTTCTTAAACCTCCTTTTCTGCCCCAATGAAACAGTGTACAGGTTAATATGCCACTTAAACCTCCACCAAGCAAGGCCTTCTTAAACATTCTCTTCTGTTGTAATGAGGAGCTCTGCATAGGATTTCGCTGAATAAAATACAATCTGTGCTTCTAATGTCACAAAGAGCCCCTCCCCAGCAACACCCTTGATTTAAAGTTGATGGGCCTATCTCTTCACCTTGTCAGTCTTCAAATGCTTATTCTCTAACCATGATAGGGAAATGCCAAGTTTTCCGCAGAGGGAAGAAAAGATTCTCAGTTGTGCATCCAAATGTACTTGTCACACAAAGGAGCCCCAGTACTGACTTGCCCAAGTCAGCTTTGAGCGACAAACTGTAGCCCTTGCCACCCTGAAGACAAAAGCAGACACACATAAACGTGGTGGCAGCTCCTGGCATGACCCAGGTCAGACCAGGCATTCATGCCGGGAGTGTAGAATTTCCCTGTCACATAAAACCAGAGAGGGGTCAAGAGGCAGATACACTAATCAAGGAGTAGAGCAGGACTTTCAAGGTCTTCTCTGGCTTCAATGCTGGGGGAGGTAAAGCCATCCTTCTGGCAGGTTTAAATGTCCAAGCAAAGGAACTTTACTCCATTAGTGAATCCATCAGCAGACTGGCAAGGCAATTAATAATAAATAAAAACGTGCTGAACACCTACTCTTTGCAAAGCATTAAGGTAAGAACTTCTTAAGACTCTAACGTAGTGGAGCAGCGGGATCCCTGGCTGGCTCAGTCAGAAGAGCATAAGATTCTTGATCTCAGGGTTGTGAGCTTGAGCCCCATATTTGAACCCATATTTAAGAAGAGATTACTTAAAAATAAAATCTTAAAAAAAAAAAAAAAAAAAGAAATGGAGCAGAATCCAGCTCCACTGGAGGTGTAAGCCTCGGCAATCATGGCTAACCATACAGCATATGGATGCTCCGTGAGTGAGAGCTGTCTTTCAATAGCCTTTACCCTTCCTGCTCTGCTAACAAAAATGTGACTTTGTTCAATTATCAGGTGACTATGTTTTCCTGAAGGGTGATCTTCTTCACAGTCTGAAGGGGTGAACCTTGATGGTCAAAACTAATGGTTCTAAATTCTGCCTGCACATTGGAAACACCCAGGGTGGGGGGTGAGGTGGCTTAAAAGTGCCAATGATGGAGTGCCTAGGTGGCTCAGTCCATTAAGCCTCTGGCTCTTGGTTTCAACTCATATCATGATCTCATGGTTCAAGGGTTAGAGCCCCACATTGGGCTCCACACTGACAGTGTGGTATCTGTTTGGGATTCTTTCTCCCTATTTTTGTGCCTCTCCACCCAATAAATAAATAAAACTTTTAAAGAAATAAAAATAAATAAAAATTCTAATGACTGGGCCCCACCCTAAGACTGATTTAATTGGTTGGACATGGGTCCCAGCATCCAATAGTTTTTAAAGTCCCCAGGTGATTCTAATGTCACCAGTGGTTGAGAGCCACTAGTCTAAATCAACACAATTATTGCATTCTGTCATTAATGACTGGCTTAAGATTGGTCATGTGGTTTAATTCAGGTCAAAGATATGAGAAGCAGCTTCTGAAAGGCTTCTAGGAAAGTTTTCTTAAGGTTTAAAAATACAAAAGGAAGGTAGGTGCTTTCTTCTCCTCTTCTAGGCTTTGGACAGTGCTTACTTGTTTGTTTGTTTGTTTGTTTGTTTTATTTTTTTAATTTTTTAAATTTATTTTTGGGAGACAGAGAGAGACAGTGTGAGCAGGGGAGGGTCAGAGAGAGAGGGAGACATAGAATCTGAAGCAGGCTCCAGGCTCTGAGCACACAGCCCAATGCAGGGCTCAAACCCACAAACTGTGAGATCATGACCTGAGCTGAAGCTGGATGCTTAACCGACTGAGCCACCCAGGCTCCCTTGTTTTGTTTTTTAAATAACTTTATTTTTGAGAGAGAGAGAGAGAAGAGGAGGAGTAGAGAGAGAGGGAGATAGAGAATCCCAAGCAGCCTCCTCCCTGTCAGCACAGAACCTGACACAGGGCTCAAACTCACAAAGCATGAGATCATGACCTGAGTCAAAACCAAGATTCAGATGCTTAACAGACTGAGCCACCCAGGCACCACTGGACAGTGTTTTGAGAGAACGTGAGGCCTGAATAGGCAAGCAATTTGCACAGTGAAGAACAAAGTCAACAAAGCCCTCAGAAGAGAAAGATAGATACATAGTCCATGATGATACTGGTGGACTGATGAAGTGACCAAAGCAGCAGCCTTCCTTCCTGTAGACCAGTGACCTTCCTGGAGATATTGCTGCTCGCTGTAAACACTATTCTTAAAAATACTAATGCCAAAAATGGGGGTGCCTGGGTGGCTCAGTCAGTTGAGCATCCAACTCTAGATATCAGCTCAGGTCATTATCTTGGGGTCGTGAGATTGACCTGTGTTGGGCTCCACTCTCCCTATCTCTCTGCCCCTCCCCAACTAGTGTGCTTTCTTTCTCTCAAAATAAATAAATAAGCATTAAAAAAAAAAAACCCTGCTGCCTAAGTCTTGCCCCAAGAGGAATCCAATTTAACTGGTAAGTGGTGAGATATGATAATCAGGATTTTTTAAAAATATGCCCAGTTGGTTGTACTGTACAGCCAAATTTGAGAACCACTGTTCTAGATTTTTTTGTTGAGTGTGACAACATATTTCCTATTGTTTAAGCCAGTGATTCTCAAAGTGTGTTTCCCCAGCCAGTACTATTAGTATCACTTGGAAACTTGTTTCAAATGCACATGTTTAGGTGTCACCCATGACGTACTGAATGAGAAAAGAATTTAAGATAACATATCTGATACAAACTCTTCCATTTCAGATAGATTTGCCTTTCGAATTACATTTGGTCCAATACTAGGAGAGTTGTCAAAGTCGAAGAATTGTGTAATGAACAAGTAACATTTTGCTGTATTTGCTTTACCATAGAGCTCTACAACTACTTAGCTCATCCATTTCTTTCATGTGTTTTTATATAAGCTGTAGAGATCAAAACATTTCACTTCTAGATACTTAAGTGTGCATATCTCAAGCCATAGTTCAATACTAGCTTACTGCTCTTTTTGGCTTAACTTTACATTGAATAAAATGTACAATTCTTAACTGTACTATTCCATGAGTTTCTAAGTACCTTCAGCTTATGTATATATTTTAGTAAAGCTAGTAATCATTAATTTGCATGGCCCAAGAATATTTATCATAGAGTCATTGTCAATAGTGTAACAAGAAGTAGATAACACAATGAGAGGTATTAATCACATCTTCTAGTTTTCACATTCATAAGATGTGGTGCTTCAACTAACTTTTATGAGATAGTAAATACTGTCATATATTAGGAGTTATTAGTTATGAAAACTTCAATCAAAAATGTCTTTCCATTCTTTTAATATTCTGGGTGGTTTTAATGATGGGTTCCCTGAAATGACAAGATGGCCTGTTTACAGAAGAGAACTGCTTCCATCTGCGAATAACCTCTGTGTGAACCAGGACTTCTCTATATTGTATAACCTAAACAAAACCCAAGACTAGATGCTACTAAAACTTCTGATTTCCAAGTTTGTGTTCATAAAGAAAGGCTCATTGCACATGCCAATTAATTATAATAAGTAACCATGACAAATGTAAACTTTGTTTTTAAAGTTTTTTTTTAATGTTTTATTTATTTTTGATACAGAGAGAGACAGAGCATGAGAGGGGGAGGGGAAGAGAGAGAAGGAGACACAGAATCGGAAGCAGGCTCCAGGCTCTGAGCTAGCTGTCAGCACAGAGCCCGATGCGGGGCTCGAACCCATGAACGTGAGATCTGACCTGAGCCGAAGCCGGAGGCTTAACTGACTGAGCCACCCAGGCGCCCCAAATGTAAACTTTTAAAATAGAACTTTTAATATACTCTTCCCTACTGATGCTTTGAATAAAATTAGACTTGATGCAAGAAAAGAAGAAAAGTTCCACTGTTAAGTTTGAAAACCACTAACTCTAATCCATTACTCTTATCTTATTGATGGGACAACTGAGGCATAAGGACCAGAACTCTTGCCTCTTTTGGTCCTAGTCCCTCTTCACCACATAGTAGAAAAACTAAATCCATAAATATTTATTGTGCATGATTATGTGCTCAGCTGTGTGCTAGATCCTGTGGGTTAGACAAGTAGAAAAGACATGGGGCTTTCTTCACAACAGACAACTGGCAGCAGAGAAGAGGAAAATCTACCAGGGATAACACCACACAGAGAAAACTATATGGACTATAGAAGAGCTCCTTGAATACAGAGAAGGGAACTGGAGTAGCCAGGTAACTTGAGTTGTGTAAGGAAAGGGAAAGTGGGGAAAAGGTGCCTGATAACACAGTCTAGGGTATGTTTCATAGAACACAAAGGCTAGTTCAAGCATCTGTACAATGTTCATCCTCCTATGCCTCTGGGAGCTGTGAAAACTCATTATTCATTTCACTTACTGTAGGAAAATTCTAAGTCCTTTACTTTTCCACTTACCTGTCTCCGGACCTTTGGATTCACCTTCAAATTTGACTAATGCCAACTCCTAAATCAAACATACAAGAGGTACACTATGCTAATCTGGAATGGATTTCTTTCTTTTTTTTCTTGCTTTCTTTTCATTGGGAATGGGAGGCATAAGGATAGGGACAGGATAACCAGAAAACAGATTTTTATAGAACAAGATTAAAAATCTTATGGCAGAAAGATAAGAAATGAAACTATTAAGATTGTGTCAAATTCAGGAAGAGGAGGGTTGCAACTGGATACAATTAGCTTTGAAAAAAAAAAGGCCCCCAGTAAGACTTGTGCCTTCTAAAGTGACAAGCATTACCCATGTTAACATATTTACTTAATTTTCTAAGACCTTGCTCTTTGGCATTGTTCAGATTTTTGTCCCTTAATACTGGAAGCTCTAGGCCTCCTGGTTCACTGCTCTGAAAATCTAAAACATATGACAGGGAAGTTATAGTGAACTCAACAAGAAATTCTGCTTAGTCAAAATTACCAGTCAATTCAAATGCCCAATATGTGTGGAGTGTCACATGTTTAAAGCTGTAAAATTTAGATGTTGTTTACCCAAGCAGCTTTCTTGGATGGCAGGCCAGGCACACAAAAAAAATGTCTACGCTCACTCCTTCTGTAACTGTACACTGCCCTCACTCCCAACCTGGAACTGGCTATTGATATTCAATAGTGCCACAGGGCCCCAGGAAAGTTCTTAAATAACCCTGCTTGCTGTAAGCACTCAGACGTACAGTCTTTGGACCACTGCTTGTAGCTGGGTAGCCTCAAGAATGCTAATTAGGTCACTCACAAAAGGCAGGTGCCTTCAAATGATCTGGCCATTCCTAAGAGCAATCTTGCTCTCCTGAACTTTTGCATTTTTGATGGGAAAGTCAGGCCATGACTAGGTTATCATTAGTGTCTGCCTCTAAATAGGGGAATAATACTTATACCCCAGTTCTTACGTCTAGGTTCCAAATCAAGCAATATTGCCTCATTTTTTAAAATTGCAACATCTTATGAACAATCTACAAAAAATATCCATACAAGCTCAATATCCTGCAGAGGCCAAATTCTAAGTAAGCATTATCTTCCATGGAATAATATATTCATTCATGAAGAGTCAAGGGAGTTATTTTTGTTGAGAATGGGTAGATTCAAGGAGAATTTACTAACTCTTCTTCCAGATCAAGGAAGAGGTAATGAAGAATTTAGGTACACACAAAAGAAAGTGTCTTTCAATTTGAGGCAAGATGACTCTTGAATTCTATATAAAAAAAAAGTAAACATCAGTGTCAAATGTTACTCTTTGGTGGCTCTGGTCATACAGAGACATCTCAAAGGTCTCCATGCAGCAAGCACAGTACTCTAGGGCTACGGGAAGTTGACAAGGAAGACCATGCCAAGTATAGCTTAACTAATTTTCTTCAGCACTGGGTTTATTCTTTGCCAGTTCAGAGCAGCCTCTTCATAACATCACCCACCTTTCTGACCATGGGATACTGTTGTACATGCCACTGAAAGGGAAGTGAGAAACTGAAGACACTGGAATTCAATATAGGTCCTTATGAGTTCTAGGGATGAGCTTGGGTCCCTAGCGTCTGCCTGAAGCTGACAAATTGAATTAACCAGCTTCCTGGAAATGGCAGGTGACCGACTCCATTAAGCTAGCTGACATTTTATTGTCATCTGTGACTGATGAGCTATTCATGGAATTCCTCTTGTCTCTGCGATTCCACTCACTTAAACCCCTATTACACATCATGTATGCAGCCCACATGAAGATAACATGCCTTGATTCTCCTTGATGGAGCAGGATAATGCCTACTGAAATTGATTATATTGGTGGTCTGACTTTAAGAGAGAGTTGAGCTTAGGATATTGATTTCAGTTTGCAAAGTGTTTCTTTAATCACTTGATGAGCTATTCTTTGAGATAGTTAAACTGGCTTTCTGTTCCAGCCCAAACATTAGAACCAAATCCCAGGTCCATTTCTAAGATGATTAGGGCTCAAGGTAGTTATGGTCAGTGATCTAAGGGCTTCAGACTCAGTCTTCAAAAAGTCATCAAAATGTTGTGAAGTTATTGTCAGGGGAAAGTCAAAGAAACTGAGAAAGGGCAAAACACCACCAGGAAGATAGCTCTCCACAACAGATGCCACATATTTCCAAAACACTCAGGAGGTGTCCTGCCAATACGATGTTCAATAGCAAATAGCCACTCCCTCAACAAAGAATGAGGACAGCTTCAGGAAGAGGGAGATTCACAGACAAGGAGACACCCTGTAAGCCCGAGTTTACTGCAGTACCCCACTGTCCACATGGAGCAACTCCCAAAACCACATGGCTCTTAAAATCATTAACCTCCTTGTAAGTCACACCCAACCAAGACAGCATGCTGGCCCAGGTGCTAGTGGTATTCTAAGTCCCTTCCACTGATAAAACCTGAACCTCTGAGTCCTTAAACATGCTTCATTTGGGCCTTTAGTACCAGGAGCTTTTGCTCATCAAACATCTCCATAGCTCAGAGAAAGTTCCTAAATCTTCAAAGTTGGTGGTCTTGGTGATGGTGATGGTGATGGTGATGGTGATGGTGATGGTGTGTGTGTGTGTGTGTTTTAATCTATCAGGAACCTTAAGACAGTGTGACATTAGGAAGAGGTCAAGCTACAGTGAGAAAAAGCTGACTTTGATTCCTGAATTCACCAATTACTAACTGTGTGACCTGAGACAAATTGCTTCCTCTTCTGAAATATTAAGTTCCTCCTCTGTAAAAGGAGAGTCTTAATAATACTTGCCTCATGGCAAGTCTGCAAATGATGTCTGCAAAGCCACAGTACGGGGCTGGCACCTAGTGAGTACACAATGCACCATGTTATGTTTTCCCGATCCACACAGCTTCCACAGAGTCTAAGGCACACATGCACATATGCGTGCACACACACACACACACACACACACTCTCTCTCTCTCTCGTCTGTCATCTAACCTCAAACTCTGTGAAAAGTACACTATCATCATCACTATAATCAGTGAAACCTTTGAAAAATTCAAAGAAAACAATATATAAAGCACTAAACACTATGCCAAGTGCTCTAAAGATGGACACAAAGTTCATTTTAAAAACTTGGACAACAGAGTTGGAAAGAGCACTTAAGTCACAAAGATCTCTCTTTCTTTTTATTCAAGTGGTTCCTGAAATCCTATCTTCTCTATAAAATCTCCCTTAAATAGGAGCGGGGGAGAATAATGTTGGAAGTCTTCAACAAGCCATTCCCCTAATGCAGGTATCCAGACTGAGGCAGGCTGCTGAGGGAGGGAATGAGTGAAAACAGAACTTGAAGTTCCCACAGAAAATGTAGGAACATATTTGGTCATTTGTGACAACTGTATATCAACAAGGCTTAACACCCCTATGCATAATACTACACTACCCTTGTGAATGGCATGCATAATTTTCCTCCTTGACAGCACCACTATTGAGTACTGACTTTTCCTAAGAACCTGTCACCTTTAGGACGCTATTGTAAGCCAAGGAGGAAGAAAGGAGAATCAATCTACAAACACTGGTGGTGGGGGAGAGTATTCACACCCTGCCCCTCAATCCCCAAAGCAATATATATGAGTATTATACCTATGAAAACAGACATCCATATACACCACACAAATATATCATGCCCCTGCTCTTGGCAGGCACCCAACTAGCCCCAGCTGCAGCCTGAAGTGAAATCTCTTAGCAGCCACTTGTGGTGGCCATGAAATATGATCATACAGGAGTCATATTCCTCATACCTGTTCAACTTTGAAACCAAAGTCCTGGAGACACCAATGAGTTTATCCCCAGCTTGCCTATTCAAAGAGCCAGCAGTTACAAAGCAGCAGGATTTTCTATGTTGGCATAGATATATAAGCTGTTGTCAACCAAAGTTAAAGTGGGGACTTTCTGAGAATATGCATTTCATGGGAAGGCAATAAAGAAACTTTAAGCACATGATGACCCTGCTTAGACCGGTGGCGATATTCTGCAAAAGACGACAAGTAGGGACATGCCAAGTGCCAAGCCTTCTAAAATGATTAGGGAAGCATACAAAATTTATGCTTTCCAACATAATTACTTTTGGACATTACAAATTTTCACAGATCTATAACTCCATCTGCTTATTCCTCTTCATTAAGGCATTGCAGTAATTCAATTCAATTCAACATGTATGTATTTAGTCACGAATGTGCGTCCAAGGATGTGCTTGTCTGAGGGGTCAAGAGTGGTGAGGAGAGGTCAGAAGACTCAGAAGAAGTGCAAGGCATAGCTTGTGACTTCCAGAGTTTACAATATGCTCATAGTCACACACACATACAATCATTAAACCAAAGTGGGAGAATGTGATAAAGTTTCAAAAAACAGGTCACGCAGTCAAATTCAGAAACCAAAGAAAATCAGAATGGATTAGAAAAATCTTCATTGAGATTGGAAACTTGAACTGGGACTTAGTGTTCATACGTTCATTCGTTCATTCATTCATTCATTCATTCATTCATTCATCCATTCACCGAATGGTCACACCCTATGTGCTAGGCACTGAAAATATGATGGTGAGTGAAACAAGATGTAGTCCCCATTCTTATGGATCTTACCAGTGAAAAGGTAACCAGACTTTCATCAAATTTCTTATAATACAAATGGTGGCAGTTCCTGTGTCCTTGCTTTTAGCTTTCCTGTGTTCCATCCAGTCAGTCATCTATTTCCATTTCTCCTATACTTCCCTGATGATCACTGTAAGGGCTATCATTCACTGAGGGCTTACCACATGTTAGGCACTACTAAAAACTGTACTTGTATTTTCTTACTGAATCCTCAAACCAACCCTATAAAAATCAGTGTGATCATCCTTGCTCTGAGTTTAGGGAATTGGACTCGAAGATGTTAAAATTTTCCCCAAGGTCAAACAGCCTGGAAGGATTGAGATCCAAGCCTCTCAGACTTCAAAACTGCCTGTTTCTTGAAGATCCAGATATAGCTTAAGAGTTTCAGAAGAAACACTTTGCTATCCCTTCCATTAGAATTAAGAGGGAAATGTCGCAGATGGAGATAAGGTTTTAAAAGCTTTCTTTTGTGGCTATCAACTTGGTAATCCAGCCAAATGACAGTTATATTATCACCAACTTATTCACCAAAAATCAAACATCAAAAACCAAAACAAATGCCTTCTCTATTTAAGTCATATAATTTTTTAAATTTATACTCTGAAACATCAACCTCCTTCCTTTCTCCCTGAGAAAGCTGTTCTAAAGAAAGACCTAACATTTCCTCCAAAATGCTGGTTCCCAGGTATCCTTTCTCTCCCTTTCCACAACAGACCCAATTTCAAGGGCCACCACCAGCAGGATTTGGCAGGAGATTCTCCTGAGAACCTAAGAATCCTCCTATAGAATTGCCGCTCAACCCAATCCTCCCCAAGGTGACCCAGCAAAGGAGGGGAGACCCGCCACAGCGTGCTGACATCTTCCATGGCCTCTTTTAAGGAACAGCTGGGCCATAATAGAAGGTTACTCAGGGATACCCATACATTTGACAGGAGCCCATATTTTAAACAAGGAGGACACTAAATCCATCCAATTCCTGGAATGTTACTACTCTCTCAGGAACCTGAGAGAAGTTTCTGATGCTGATCTATAAATCTCCCTGGACTAAAATACCCAAAATTAGTTTCTGTGCCATGGGAGCATAAAAATGATATGGCTTTCTTCTTTGACATGTCAGTTAATAAAGAGTGGGAGGTGGGGCCCGGATGCTGCCTGACAGGTTTCTGAAGGGTTTACTCGTTAAAAATGGGAAGCACTTTAATTACCTGTTTGGTTTTTTGTTATATATGTGTGTGTTATATGTTTGAAAATAAAAAAGGTCCTATGGACACTCAGGAAATTATACCATTAATTATGTCTGTCAGAACATTATGTGGCCTAAAGCAAATGGAAATTTCTTAGGGTTCCTTTCTTCTTATTTTTAACTTTTAAAATGTTTTAAAAATAATCTTTTTATAAAATTTCCACAGATTCTACTCTAAGTACTTAATTGATGAAGAGATTTTTTTGGTCATATGTAATCCAGCAAAATAACTGCAAAATCTGTGTATTTGACCTTGGAATTTATTAATTGATGACTTGCTTAACAGAAAATTTACTTCCCCAAAGTATGTGCTACCTAACCCAATATTAATGTTAATTTGCATTCCTAACATACAGTAGCCATGGGAGAAAAGGAGTCTAAATTGTATAGGGAGAGAGGTGGTGAGTTGGCATCATGGAACCTGGAAGGCATTCCCACTAAATCTGGGACATAGGACTGCCATTCTCCTGTGGCACATCATACCCTTGATGTAAAAACCCGCTGGCTGCTCCAGCCAGGAAGGACTGATAATGCAATACAATGCAGGCAGCTTTGAACTAATAGTCAAGGAGTGGGTAACCCTCCCCAGCCAATGCAGAGAAAAACATTCTGGCTTTGGGCCATATACTGCCTAGTTGTCCCAGACCCCAGCTCCCATTCAGCCCTGTTGGGTTGGAAATTCTAGCATATGGTCCTTATGACTCTGAAAGATAAAGTCTGCAACAGGCTTGGAAGAGGGCCTTCACCCCATGTATTCAATCTGGAGCCAGTTTGGCAGCAGTTAGGGGGTGGGGGGCTCAAGGAAGCAGCCTTGCAGATTGTTAGAACTCAGAGAAAAGAAGGAATAATTAGACCCCTGGTGGCCTGGGGAGAACAAAACTAGAGCCAATATACTCTAAAGCCAACAAGAACCTTCTAAATGCTTTGCATGGCTTTCACCTTCTTCATGGCTCAGTGGTTAACATCCAATGGTCATAAGTATCCCCACCTGTTAGCCTGTGCATGAATAAAGAGGGTGCTCCCCCCAACACTATTATGGCTTCAAAAAATGGATGAGACCCTCAAAGGCACTGCAAAAGGGGGGAATAAATTAATGCAAACTTCCTGGAAACCTACTTGGCATAATGTATAAAAATGTTCACACTAAGTGAGCAGTCTCCTCACTAGGCATCTACTTAAGGAATTAATCAGAGATGGAACACAAATTTATATTCAGGAATGTTTATCTCTGTATTATCATAACAAAAAGTTGAAAACAAACTATTAGTAATAGGAGACTGGTCAAATACATCCTGAAACATATGTACTGTGGAATTTGAAAAGGCTGTTCAAAGTAATGTTTTTGAAAAAACTTAATGGCATGGAAAAATGTCTATGTTAATGATGACTGAGTTATTGGATTGTGGTGATTTTTATTTTCTTCTATACAGTTGTGCATTTCAAATTTTCTACAATTAGCGAGAATTATTTATATTCATGAAAAAATACATTATAGAACAAAAAGAAAGTAAGAATGTTGTACCCAACCTTTGACCAAACAATGATTCAAGTTCCATATTCTTCTCTAGGACCAATGGAGGACCTGTTTGTATTTGAATGGAAGGTCATCACCCATTCACATTGGAAAGGTGAACCTTAGTGCAGTTTTCTAGCTCCTCTTTCATGCAGACAGTCTCTCCCAGCCTCTTCCTGGGGAACTCAAGAAGGCATCCTATATACATACACTTCAGCCAGCCTGCAGATGAACCAAAATTCATGCAGAGACTGGTACCTTGACACCCATGCTCAAGAGGGCTGGTTTTCTTCCTGAGTCCTTTAAGGGCTGCCTAGCAAAGGTCACACCAATACTGATGGTGCCCTTGGGCTGAGAGGGCAGGACACTAGTCATTAAAACAGAGCCAACTGTCCCACAGCACTTGTCGCCAGTATAATTGGTGTCTTGCTTTCCCATGCCCTTATTCCAGGAAAAAATTATTTGGTTGGGCTTGGGGTTTTTGTAAACTGCAGTGACCCTTCTAACAAAGGTCCATATCCGCCTCCCCTTTAGTAAACTCAATATGTATTCATCAGGAGGCAACTTTTCCCCTGCCACCCTCTGAATATACATTAGGAGTGTTCAATCACATCACAGGGGGGGTGCACAGAAGATAAAACTTATGAAACACTAAAAAAAAAAAAAAAAAAAAAAAAAAAAAAAAAAAGCTCTGTCTCTATCCAAATCCCAGGCAGACTTTGCCAAACACTTTCCCCTGAAATTGTCAAGGCCACGTGTTTGAACAGGAAATTTAATCCACATGTTTCTGATTCATATGTACACTTAATGCATCAAAATATCATCTCTTTGAAGTCCAAATGGCCTTTTTATAGACTTCTTCCTTAGGAATGGAAAGTTGTGCTTGGCTAAGAACTAGCAAATTTGAACCCTCCAAAGTCCAAGTTCTTTTCAAAGCTCCCAACTCAGGAGATTGAACCAGGCTCTGAAATACACCCTCCATTCCCCTAGCCACCCCAATATGACTGGAAATCTTGAGATACTTCATTCCACCATGCCTTCTCGATGCTGACCATATACTTTCATGGTGGCTTCCCATGAAAGACAGTTAAGAACTCTCTTCTAATGAATTAGCACAACAATGCCACAGGTGGAAAGGCCAGCCCTCACCCCCTTCCAGGAACCTGAGATGAGAAATCAAGTAATTAGCCAGGAGTGATAGCAGTTGGGGACAGAGCCAACAATTCAGTCTCAAGTGCAGACCAGGGGTGGGATCCCAGGATTTCCCTGGGAACCACGATGGTATAAAATCACAGTTGGAATATTTGGATTCAGAGCTTCCATAATTCTATTCCCAAATGTGCCATTGCAGATATTGGTCCAAACCTCATGCTGAACAGACAGGACTGTAAGCCTATGTAACCTCTTTAAATCTCTTATCTGAAGATGATTTGAAACATAAATTGATGCTGTCCAAACTGGAAGTGGGGAAGAACTTTGGGATAGATGGGAGAGAATTAGTCATTTCATACATGCAATGTTTCCTTCAAGCTGAGCTTTCCCCACCAGCTGTGCCTCAAGTCACCAATGGTCCAAGGGCCAAAGGAAGGCGATGCTATCAGAGTTAAACAGAGAACATCCATTTTGCTCCTGAACTCCTCTCCAGACAACAGGTCCTTTGCCAACAGGTCTCTGTCTAATTAATTCAGTCATTTCCACCTCAGTGCTTGGTCAATAAACTTGTATTGAATAAATTAAATGTGCATACATGAATTCTTACCTCAGGATATGTTTCTGGGACCTTGGCCTAAAGCTTATCAAGGGACTTTGCAGGATAATATACAGGAAATAAATGTGTTTCCAACCAGAAGAAACAGCAAGTACAAAGGCTTGGAGGTGAGAAAGGAAAGACTTAGAGGATGGTGGACTGTGACCTGGGCATGTGCTGAGTTGGGGACCTAGTATAGGATACGAACAGGAGCAGAATCTAGTTGTAATTCCACATTCTGGAATTTGTACACTAGCCCATAGGCAGTGGGAAGCCAAGGAGCTTTGCAAGGAGTAAGGAGTAAGGAGTAAGGAGTTCAGATCTAAGTTCTAGAGAGATATCTTTGGTCTCTGTTATGGACTGAAAGTTTTGAATGTTTCCCCAACACACACCCAAATTCATATGTTGAAGCCCTAATACCCATTGTGACGGTATCTGGAGTTGGGAGGTATTTAGGGTTAGATGAGGTCACCAGGATAGAGCTCTCATGACAGGACACCAGAAATATAAAAAGAGATACCAGAGAATGTTGTACCTCCCTCCCATTGGAATACACGGCAAGAAGGCAGCCATCTGCAGGCCAGGAAGAGGGCTCTCACAGGAACCAGCCCATGCTGGCACCCTGATCTTGTACTTCCATCCTCCCCAACCTAAGGAAAATAAACTTCTTCTGTTAAACTCAGGGAATAAAAGAAGGGAAGAAGGGAGGGAGGGTGGAAGAGGAAGGAAAATTGAGTGTGTATGTTTGAAATAAAATTTAATGGACTCTTCTATTGTTCCTTTGAGCATCCCTCTACCTTTCTTCACTCATTTGTACTTCCAAAATTTAACTGTAAAAAAAAAATCAGTGCCATCTCCTCAATGTACCCACGATTAAGCATTATTTAGCAAAAAATAAATCAAATCTCTGCCTTAAGCAATTTGCCTGCCCTCTATCATTAATCTTTCAAGCGGGTGGATGAACAGTCATTTGAAATGGGCATAAAGCTCAGAGAATGTGGACTGCAAATTCAGTTAAGCTTGCCTTCTTAAGATAATAACTGAAAATGTTTATCAACACAAAGATAATGCACCTAAAAATATCCGGTCATGTCTACATTAGAGAGTAGAAAGAAACTGTGGCTTATTATTTCCATCCTTTTTAGGTTTTCTCATGAACTTCAACAATCAAAACCATATTGGTCTACACTTAAGTATAAAAGGCAACATTGACTTCAAATTGTTTGTAGAGAACTGCTCATCAAAGGTCTGTCAACCCTGAGGACTGACATGAAAGACATAAGGGTTCCTCATCTTTCAGCTTCCCTGGTAGAATCCATACCTCTGAGTTTTTAGTAAACCAAAAATTGGAATAAACTAACCAGACCACTATTCTTCCTCAAATGTCTTAGAGAACCCAGTTATGTGCTGCTATCCAGATGGGTAAACTGAAACAGGTAGACCATTGCATAATATGCCAACAAGCTGGATTTAGAATTTGAAGGTCAGCATCTCCCGTCTATGGCTTAAACCTCTGAGTAGTATCGTATCCCAAACGTTCTTCCTTCCTCTCAGCCTCATGGGACAGTAAGGAACCTTGGGGATGTTCTGATTCTATGGCTTTTCAAAAAATGCTTAGCAGCCACCCCTAGCAACAAAGTCTTATGCAAATAGCCAGTATGTAAAGTCCATACTCTTAAAGGGACTCTGGTTGAAGACCACGTAGTGGGGTACTGGAGCACCCTATCTATTTGGTCCTGAAAGGACTCAAAGCCTGACCATTCTCCAAAGCACAGGGTGACAGCCTGTGACACCATTCATTCTTCAAAGCCCCAAAAGTAAAATCACTAACCTAGAGTCTCTAAGCTAAAACCAGAACCCAGCCTAAACCCCAGGTGTCCTAACTTTCTGTTGAATGCTATGCCCACTATCTTACACTAAATCTCCTAGCCAGGGAAGATTTATTTTCTAAATCAGCAACTCCATGATTGCTACAACCCAAACACTGGATTAAAAAATGGTTAATGTATGGAAGAGAGAATCTTCTTGGATTAAGATAAAATCATAAATAGAGGGTAGTATAATAATTTAGATCAAGAATTGGCAGACATATTTCTGTAAAAGGCCAGATAGGAAATAGTTTAGGCTTTGTCATACAGTTTCTGTCGCATGGATTCAACTTTCTCTGTAGTCACAAATAATACATAAATGAATACATGTGGCTGTGTTCCAATAAAACTTTATTTGGACTCTAAAATATGCATTTCATATAATTTTGTATATCACAAAATAGTTCTTTTGATGTTTCTCCCCCAAAATTTAAAAACGTAATAACTATTACCTGTTCACAGACTACAGAAATACAGGAAGAGGGCCGAATCTGGCCCATGGTTTGAACTTTGCCAACCTCAGTCTAAAAGAAAACTTTGCTCCACAAAATGCTTAAGCAGGATTGAACACAGGTTCTTTACATGCTTAGCACGTAATTCTTAGAAGAGCTCAGACAATGCAGTCACTCCCTAAGCATTAGCATATGGGTTGCCTTTTATTCAAGTCCTGAAGGCCCAGCATAATCCCCAGGCAGAAAAAGTAATGTCTCCTTGCCTTAGACTGGGAACCAGCAGGATCGATGCCCTGTTAAGAAGCATGGGA
Source organism: Suricata suricatta (assembly GCF_006229205.1). NCBI lineage: Eukaryota > Metazoa > Chordata > Mammalia > Carnivora > Herpestidae > Suricata > Suricata suricatta. The sequence goes on from NC_043705.1 coordinate 118,915,483, forward strand.
GGAGCTAGTGACCTGACTGGAGGAGGGTCTGTGGCTCACCTGGAGGAAGAAGGGTGAAGGCCCAGACCCTGGTAGCAAAAGCCCACATATCTGATCCTAAGACTAATTCAAGAAGATCACCGGAAGACATGTCTCATTTCACTCCAGATTGGCTCTTAGATCAGAATCATTAATTCACCGGCTGGCATGCTTATAACCATCATGGTATTTCCTAACATGGGCAAATAAGTGAGTGTTGATATGCTATATTCCATCTTCTGGGAACTGGATGAGTTTTTCCCATGGAAACAATTTTAAGAATAACTAGTAGTGTCACCAATACATTAAACAAGCATAACTCATGGAATTTAGCCATAAAATGACTTATTCATTGGAGCTTAATTGGTGGATACCCTTGGGTGAAAATCTGAGTAGTCATGACTTTTCTGATAACCTTTAAGAAATATGAATATTCCAATCCATTAGTTAAAATAGCCAATTGCATGTAAACTTCAGTTTTGCTCTAAAGTTACCCTAAGTGGGGCCTATTATACACAAGAAGCATAAGGTCAGGGACTCCTGGGTGGCTCAGTTGCTAATTGTCAGACTATGGCTCAGTTCATGATCGATCTCACAGTTCTTGAGTTTGAGCCCCCTGTCAGGCTCTGTGATAACAGCAGTTGGCACCTGCTTCAGATTCTGTGTCTCCCTCTCTCTCTGTCCATGCCCCCCAGCCCGCCTCTCTCAAAAATAAATAAAGACAAAATATTTTCATTTAAAAAATTTAACCAAAAAAATTTTTAAAGAAGCATAAGGTCAGGAAATGGACTAAAGAATTTCTTCCCTCCCCATGGCCCCGTACTTTATCCCTCCCCCCATCAGCTTGCTGAATGTACTTTCTGACGCCTCTGAATGAGAAGTCCTAGAAGGAGAAAGGAAACAGGGTGGGTACATTCTTAGCTGACTAATATGACTGTGATATTTCAGCACTGCCACTCTCAGGAACTGGCACATGTCTAAAGATGAATCTCTCGTGGGGACTTTTCTGGGTCCTCTGGAGACTATAACTATGGATCTGCCACCAGCCCAATGCATTTCTACTCCTCAGCTCTAACAATTCCAACTGTACCTCCAGCTTCTGTCTTCTGAAGTCTGAGAGCTCTTCCTTGAGACCCGTTCAGAAAGGACTGAAGGAGACCCTACACCAGCTCTTTCTTGTTGCAACCCCCGTTGTCTGTGGCAATGACTCTGAAAGTGCACATCAACTCATGCACGGTACTCTCGCCTTCACCCCGCAGCTCCAAGTAACGCTGGTCCATCTCTCACCTTTTGGACTTTCCAGTGATGTCAGACACATCCGCTGTGTCCCCTAAGCTCAAAGGGACACACAACTCCCACACAATTGGTGTCCTAGAAGCCACTTTCTATTTAGTTGATGAGAATGGGAAATAATTCCTTTGGGGAATGCTTGAGTTGGAACCCACCCTCCCCAAAAATGCTCTTCACAGATTCTCTTTCAAAGGTGCTCCTTTCCTCAACCCTTTTATATCCTCAATGTGAATGAAGGGTTTAAGGTTTTAAGTTCTCAGGTACTTACTTTATAAATCTTGGTCTTAACAGTTCAATTTGGGATGTTATTTCCACTGTTCCTAGGCAGTGATAAAAATTTCCATTAGAACCTGTTGTAATCATTTATGCTTCAGTCATTTATGAGAACAGTTTTCAGAAACACACCCTTGAGGTAATGTAAGGAAACCACAGTGTTAACAGCATGTGCTGTAAAACCTGGCCACTGACAGCACTGTTTCCATGTGGAAGTTTCCACAGCATTAATGCCCTGCTTCTCCTCACTCATGTCCCACTAAAGTATCACGCTGTGGCCAGTGGAATAGTCAGTGGTTGCCCTGAGCAAACTATAAGCTTCATTTCTCATAGTATTAGCTCCTGCTGTTCTCTCAATCTGTACTGCCCTCTCATTTCCCATCTAAAAAGCTTACTGACATTTATCCTTCAAGGCTTCACTGAAATGCCACCACTGCCATAAAGCTTTCCCTCAAACCCCCAACCCCCTGTTTGAATTCCCTACTCCTTCTCTTGTGTTCCCATAACACTGTGTTTTAACCTCTTCAGAGCCCCAGGGGCACTGTCTTTGGGAATTATTTTAGCCCAAGGTTACGTGGTTGCCTCCTTCACAAGATGCTGAGTTCTGGAATGGCAGAGACTTTGCCTTACTCCTCTTTGTATACTCCATACCTCAGCAGCAGGGCCCAAGAGCAGCGTTCTGCTTATCAAGGCAGAAAGAGGGAAGAGAGAGAAGAGGATGCCAGGCTCCCTTGAGAACAGCTCCAGGCACACAGTGGAGCAGTGAGGGTCTAGCCTGAGTGGTCTTGCCAGGCAGCTGCCATTCCGACAGCACAGGATATGCCTACAGTGCCTTAGACAAATGGAGAAAGGATTCCCACATTGCACTGGACCCTGCCTATGCTTTGGCTGGAAGCCTCGGACCTGGCTGGCCAGTTCTGTGTCCTCCACCTTCCCTAGAGTCCAGGACCTTTAGTGGCTAACACAGACAGTACTGCTTGTCACACATGCAGATCACTGGAAGTGCCTAGACTTTTGCATCCCCTCTTGTGAGCCCTTAACTGATGGTTGGCTGGTGAGGGAGTATGAGAGCCCAATTCCCTTTCTTACTTCAAGGCAGTGCAAAGCTAAGGTGCAATTTAGAGCTTCCTGGGTATTGGGCTGAGTGACCTACCTGGGTGAAATGCCTAGTAAGTACTGAGACAGGATTCAAACCTAGGCATACTTGACCACTACCACAGATGCCTTGTGATTTTAAGTATTTCAACTACAGTGTCAGGTTCTATAGATGAAGCAGGTTATTTAGGAAAAATAAAAGGAAAGCAGGATATTTCTGTATTAAACTATTATATGGAAAATGGGCAGATTAATCTATTTCCAAATGATTTGCATTGCACAGATATTATTTTCCTAGTAAAAGAAAGTGAAAAATTAAGAGCTTTGAACCCGGAGAGAATTGGCTTTCTATCCCAAGTCAGCTAGGGGACCCTGGATAAGTTATTTTATTTCTCCTGGCCTCAAGTTTTTCATATATAAAAAGGATATAATAATACCTAACAAGCACTGTTACAGAAGGGAATAAATATATACAAAACTTCTACACAGTGACTGGCACATGGTCACCATTCAATAAATGGCCATTGTAGTAGTATTAGTGGTAAGAATATAGATTTGGCCTCTGATTTGTGTACGACAAAGACTCACAAGTATAAATACAAAATCCCATCATGTATAATGCTAATCTCTGAATATAACAGAGTATGACTAATAGAAGTTAAAACTTTGAAAACTGGCAAAAAGAGTATCGATTTGGGCCCATGTACACTCTGCCTGGCATGTCAGGGATGATCTATCTGCCAGTAATCACTGTCTACTGGAAAACAAGAATAATTATAAAAAGCACTGTGTGAAAACTAGGGAATAAACCTTGCTTAGTACAGGCTGCAACTGCATAGTTCCAAGCTGACACTTTATTTCACCTTAAAGAAGTAACTGTATTTAATAAGGTAGTTGTCACTAGAGGACCAGGGTCTAGAAACCGAGCTTCTATCATCTGATGCATAACATTTACAAGAAGAATCTGTTTGGGGAGAGGAAGTCAGACAGAGTCCCCAAACTACCCAAAATGTATTAGACCTCCTACAAAAGAATTCAGATACTGATACCATAAACTTCATTAGAGTCAAATACTGAGTTTATTCTTAGAATGTGTGTGTATAGTCATTACTTTCATTTTGCCTTTTCTATTTTGGGTTATAAATCAGGTTTGGTTTGTTTTGTCACACGGACTGTAGGAAAACCACTCTAGATAGCCCTGGCCTCTAGAGGTAACAGAACAGTGCATGGTAGATTTGATTCATGAGGACAGCTAAATATGACTGAAAGGTTTACTCTATATGATTGCTGGGCTATCTATGAAGAAGGAAATTAGCCTAATAAAAGCTAAATCACCATTTGCTTTGGGCCCAATTACCACTCCTCTGCCTCTGGTTCCAGGCTAACCTGCCAGACACACTCCTCTCCCCCTAAAAGACTGAAGAACTATTCCAAGTTTCTCAAAAAATCTAGAAACGCAACCTCACAGAGGGCTTACAGCTAACTGATGTTTTCTAGCCTCTCAACCCCAAGTGAGAGGAACAAGCCATAGGTTTAGGGATCTGAGCAGGACAGGCTGGTTGAGGTGGGGAGGTGATAGAGTGGAAGACACCTGGAAAATGTATCTTCTTTTGGCAAACTGTAAAAGAGCCTTAAATACAGAGAACAAACCAAGGGTTGCTGGAGGGGTGCTGCGTGGGGTGATGGACAGATGGATGATGGACATTAAAGAGGACACTTCCTGGGCTAAGCCCTGGGTGTTATATGTAGGTGATGAATCACTAAATTCTACTCCTGAAAACCATTGCTACACTATATGTTAACTAACTTGGACTTATATAAGATTTTTTAAAAAATGTATCTTCTTTTATTCTTCAGCCTTTGAGTTTAACTTACTTACATTTAAGGTAAAGAAGGATATTGCCCCACTTCCAACGTCTTTGTATTTGTTCATGTCAAGCAACCATATGTCTTCCTAGCAGGTACAATAGGAATGTGGGAAGCAAATATTTGTCGATTCATCAGCTGGGCATTATGGAGTTAAAAAAAAAAAATCAATCTCTTGAGCAAATTAAACTTGTCTGAGTTTTTGTTATTTTACGGAATTCAGACACTCTGATCTGAGTGCTCCCGTTGTTTTGTATAGCATAAAAAATGCATGGGGGGGAAAAAAGCCATCCTCCAGCTCTGAGAGGTAATTTACATAAATAATCCCCAAAAGACCCAACCCAGAAAGGGACACACACTGAATTGAATTTGAAGATCCTGGATTAGATGTGTGGGCTGGTTATCAGACGGACCTTTACCCTGGACGTTTTTCTTTCTTCTCCTTCATCCTTATATGTGAACTAGGAGACACAGACTCAGGATGAAATTTAAGATTGCTTCTAGCTGCATGACTCTGAACATGGGGGAACAGCAATGTTACACATGCAGCATAATTACACAGTATAAAAACATAGTCCTGTCTGTAAATACAAGCATTGTAACTTAACATCTCCCCAAGTGCACAATTCTCACTGCAAAACAATGAAGTAAGTAAGTACAACTTCTGTCAAATTGACAGTGAGTCACTGAAAATTCAATTAACTTGTAAACAAATTTATGCTGTTGTTTTTTTGTTTGTTTTACTTCATTTGTTTCTTAATTCATTCAGAAAACTTGAGTAACAATCTTTTATCAACATTATGATATATTCAGTTTCTACCAGTCGGAACCCGTTAGTAATTTTTCAAGGTTTCTGCATATAAGAAATAAGATGTATGTGTTAAAACTGTCCTATTTGTGGATTTTGTGTATCACTCTGAATAGGGCGACAGATCCTACCTGATGCAAAGACATACTTTAGTTGCTAATGTTTGTAGGATTATCACTTGAAAATTATAATTACATACCTCTTATTTCAAATATGCAGAAATAAAAATTCGACCAAAATCGAAACCAATTCTTTTTCTTTCAAACACATCAAAGCAAACTCTCAGAACCTTCAAATTGCTTATTGCTTTTACCTCATCACACAGTTCCCAGCACGGTGAGTTCCCACGACAACACCCTGAGATTAGTGTGTAGGAAGTCTCTGGGGGAGGACTGTCAAGATCAGCACCTAAGGAGGAGAAAGGACTCAGAAATGGGACTAAGAAGAGGGAGAAGCTGGGCTGGGATGTAATCTCACTTCTGCCAACTCCACAGGGACCTCTGAAGCCGGCATGTCCTTTCAGAGCTGTCCTGAGTTGAGGTAGAGCAGCTGAAGGAGTGAGTCCCTTAGTCCTAAGGGGGGGAGAAGAGGGGATCTGTGAGGCCAATCACGGCAGCCCCTACAGTTTCCAATGGAGCCACTTCTAAGCACGCCAACAGTCCAGGGGGTCTGTTATCAGCAATTTTTTTTAATATATCCCATGTACTCACTAGTATAGAGATCACCAAATTTTACATATATTCTTGCTATTAAGAAACTGTTCGGTTGAGAACTGATTTTTTAAAAATCACACAAAAAAATTTTTAAATCAAAAGCAAAGAAAACAACTTTAGAGAAATGAGGGTAATCAGACAGAGATCATTTTAAAATTTGAAAGCTGGAGAGATGACTGAATTCTGTAAAGCCTGGAACAGAAGAACCCGAGTTATGCCTTTAAGGTTACTAGAATTTTTGATGGGTGGAGAGCAGGAAGAAAGTCATTCTGGGTAAGAAGGTAGCAATGAAAGATCAGAGAGCAAAATGGAAGTAATCTTCATAGAAAGGGCCATAACCCTTCGAAGAAGTGCATATTAGGACTCCAGGTGGAAGAAGAGACGTGCACTCATGAGTCCAGGTTGGCTCTTCCAGGACTGGCAACAGCAATGACAGCTTTTGATTTTTGATTTATCAATTTCTTATTTTAAATTTTTATTTATTTATTTTGAGAGAGAGAGCATGAGCAGAGGAGAGGCAGAGAGAGAAGGAGAGAGAAAGAATCTCAAGCAGACTCCATGCTGTCAGCACAGAGCCCAACACAGGGCTTGAACTCACAAACTGCGAGATCATGACCTGAACCAAAATTGAAAGCCAGATGCTTAACTGACTGAGCCACCCAGAGGCCCCTGATTTATCCATTTTTGATCAGAGCAGAGGTAGCCTTGTTCTGGGACTCACTGTGGAAGCATCTCTCTTAGCAGGCCAGTTCTGCAGTGTGATTCCCGGAAGCCCAGCCTAGAGGCCATTTTTCTTTATTTCCACTAATTCTGTGAGCTAAAAACCCTTAATAAATACCTTTCTGCTTAAATCTGTGAAAGATAATTCTGCTGTCTGCAAACTACAACCCTAACACATACACATTTTCTTATTACATATTACTCATCTCATAGGTAAGGAAACTGAAGCTGAAAGGTTAAACAAACTTCTCACTGGAAAACCTTGTTTGAAACTGGAACTATCTCACTTCCTAATCCATGTCATCTCCACAACATCACAACTGTTTCCCAAAGACAGAGATATGAATGAGCTTCAATATTTTCCATATGACACATCTGCAAACAGAAATAGTTTCACAATGGGTCATAAAATATTACATCCAAACTCTGGACTGAGATACACACTACTAATGTGAATCATTACAATGGGAGAGCAGTACCAAAAAGTGGAAAGTAGCCTGTAATCCAGGCCAAAGAAGTGGATGAGTCCCTGGCCAGTGGGCCATCCTAGCTCTGCCTGACTCTCCATGATTGTTTACAAAGTTGACAACCAAAGTCAACAATAATCTCAATAGCCTCATAAACAAATTCAAGGCCACAAGGTAATGTAAGTTTTGTATTATCCATCCCATGTTGTTCCATATATTGAATTTAATCATCTCATGAAGGTTAAGTTCCTTCCTAAAAATGATGAAGGCAATTTAACCACCTGTCTTACAGCTTTCAAGGCAATATCAGATATGATTGACTTTCAATATCAATTTTGTTCAGCAGACCCACTAGACAGTGGCAAAGAGTATGCATTTCTAAGACCAAGCATCCATGATTAAAAGTAGAATCTACTAGGGGGCCTGGGTGGCTCAGTCTGTTAAGCATCCTACTCCTGATTTCAGTTCAGGTCATGATCTTACAGTTTGTGAGATTGAGCCACATATTGGGGTCTGAACTGACAGATTCTCTCTGTGTCTGCTTGGGATTCTCTCTCTCCGTTTCTCTTTCTCTGCCCCTCTTTGGCTCGTGCACACATACTCTCTCAAAATAAACAAAAATGTTTTAAAAAGTAGAATCTATGGCAATATAAGAAGACAAATGATACAATACAACTACTACAACCTCCTCGTAAGCCCAAGGGAACACGCTCACCACGGGACTCTGGCCTACAGGCTTCATCTCCATCTGGCCTATGGTCTCAGGGCAGCCATTTTATACCTACCACAACTAGTTTTCTGATATTCTGCCAGAGAATGACTTAGGCTCCATGGGAAAGGGAACTTACCCTCTGGCCTCAACACTTCAAATCTGACTTCACACCATTTTAAAACACTTCATGGCACCTTTCCATTCATACAGTGTTCTTCTGGATATTCCTTTCTGTCCTCAATTCCATCTTTAGCACAGCTGACAAATGCTGCATGGACACACAGCTGTCTCCTGAGAGGAGCCCCATACTTTTTAAACAGCTTTGCTTTGTGACCTGACCTACAGGCAGGCTGCATACTTCAGTGTACTGACAGCTAAGTCATGTCTTTTGTCCCAGGCACACAGATACAGCAGGGTAGGGAAAGTTCACATGAAATGCTCACATTTCAAAACGTAAATAAATGACTCAGACCAGAGGCCCAGTGCACTTAAGTTTGGAAGACAAAACCTCCCAAAGAAAAGACTGACCCGAAGGGGACTTTTCAGAAATCCCTGAAGGACCATGTGGCTATGGTAGCCGCACCTGGAGGGCCGAAAGAAGCAGATCTACTACCAGCAGGAGCCCAGATGTCCTGCACTGGGTAGGACTTAACTTTCTGTTCTTCCTTGACCTGTTCCCTAAATAGCTTTCAGATATATATTTTTTCCCTCCTGAGACCTATTCCTTGCTTCTTCTTTTCTTCCTTTTGTCCCTCTTTTCTCTATTATGCTTTGTGCTCCTTATCCTCTAAACTTTTCTCATATTTCCTGATTTTGCAGCTCCTATTTTTCGTATACTTGGAACCCTTTTATTTTCTTCTAGTTTTCCATGGAACGTTCACACACAGCTGGTCCCATCTGTCTCTCCTAAATGATCCTCTCCCTCTTTAATCATAACTCATTTCCTCTCTAATTCCACCTGCTTTCAGTAGGCTGGACTCTACAATCTCCACACCCGAAATCCTACTAATGTTTGGGATAGCAAAAGCCAAGGGTCCTGAATTCTCTCACCTTTTAAACACTGAGCACAGACAACAGGCTCACTGTGTTACCACCCTTTTTCCATTTTTTACAGTGATCTAATTTTTTTTCATTTTATTCTTTGATATTTAACTCATTTCAAAACATTCACAATTTTACAACACAGATAATATATGTTCACCATAGAAAAATTAGTCACAAAAGTATAAAGAAAAAAGTAATAAGTCTTCTGCATTTCTGTCCTTTCAGGGAATACCCCTGTGTTTCATGACTGGCTTAATGAGCATTATTTCAAAGATACAAGAATGAATAAATGAGAAAGACATTGCCCTTGCTCTTAGAGAACCTGTATCCAGAGAGAAAGGAAACAAATATGATATAGCATACATAGAAAACAGCAAGAATCAATAGAAGCAAGGGCAAATAATTCACACTTTGGGAAAGCCTCCTAAAGGAAATGCCATTTAAGATGAGCCCTGAAAGGTGAGCCAGACACAAAAGGGGGAAAGGGAACATTCCAGGGTAAGTCATTAGAGTTTGGCACATTCGAAGAACCAAAAGGAGTTTAATATGGCTGAAAATAAGAAATAATGTCACTCAACGGGCCTGAAGAGGTAAGGAGGGGCCAGAGGGCCTTGTAAGCCCTGTGAAGAAGTTTCTATAATGGTAATGGAAACATTGAAGGATAATAAGCAAAGGAATGCCACGATCACATTCACACTTTTAATAGAACCATAAGCCCAAAAGATAGAACCAAACTATGCGCTAGGTGCCACCCTTATAACCAGAACTTTTACAGGAAGGGAGGGAGAGTGGAAAGAAGGAAATGAGCGAACAAATGAACAAACCATAAGTAGTAAGTAGTAGAGTCAGGATACAGTCTCAGGCAGTCAATGATACTTCTCTCCTATCATGCCTGTTGCATTCATTGTCTATTGAGTCCTAACTATTTTGGGTGATCAATCAGGAAACTAAAGCAATATGTTTTGTATGTGACTGTACATTTTGTGTATTATGGAATTAGCCCTTTGCATTGGATTTAAGGAGTCATTGATTCCCCCGGTTGAGGAACTGGGTAAGCTGGAACTGTGGGTGAGCAAAGCCTTTTCTACCCTTTCAGAGAATAACCCTGTGTTTTAAAGGGACACTCCACAAGCACTCGCAGTTCCCAAAACCAGAAATGATCATGTGAAATTATCCAGGTTGCTGTTTTGAATGTCTCAAAATTGCAAATGATCACTCAACGTTATGCTTTCCTTTCTATGTGCAACTCTTATCACATATTTATAAATATTATTATTGTTGAAAGTTGGTCATGACCCTGAAAGATCTTATGATTCCCTACTCCCAACAATGTCTTTTCTATTACTCACTGACACCAGGGCAATTTCTCTTGCTCATTAAAGCAATACAGTTAATAGGATTGTTTGGACTTGAGCCTTAAGATTAGGCAAGTGAAACTCAGGGGCAAAAGGAGTATATTAAATACTGAGATTTAGTACAAACATAAAAATCTATATAATTGAAATGAAAGTTTGGAAAAACAATAATTACCACTAATTATGTGATGCAAGCTTTCTTTTTCTTTTACATTCCATTCTATTCTATTTCTATTCTATTAACTCTGAATTTGTACAATCACTCTGGCCAACTCTTTGGTAGGATCCACTAAAGCACAATATACCATATTAAATGACCCAACAATTTTACTCCTAGGTATATACTCAGAATAAAGAGTACATGAGTCCACCATTAGATATGTTTAGAATATTCACAGAAGTACTATGAACAAAAGAAATGTTCATAAAGCCAAATACCAGAAAATTCCCAAAGGCTCATCAACAGTAGAATGGGCAAATAAATGTTGGTATACTCATATAATGGAGCACTACAATTGCTTGTATATAATAATATAGATGAATTTCCCATACATTATGTTAGACACAAATGAGTTCATGCTGTATGATTCTAGTTATGTGAAGTTCAAAAACAGCCCAAACTAATCTTTGTTGTTATAAATCAGGACAGTGGGAAACCTTTGGAGGGGTAGTGATTTGAAAGAGTCATAGTTGGGGGAGCTTCTAGGTAGCTGGTGCTTCTTGATCTAGGGATCTAGATGCTGGTAATAGGGGTGGAGGCTCAACTTATAAAAATGTATCAAACCATGTGTGCATTCTGTATGTAAATCATATTTCAGTAAACCAGTAAGAAAACATACTGGTTACAAGCCATTAAAGTTTATTCCCCAACTCACTAATCACTTGCAACCTGAAATCTGAAATTCCCTACATTAAATACCAGGAACACCAATGGAAGATGTACTATGACATATTAAGATATTTAAATTTTATTGGGGTGCCTGGGTGGCTCAGTCTGTTGGGCATCCGACTTCAGCTCAGGTCATGATCTCCCAGTTTGTGGGTTTGAGCCCCACGCCAGGCTCTGTGCTGACAGCTCAGAGCCTGGAGTCTGCTTCAGATTCTGTGACTCCCTCTCTCACTGTCCTTCCTCTGCTCACAGTCTGTCTCTCTCTGTCTCAAAAACAAATAAACATTAAAATTTTTTTTAATTTTATTTACAAATAACATAATACAAAGCTCAAAAGTCTCATTTATGAACCATTAGATGCCAACCAAACAAAAGGAATCCAGAAAAAAATGAAATAGCTAAATAAATATACTGTCCCTTCTTAATTTTAATAACTTTGCATCTGCTTTCAATTCATATTTTTATTGAATCATATTAATCTATACTTGCTGCCAATCACTTTGTTAAGAAACACACAGTTCAGAGTATGCTCATCTAGTTTTTTCCATAGTTTCTAAGCCACCAGCCTCTTATTATTGAAACAGCCAGAACAGGTCACTGGTAAGGAAAATCTCCCCTAATGCTCCCCTTTATGCTCCTTCCCATGGGGATCTATTTTTCCTCTTAGAGCATCCATCTATGACAACATGTCCTCAGAAGCTCCAATCTGCTCCCTTCCATTCTTGAGGTGAGAAGAGATGCCACCCAACCGTGGCTGATTGCAATCAACAAGTACACATTCATAAATGAATATGGTGCTTGGCATTTTAAAGAGACTCAGATGTATTTCCATTCACAACCATTATCTTTCTCAAGCAACATGAAGATTACAAGCAACACTGCATATGATTTTTGTTTTTCAAACAGCAGATTATTACATACATAGGGCAGATGTCTTCCAGGACATTTTTTGGCTGACATCTTTATTCCGTGATTCCATGAGAGTTTTCTTCAAATTCTGCAAAGTAGTAAGATCTCCAAATGAAGCTAGTCCAGCTATCTTGGGAAAGTGGTTTCCGTTTTATCTGGCCTGTAAGTGTCAATCCATCAGGGGCTGCAGATGCCATTGCTTGGCTTGAGCCCCACTACTCCCCACACCCACCCCACCCCACAGTCTCACTGTGGAACCAATAAAGGTCTTTGGGGCTTTACAATCTCTTCTGAAACCTAGATTGCATCATTTCCCAAAAATGTCTGACTTTGGCTGTCCAAAATATCTGCCCAAGTCCCCCTTTCTCTTCACATCTGTCTAAACATAAGGGCAAGAGATATTGTGCATGATACAAAGCCAAGAGTCGGTGCGATGCTCTTCAAACTCAGAGTCAACAGTGAGAATGACATGAAACAAACTCAACCTGCTTTTTACAAAAGCTGGATTTAAATTTTCTGTCTGCTAAAAGAACATTTGAAAAATGAAATCTTTCCATATGGCTTTATTTTCTTCTATATAAAAGGGTTAGACTGAATTCTGCTGTATTAAAAAAAAAAGAGCTCTATGTACATAGTGCTGACATATACACTAAAGTCATCTGGAAAAAATACAAGCTACTATAACAAATGCCAAATGCCAAAAGTAGCCAGTCTCATTCTATTGAGACAAATAGGTTGAACGGAAAATGTGTTTAGTTGACAGAGTGAATAGAGAAAATTGATTTCTGATCATCAAATATACTATAACCAGACATAAGGGTTGGAAAGTTCTGAAACATTGTATTTTACACACATGATAAATGTAAAGGCTTCATATGAATGTTTTTCAGAAGCGTCATACAGCCAAGGATGAAATTATTCACACCAGACTAAATGTTTACATTAGATATTTTTCTATAATTCTTGAGAGGGGAAAAAAAGCTATCTTTTAGTGAAAAAGTATATTTTTACACATAGTTTTGGATCTCAAATGGAGAGAAACAGCATATTCCATAAAAAGAACATTTAGCACCTAATGTTTAAAATACCCAGCCTGTTCCCAACCTTTTATGAGCACAGATGTATCAGAGTCCAGATATTTAAGATTATACAGCAAATTTGTAATAGAGCCACATGTTCTTTTGGAATACAATACAGCTACAAACAAATAATAGTCATATTTCCTCAACTTATTTGCCAAATGGCCACATCTTCACACCAATAAGAAAGTCTAGTGGAATCCAGATACTCTCAGGAAAAGGAGCAGGGATAAGATGAGGGTAGTCTAACTCGTCTCCTTCATTTCATAGAATCAATCCAAACACAAAGAAAACAAGATGCATTTCTAAGACCAACAGTCATATTTTAAGACATAAACGTTTCTTTTTAACTATGTCTTTCTTTTTCTTTTTGGCTAAGAAGCAGGGTCTTATTTTTGCTGTAACACAAGAAAGCATTCCACAGAAATACCTGAATTGCACATAACTTCAAGAAAAAGCACTTGATGGGCTCGTTAACATAATCCCCACAGTCTCAAATCCCTCAAATAACTGACTAATTCCATTTCCTTCCATCCTGCTACCAAATTCTGCCTCTCTCCATTGCCACCATTTTTCCTACTTTACTTTGTCTCTCCCTTCAGTAAACTCGACACTCTGGTAATTCAATCTCCTGTTCAATGTCATGGTTGAATCAAATTGCTGTCACTCAAAATATAACCTGCAGCTTGAACTATGGCATGGTTGAGTGATTAAAGCAAATATCCCCAAATCTGGAATTTCTGAGTTTTCAGTTACTGAGCTGCTAAGTGGCTTTAGACAAGATCTCTATTCCTCAAGAGAATGGGTCAAATCCTGTTTGTACTGACTGGGACTCCACATGGTAGGACCCAATGGGCAAGCAGAACTCATCCCATGACTGTGCTCTCTGTGGGTTAGTGGAGAATTTGTCATAATGGAATTTAAGCAGCAAATTGGCGACACCAGCATTGACCTCACAAGATGGACATGGGCATTAGCAAATAATGAAAAAGCTTAGCAAAAGCTTAGCTTCTACCCTTCCACACCAGGGTAGAAGTCAGAAAAGACCAAAAGGGAACCCTCTATAATAGATATCTTTATTTGTGCAGTATAAATACTCGGGTTTCACAGAGAAAACCATTTCCATTCCTACCACCATCTCTACTTAAACAAGTTTAAGATAATAAAAACACAGCATTAGCATTGGTTTGCAAGGGTTAGGAGAAATGAAGGAAGATGGTGACTCTTCCTTGAGTTCAGAAGCTTCAGGAGAAAATCCTAAGGATGGAAAGTGACAACATGTATTGATACTAACTTCTTTTTTTTTTTTCTATAATTCAAGAGATGAACCAGGACCAAGCACATTATACCAATGTTATTAGACAATAAGTAGAAACTATTCTAAGGACTATAACAGGAAAACACCTGATGAAATGGGGATCGATTATGAATTAGAAATTACAAACAAAAAAATGAACACAGCCAACTAAGCTGCTGGACATTTGCTATGCATGGGGAGAAGAGTGTTGAAAGGAACCCAGAGGATAAAACTGGTGTTGGAAAACCATCTGACAGGATCCAGAGCTAAGACACCCTGCTCAGAGACCAGAGACCTTTGCCTAGCAAACTCACTCCACAGGAGAAATGGGGCAAGTGGATAGCTCTTTGCTGAGTCCTATCACAAATGAGGCACTCCATAAATCTTTGTAGAATGGAATTGTTGAAATAAACCAAACTCAGACAGAAGAACTGGAATTTTTCAAATTATAACAGCTGCCTTTATGAGCTGCACTGCTCAAAGAGAGAGTGGTTTGGGAAGGAAGAGACACCGGAACTAAATAGTCTCTTTTGCAACAGATAGTAAAATTAGAAGGAAAGCAAATAGCAAGACAGTAGACAATCAAAATCAAATGGATGTGGACCACTTAAGTAATTGGGTCAAGGAAGAGTAAATGCAGTTCAATTTAGGATAATGTTCAATAAATTGCTTTAAGAAATAACCTAGGGAATACAGGTTAAATGGAACAGCCATGTAGGAGATTGATCTGCAAGTCACAATAAAGAAAATCATTGAAACCAATCACCAGAGCATTACCAACATTAGTAAAAAGGCCACAGTGACCCTAACAGTGAAAATGCAAATAGACCCACTCAGACCACAGAGCACTATCCTCATTCATGTGCTTTCTATTCTTCCTGTGCTAGGGAAAAGTTAACCACTTTCCAAGCAGCTCTTCCAACTTAATATATTTCAAGATTACTATGGGCTTCCCCTAGTTTCTCTCTAAATTTCCCTATTTGCTTGGAAAACCTGGCAGTTACAGTCACAGATAAAATGGTCATGTTACAAATGTTACTACCCACTTGTCAAATTCTTTGGTTAACCATCAGGGGTGGCACGGAGAATCCACGTCCCACACTTAGAGGGCTTTTCCCTAAAGAAGGTGGGTTATGGCACAAAGATAATACCAACCTTATAGGTAAAACCAGGTAAAACTAAAAGTCAACCAAGCCCACACTTACCCAGGAACAGAGTTGGAAATGACCGACACTTGTCTATTTGAATTTAAATCTGCTTCCTTTAGTTATGAACCAGAAACATGGGGCTACCGGTTAATTTCAATGGACATTTGCTGTGCAGTATGCCAGACACTGCTGGGCGCTGGGGATTCCCCAATAACTAAACTACAGCCCTGCCCTTCAGAGACCCACAGTCAGATAATCCCAGTATAAGGCACACGGTAAGGACAACTTCTGCTGCATGTAAGGTGATCACACATACTCTCTGCAGATCTGAACTGGATATACATTTGGAACAAGTTTTCAAAACCCCAGAAATAAAAAAAAAAATAATGTTTTATTGGTATCTCTAAGGGCCAAATGAAAAGAGAGATGAACTTCAATCATTTTGCTAAACAAAAGTGGTCTGTTCCTGCCAGCAAGATAGCAGCTTGTGCAATGATATTCCAGCCAACTTCCTTTCACAGCTCAAATCTGTCCTGTTTTGCCCCAGCCTTGGAGGAGTTTGCTCTTCCAAACAACTGAGACTCACCTAGATTCCTGAAAGGAGCAGGGCTAACCCAACCAGACTAATTAGGTGTCTGGATTTCACTGGCCCAAGGAAAAACATTTTAACGGAAGGCGATACAATCATGGGAGTCTGAGGTAGGCTGGTTTGGATCCAGTCTCTCCATCCTATCCTATTGACTTGTTATTTTGCCTCTCTCAACCTCAATCTTCTCATCTGTATAATGAGAGTAATTATTCCACATTGTTGACTCATTCTTCACACTAAATGAGGTAATATAGGTAACACAGTGCCTAGCACATACCTCAACTTATGTTGAGACCCATTCCATGCCACTATTTTATATTTACCCATCAGATGCTGGGTAAAGATACTTTTGTATATTCCATTCTTCCATTCAGCACGTCTCTAAAGAGTAACAAACAATGGGAATGGCATCAGATGGTCACAGAATTCCAGGAGATACCTGTGAGTGTCTTGTGAGTAAAAACATTGAGGATCTACAGTGGGGGAGTCATCTCTCCTTCTAGCAAATACTTTCATAGTCATCCTTCACAAAACAATCTTAGGTATATTCCACACGTGGTTTGTCAAAGATGAGTTATGTCCTAGCCATAGTGATAGAATTGGATATGGTAGAATTTTGCCAAGGAGTATGAATGAAGAGTGAAAGGGAAAAAAATAAAACAACACTATGTTTATTTTTAAAGAAGAGAGAAGTTGAGTAACAAGCCAAAGACACACAGCATTTCAGAAGTAAAGCTGGTAAGTGGTGTGCCTCAATTTCTAGCACTGTGCTCTATTTGGGCAAGAACTAAGTCTGCTCTTTTCCCTGCCACAGCCTTAATCCTATCCCCTAGCAATGCCCCAAACCTATGATTCCTAGCAATACCTAGCAACACTTCACCATAATAGGCACCCAATAAATGCTTATAAGTCAATAATCTTAAGAAAGGTAAAATTAGAAGTGTGCAGCAGCTCAGAGTCTGCACTGAAAGCAAAAACTAATAAAATATATATATTGAAAAGGAGATATCCTGTTCCAGCACAGGACAAAAGTGAGAATTTTTTTCCAAACTAGCAAAAATGTCAAGTTCCCCCATTACTACCCAATCATTACCTTGCAATATCTCCCCCACCCCCACTTCTTTTTTTTCAAAACAATTTGCTATCCATTCTCAAAAATAACTCTCCAAATAAAGCAGATTTCATCATGATTCAAGCTTACAACATTTTTTAATAAAGAAACACCAGACAAACACTAGGAGAGCTGATACTCTGGTCTCAAACAACCCAACAGATGTGATTCCTACCACTTCCTACCTTTCCAAAAGACGTGATTAATGGGGAATTATAGGAATATTCTAATTCTTGATGAAAAGCTTGATTGATTTATTGACGCATGCAGCCAAACAATAACCAGGTCCATGTTTCAAACCACTACAGATGACCCAGAATCTGGGGCTCATCACGATTCTGTACTCTGCTACAAGACTGGTGCCAAGAAAATTTCCTCCTGGCTCAGTAATCCTTCTTCCTTTCTGGATAAATTCTACATCGCTTTCCCTTTGCTCCTGCCTTAGGTTAAGATTTCTTGCAGCAGCCTTGTAAATGACTTCTGTCTTTGGAAGATTCA
Source organism: Suricata suricatta (assembly GCF_006229205.1). Taxonomy (NCBI): domain Eukaryota; kingdom Metazoa; phylum Chordata; class Mammalia; order Carnivora; family Herpestidae; genus Suricata; species Suricata suricatta. Next base: position 118,933,364 of record NC_043705.1, read on the forward strand.
TTAAAGCTACACCATGTCTCTGATTCCCACCCTTGGAATGATTTTCACTTTCCACCCTAAAAGGACTTTGCACAGAAGTCTCAGCCCAGCATTGATCAACCCTGGGAACTATCATGGGTCTTTCTGTCCCTGGACTAGGTTGGGTCCTTCTGCTCTGTGTCCAAGCAATATTTGTATGTCCCCCACTGCAAGTTCTTCATATGTTATTATTAATTTCTATTTAATTGCCTATCTGTCCAACTGAACTGCATGGCCATCAGGAAAACATCATAGAGGCAGTATATGTGGTGACAGTAAAACAGGTGACTATTAAGTACATGAATGCATCCTAAAGTTTTATCAGTGCTTAAAAGTCCAAATTTCAAGCTTTCTCATGAGAGAAACCATAGCCCTGTTTCTTAAGCTAATTGTTTCTTAATATCTATTCTAATCTTTGTTCTTTGGGTAACTGAACCTCAAGAGTTTGGGCAAGGGACAAGGCCACACAGCTAAGGATACTTCCAGCTTCCCTTGCAGCTAGGCTCTGGCCAGCTGGGTGTGAGTTGAAGAGATATGTACAACTTCTAGGTAGTGTCATAAACAAACAAACAAACGAAAAAGCTGCCTCTCCTCTACTTGCTCCTTCCCATTCCTATAGGCTGGAAAATACACATAGTGGTGCTGAGACAGCTTCAGCCAGGGAGATGAGGACAACAACCTAATGATGGCAGAAGCAGCACAGGGCAGAAGAAACTTAGGTGACCTCAGATAGTAGACCCATCTGTCTACTCCAGACTACTCACGTGTCCCTAGACTTAGATAACAGAGAAGCAAACTTGTCTCTTTACGCCTCTGAATATGGGAGACTCTCTCTTTTAGCATCTTAAGTTGAACCTTTAATAATTCATATTGTTTGTAAATTCCTATAGCTTAATTCTGCCTATTTTTGAGGTCTCCTAACCAGGTAAACAATACTAATTATCACTACCATCACAGATATAGGAAACCCATAATCATCTACTGTTCATGTAGCTACTATCCAAAAGCAATAAAGAATTCAGTAGAGCATAACTCTGTTTACCATCTGCACTAGAGTAAATGTTTTGTTTACTTAATGGTGGCTGCTGTTTTAATTTGGAGTTGTAGAGAAATGTCGCTCCAAGTGATACCAACTAGCAAACTGACAAATTGTCCTCAATGTAATTTTGGAGCACAGAGATTCCTTTTGTATAGTGTATTTAATGAGGTCTAAAGCACTTTCAATACCTGTTGCCCAACCATAGGCAGCCATAGTCTTGTAAGACGACAACTAGATGAAATATACAGGTGTGGCTTGACAGAGTCAGAGGGTGCTTGTGGAGTCAGTCCTGGGTCTTCAAGCCACACCTACACATTTGGATGATGTAGAAAATCAGTATTTTTCTGATTATTAAAAAATAATAAATCCCAAGAGATGTTACAACAGACTTGATCCTTCTCTTTCTTTTTCTAGTTCTTAAACCCTGAAGTCAGGGATAATGCTCATAATGGCTGGTAGGATCAGTCTCAGCTTTTAAAGACACATTCAGCTTGTCATGGGCTATGGGCTGGACTCCACATTTGCCACATCTAATTTCCTACAAACAGACACAATATTTGTAGAGCTCTCCAGGTGTTCAAGATGGAACAGGTAGAAATAAATCAAATTCCCTTCTAATACAAAAGCTTTTAGCTAAAATCCCCTCATGAGAGCCTCCTCTATGGGCAAATCTTTCTGGCTTTTAACCATTTGTGCATTCAGTTAGACCTAGAATGGATGTCATGTTCCCATTAGGCTCTGTCTACATGAATAGCTACATCACTTCCTTTTGGTTTTTATGCAAATGATATCTAACTAGTGAGGTCTTCTCTGCCCACTCTATCTGAAATTCCAAGCCTTGTGATACTTCTTGTCCCTATAGTATTACCTAATGTATGGGTTACTCTTATTTTTATGTTTCCTCTATTAGAATACAAACTCCATGAGAGCAGACAAGCATGTCTTTTTTATTTATTGTTATATTCCCAATGCCTAGAACAGTACCTGACACATAGAGAAAAAGGGGACTTCAGGAAATACAAGTTGAATCAATGAATGAATGGAGGCCCTTTCTGAATATTTATATTAAGCACCTCAGCAGTACATATTCTAATCCCATGCTTACTCACACATTCTTTTTTTAATATTGATTTATTTTGAGAGTGTATACATGCATGTGAGCTGCAAGGGACAGAAAGAGAGTGAGAAAGAGAATCCCAAGCAGGCTCCATGCTGTCAGCACAGAGCCCAATGCAGGGCTCAAACCCAAGAACCATGAGATCATGACCTAAACTGAAATCAAGAGTAGGATACTTAACTGACTAAGCCACTCAGGCGCCCCTCTTTTTTTTTAATTCAAGTTAGTTAACATATAGTGTAGTATTGGTTTCAGGAGTAGAATTTAGTAATTTGTCCCAACAAGCACCCTCCTTCATGGCCATCACCCCTTTAGCCCATCCCCCCACTCCCCTCCCCTCCAGCAACCCTCAGTTTGTTCTCTGTATTTGTCTCATATGGTTTGCCTCCCTCTATGTTTTTATCTTATTTTTCCTTTCCCTCCCCTATGTTCTGTTGTGTTTCTTAAATTCCACATGAGTGAAATCATGTATTTGTCTTTCTCTGACTTATTTTGCTTAGCATAATACACTAGTTCCATCCATGTTGTTGCAAATGGCAAGATTTCATTCTTTTTGATTGCTGAGTAATATTTCATTGTACATATATACCACATGTTCTTTATCCATTCATCAGTTGATGGACATTGGGCTCTTTCCATAATTTGGCTACTGTTTATAGCACTGCTTTAAACACTGGGGTGCATGTGCCCCTTCAAATCTCACATCCTGATTGGGCCAACCACATTAGGTCACAGATAGCAAGTCCCTCACTTGCTTTGTTTTGTTTTATCTATAGTTACAGATAAAATATGTATACACACACAGAGAGAGAGAGAGAGAGAGAGAGAGAGAGAGAGAGAGAGACAGATGTGTCATTGCAGGCAACAGAAGATCTCAATCCAAATGCCCTTAAACCAAAACAGACTTGATTCCTATCAAATTAAATAAGTTTGGCTTAGTTTTGGGGTTGAATTGTAGCACCCCCCACACACAAAAGATATGTTCAAGTTCTAACCTCTAGCATCTCAGAATGTGATCTTATTTGGAAACAGGATCCTTACAGAGGTAATCAAGTTAAAATGAGGCCATTAGGATGGGTCCTAATCCAACATGACTGATGTCCTTACAAGGGGGGTGGAATATAAATATGGACAGGGAAGAAGATGTGAACACACACAAAGAGAACACAGTCATGTGACTAAAGTGATACATCTACCCAAGGAACACCACAGATTGTCAGCTAATAACATACACTAGAAGTGAGGAAAGATTCTCCGCTGGAGCAGTCAGAGAGAGCCTGGCCCTGCAAAGTGTGATTTCGGACTTCTAACCTTCAGAACTGTCAGATAATAAATTTCTATTGTTTCAAGCCACCTGGTTTCTGGTGCTTTGTTACAGCAGCCACAGGCCATTGATTTAGCTTAGTAAGAATCTTGACGCAGGGCCCAATTTCTTTGATCAGGACCCTATTTCTCTTTCTCCAGTCTTGACTACAAGTCCTCAGGCTCAAATAATTCCTCTTGCTCCCAAGATGGCTGGCAGTAATTTCTGGGGCTTCCCTCTTCTTCATATTTAATGGAGACTCAGCCCTTGCAATAGCCAGCTAAAGTCTGGGACTGGAGTCACATACCTAACATATACTGCTTGACTCAGGTGCCCAAATAGCAAATCAATGACAGTGTCCAAGGGGATAGATTGTGCTGACTGCTTGGAGACAATCAAGGCTTCCCCCTTGAGATGAAGGAAGAGTCAAGTCCTGCAATCATCACTGTTCATGCTCATACACCTGCTCTAGGTCCTCAATCCACTCAGCCAAGGCTGCTCATGCAAACTCCTGCTACTTTCTGTCTGAGGGCTTTTTTCTTTCTTTCTTTCTTGACCACAAGCACATGTTCAGCTCCTACACAGAGCACTCTAACACTCCCAAGAAGCAGCCCTCAACTACGGACCTAAGGGAATTGGCAGATAAGTATTCCAGCATCCTCACTCCTCAGGTGGGAGAACTCTGAGGTGTGTTCCACAGAGTAGCCCAGAGTTTCCCAGGGTTTTGAGCTCCACTGTCCATGGTGCTTGGTTAGCATCCCCTTTATTGACTTTCCCTCTCCTACTAGTATTTCTCCTAAATATACTACTTTTACTTGAATCCTTGGGTCATGTTTATTTCCAGACCAGAATAAGGCCTTATAAATTGCAAAGTAGGAAGCTCAGAGTTCTTTTAGAAAAGAGAAAAAGACTGGAAAGTACTAGAAAGTCATCCAGTGAGTACCCACTAGTCATTACTATTTCCTCTCTTTCAATTAATTAACTTTTTTCCTACAGCATTGCCTGGCAGCCAGGAAGCATACACACTGGGCTCCATCTTTGCTATTCCCTCTCCTATCTGCTGTGTTTCTATTTGCAAGTTATTTCATCATGTCACAAGTTCCTACTTAATGAAGACTAAGCATGACAATCTTTGTCCCTACAGAGTATGACCCAGAAAGCAGACATGGCATAAGGTCAACCATCCTACACCTCTTTACAGGTGAGTCTATTGCTAAAAGTTTCAGAAGGGCAATTTAATATCATTCCCTATCTCTTGGTTCCAGGGGACAACATTAGAGATTGGAGTAGATTACAGTAAAGATTCAAATCAGAAAGACTCATTATCTCTGGAGTATTCTCTACCATCAGGAAACCAGCTACTCTTAATTTAATAAATTAATTTAAAAATACAGCTTATTTATCACCTATATATTTTTTAGCCCTATCGAGATATAATTGATAATATACTACTGTGCAAGTTTAAGGTGTACGACATGTTGATTTGAAACATTTATGTATTACAAAGTGATTATCACTGTAACATTAGCGAATACCTCCATATCACTAGTCATCAGGGAAACGCAAATCAAAACCACTATGAGATATCACCTCCTCCCCGTCAGAATGGCTATCTTCAAAAAAAAAAAACACAAGAGATAGCTAGTATTGGCAAGGACATGGAGAAAAAGGAACCCTTGTGCACTGTTAGTGGAAATGCAACTTGGTACAGCTATTATGGAAAACAGCATGGAAGTTCCTCAAAAAACTAAAGATAGAACTACAATACAATTCAGCAATCCCACTTCTGGGTATACATCCCAAGGAGCTGAAATAAAGAGCATAGAGAGATCTGCACTCCCATGTGCACTGAGGCATTATTCACAATAGCCAAGATATGGAAGCAACATAAATGTCCATCAACAGACAAAAGGATGGACCTTCAGGGCATTACGCTAAGTGAGAGAAGTCACGGAAAAATAAACAGACACACAAATAAGCAGGTAATCTCATTTATTATACATGGAATCTAAAAACCCAAAACCCAAACGGAGAGAAACAGAGTAAGTAGAACCATGATTACCAAGGACTGGGAAACATGGGGGAGAGATGAAGAAATTCTGGTCAAAGGGTACAAACTTCCAGTTATAAGGTTAGTAAGCTCTGGGGATCTAAGGTACAGTATGGTGATTATACCTGATAATACTAATATTAAATACTTGAACGTTACTAAGAGAGTAACCACAAAAAGACATGATAATTAAAAATACTATCTTTAACTATTTTGGGGGGACCCAGACAGGTTTCTTTAATGAGCTCAGTTTTGCCTGAGCCCCCCACCGGAGCAGCCTAAGGATGATAAGCTTTCCCCAGCTTCTTCCAGAACCTTTAGCTGTTGCCTGTGGAGGGCGGAGAAGCAGTCCCTGGGGAAAGCCACCCTGCGTCTCCGGCAAGCAGAGGCGGTGCTTTCCAAGTGTTGCAGGACACATCCTTGCAGTCTCCTTTGTTCTCTGAGTATAAGCAGATGTTAGGCATTCTCCTCATTATCTCGGGATACTGCATAATATTATTATGGTGTCAGGCTATTAAGAGGCAGCAAATGCTGTACAACAACAGCCTTAATTGAGGCTTAGAGCTGAACTGTAAGTATGTAACCTTACTTCGGGGTGTTTGCAAATGCTTTCTGGAAACGGTTTAAAAAGATGTTTTCAATTGTTCCAACAGAGGCTTGCCCTGCCAAGATCAAGTAAAAGCTTCTTAAGATACAGGCACTATAAACATATTTCTTAAGATTTCAATTTTTTTTTTCAGCCAGAAGCACAACAAATCTGTGAGCCAGAAAGCTTCATGCATGCCACTTCCAGGACTGTTCCAGGGAAAAACTAATGAAATGCTGCAAAAGTTACACTCGGATCCACCGTGATCTCACAGCCACAGAATTCCACACTTTCTTTGAAGTACCATTACTATGATATAATTATCTGTCCATGAGTCTGGACGTGGCACTGGCCTATCCCTAGGGATGGGGATTCATGCAACAGTCCATCTCCAGCAAGGAAGCTCTTGACACAGGAGGCTGCCCTCATCTTAGTGGACACACTTGTCACCGTACACACGGAGCTCCTGGTCTTGAGTTCCTGGGCTGAACTGCAGCTCTTAAATGTTTGGTTGGAGGCACATTATGGTTCTGATGAACAGGATACAAGACTGAAAATCCTAGGTCAGTTGAGGCTGGTTTGATGCAGAACTCATCTACGAAAGTCTGAGTCTCCTTTAGAGTAAAGGAAAGCGGCAAGGAAAACAAACTGAACACTTTGAAAAGTAAATTCGAAAAGAATCTGGAGTTCAGAAGCATATTATCCAGGCTGTGGATTATGCAGGCCCCCAAAGAATTGACTCTAATGGGGCTATTTTTCGTTAATGGCCTATTAACATGTGCACAAGAAAGGGACAAGCTTAGCGTTTTGCTGCTTGCTGGTGACAATGATCAAAAGTTGTATAGGAAAATCCAAAGGAATGAAGGATGACAAAATCTCAGTAATATAGATCCTGGAATCTGGAATTGGGGATCGTTACTATCTTTCCAAGGAAAACAATAACAACAATAAAAAAGACTGCAGCTCTGTTTAAGCAATTTCTTTCATGACGATTCCATACAGTTCAGCAGGGGATAGGGAAGAGGTGAGGGCTACATAGCAATAATTATTATCACTGCTCAGAAGCCTCAACAGTATTTGTAACGGAAATATTATTTACCTAAATAAAGCTGGGCTTCTGTGAAAAATAAATCTATAATTCAAATATTGTAAGTTTAGTTAGGTTTGTTCCCCAACTTTATCCTCAGGCCCAGCAATAAGTCTGGCTTAATAAAGTGCTTTAGCATACTAGATAGATAAGATCTAGCCTTGGTGGTTTTCATTTATCTTCATTTCTCATGATCAAAACTGATGTATATGAATAGGATTTTAATGTCAGGTTACCTCTGGTAACTAAAAGGGGTATCCAGCACTCAGCCTACTCCACATTTTCTTGTTATAGCCTCTCTTGCCCTGTTACTATTATTTAGATTTCTGAATTTATTTTTAAAAATTCTACTTGAGACACAAGACTGAATTTAGGATGAAAAGCCCAAAAGAAGGGCTTAAATGGTTACGATGCTACAACATTATAGTGAATGTAAACATGTCCAGACCTGGGTTCAGGATCTTGGCTCCACCACTTAGTAATTGTGATGCTGTGGAAGTCTCTTGATATTGCTAGATGTTGGTATCCATAGCTACTAAACAGATGTAATGTTATCGACTTCATAAGAGTCACTGAGGGGATAGAAAGAGATCATTTATAAATACATTTGCCATAGATATGGCCACAAAGTATTCTACTTAACATACTTATTAGTGTTTCCTATATAATAATGCAGGTACAATTATAAGTTTAAAAATGAGTATTTGAATGATAGTCTGGTTCCAAAGACAGCCTAAACCATGATGGTGAACAGCCATGATATGTACTAAAATTGGGGATTCATAAATAATAATGATTATTGCTGTAATTAAGGTTATATCAGTTAGCTACTGCTATATAACAAAACATCCCAAAGAGGAGTGCCTTAAAACAATAATAATTTAATACTTTTAACTAGTCTATAGGTCAGCTGGGTAGTTCTATTGATCTGGCTCATACTTAGCTAATCTTGGCTAGGCTCACTTGTGAGCCTGTGGACAGCTGGCAGGTTGCTAGGGACTGACGGGTCTTAGATGGCCTCAGAGGACCCAAATCTTTTATATGTGTCTTATATAGCCTTATAGTGGGCTAGCCTGGTCATGTTCTCGTGGTTAGCAAAGATGCAATAGCAGCAAGAGACTGAGTCCAGACTGCATACTCTGCACCACATTTGTTAACATCCCATTAGGCAAAGCAAGTCATTTGGCTGACCACAGAGTCAAGAGTTGGGTCAAAATGTGCCTCCTACACTAGAGGGAGTGAAAACTTTACAGTAGGGGGAGTGAAAACTTGGAGCTATGAATGTAATAAATCTATTGCAGAAATACTCAGAATTATAGGAGCAACATAATTAAACCTGAAAAATGAATTCTTTCAACCAATATGTATCCAAAATCGACATGAATCCATGATGAATTAAGATGCCTAAAATTGCTTAAGAAGCAAATGCTTAATAAGATATAATAGAAAGTTAAGTTATTAATGTTTGATTAGGGATCTAACATTTCTAAGTGATACCACATTTCTTTTTACATTTAAACATCACAACACACCACACAGATGACAGGGTGGCAAGAGTTTCAGGAGTCAACTTGCCTTTAGTTATTTTTACAAGATGAAAACTGGCAAACTTTATAATACCGTACCTTATTATGTGAGAACAAACTATTTATAAGGAGAATCATTCTTACTGACCATAACAACAGTGGTGATGGCTTACAATTCAACTTATAAAATATGCTATAAAAATTAAAAATTTAGATCTGGTATTCCAGGGTTAAAAATCAAGCTATGATTATTTTAGGGTACTAGGTAGAAAAGATTTTACTGCTGGGGTGCCTGGGTGGCTCAGTCAGTTAAGCATCCAACTTTGGCTCAGGTCGTGATCTCATGGTTTATGAGTTCGAGCCTTGTGTTGGGCTCTGTGCTGATAGCTTGGAGCCTGGAACCTGTTTCAGATTCTGTGTCTCCCCCTCTCTCTGCCCCTCTCATGCTCATGCTCATCTTCTGTCTCTCAATAATAAATAAATGGTAAAAAATTTTAAAAATAAGAATTTACTGCTAACATAAGTATAGCTCTATTTTTTCCCCTGTATTCCCCCATTCAATCTTAACGGCCACAACCAGACAGACAGAAAGCATGAGGACACTTTTTTCTTGCATCTCTAGCAGAAACCTTAGCAGCAGATGGGAACTGCTCCAGGAGTATAGCTCTAAAATACAGAACATTTTAGGTGGATGGCGTTTGAAGACAAGAATAATTTTCATAGTATTTCTATAATATAGCAGAAAAAGATGTAATAGGCATTACTCTGAGCAAGAGGAAAATTCTTCAACAAGAAATATTTGAATGTGTGGTATAGACACCACTTAGAAGCCGTGTAACCTTGAATAAATTACTTATTCTCTCTGTACCTCAGTTCTCTCATCTGTAAAATGGGAATAATAAAAGTGTTTATGTTGTTATGAGAGCCAAATGGTTTAATGTATGTTGATTACACCACAGCATCCAGAACACAGTAAACACTCAATAACAGTTAGGAGTTTTTATAACCAGGGATGCCTGGGTGGCTCAGTCGATTGAACCTCTGATTTCGGCTCAGGTCATGATCTCACAGTTCATGAGTTTGAGCCCCACATCAGGCTCCCTGTTGTCAGTGCAGAGCCCACTGCAGATCCTCTGCTCCCCTCTCTGTCTCTGCGCCCACCCCGCTCATGCTCTCTCTCAAAAAAAATAAACTTTTTTTAAAAAAGAGATTTTGTAATCAGCATTATTAAAGCAAGATAGTTTATAGCAAGATTTCACTCTACCTGACTGCTCTTAACACATTCCCTTTGATTAAGTAAATTGTATGCAGAATTTAAACTAACCAAACCATACTCAAATTTTGCAGAATCTAAAGAAGAATCTGAAGCTTTCAACTTAGGAAGTGTTCTTCCATTTCTCAGACAGTGACACCTTCTGTGGAGGTACCACATCACAGCCCACCTTTAAAGGACATGAAATAACCAAACTAAGAGAGAAAGGAAGCAGAGTTTCAGAGAACTGAGTCTGAAAACAGGGAACTTCCAGGTATGGTATAAATGCCTATGGCTATGATAGGCTAAGGATGGGGGTCACGGGCAACAGAGAACCGAGAAGCGCTCAGCAAGAGCACAGTAGACACTGCCCAGGCCAGGAAGTGCCGCCTGCGCCCTTCAGTGAGGCACCCTTTTAACACACTGCCTACCAGAGTTTTCCACCCCAGTCTACTGGAGGATTTTCTCCAGACGAATAGATCTCCAGTTACTTATGGAAAATAATATTTGCGTTATAATGAACTTCACTAGAATGCATTTGCAGAATACTACAGAGGAGGCCTATATACTTTTCTAAGGACGATTGTGAAGCATGAAAGAGTACTGTGGAAACTCTTCAGCATAGATTAGATAAGACAAAGAACAAAAATATTCCGAGAACTGGTATGGTACCTATTTGCTTTTTCAACAGAGTAGTAAACTTGTCAGCAATGAAGAAAAAGCACTAATGAAATAAAACTTGGCTCTAAGCATTTGTTATTACTTGAAAAACACTCCCAAGGTTACCTAGAACCCAGCAACGTATATGTGTTGGAATGTTTCCATTCTCACCAAAAATGACTGCAAAAAACACCCAGCCTTTGGCTAATGGTTACTTAGCACAGGGAGCCCCTCATCAATACTTCTTGTTTTTAAGAGGACTAGTCCAATTGGGTGACAGTCTGAAATACAAAGCATTTTTTACTGAATTACTTTATAGGAACATGTACTAAGATATTGCAAAATGTGCTTTTCCCAACAGTGGATCTGATACTTATTTTAATTAAGTATACTTTGTAATTAGCCTATTGTTTATATGCAAAGTTATTAAACTGAAGTCACTAGGGACAGCTGGGTGGCTCAATTGGTTAAGCATCCTACTTTTGATTTCAGCATGGGTCATGGTCCCACGGTTCACAAGATCAAGCCCTGCGTCTGATTCCACACTGATAGCATGGAGCCTGCTTGGGATTCATTCTCTTTCTCTCCCTCTCTCTCTTTGCCCCTTCTTAGCTCACTCGTGCTTGCTCTCACTCTCTCTCTCTCTCAAAATAAATAAATAACTTTTTTTAAAAAAGCTGACATTCTTTAAAAGTTTGTTCTTTCAGGGGTACCTGGGTGGCTCAGTCACTTAAATGTCCAATTCTTGATTTCCGCTCAGGTCATGATCTCACAGTTCATGGGTTTGAGCTCTGCATTGGGACTCTGTGTTGACAGCTTGGAGTCTGGAGCCTGCTTCAGATTCTGTGCCTTCCTCTCTCTGCTCCTTCCCTACTCGCACTCTGTCTGTCTGTCTGTCTGTCTGTCTGTCTGTCTCTCTCTCTCTCTCTCTCAAAATTAGATAGATAGGTAGATAGGTAGGTAGGTAGATAGATATTTTATTCTTTCAAGTAATCTCAATGTTTCTCCTGGGATCTATTTTTACATACTCATTTGCATAGAGTTCTGAGTGGTGGTGGTAGTGGTGGTGGTGTTTGGTGGGTCGGGTTTTTGTTGTTGTTGTTCCGCTTTGGTAAGAAAGCAAAAACAAATGTAAACTTAGCCCATGTCTGTTTTATTCTGAATTCCCTTCTAGGGGAATTAATGAGATTTTACCGCCATAACAGGTCTCTGACAGTCACACACACATGTGCTTCTGAATTCAGGTAGAACACAGAGAGTAGTGAGAAGAAAGGTGGGGAAACCCAGTGACAGGAAACGGAGGACAGAAAGATAGATAAACCAACACTAGTACTGTTAGCAGTGCCAGCTTCGAGTTCAATCACGGACCTCAGGGAAAGAAAACCTCTAACCTCCTACGCTCCTAAAATACATGGGAACCATTTTAGTCATTCATTTATATTCAAGAAGTATTTGTGGACGATGTAATATTCACCAAGTATTGTGCTAAACCACAGGAACGAACACCAAGAGCAGTTTTCTCATGGCCCCTGTGCTCCAGGGGTGACAGTAAAGAAAAACTAATAATGGTACTCTTACTAGGTGAAGTGATGCTAGTTGCTATTTAGCAAACCAACCCCCCCCATCTGTTCTTGATACAATAGCTGTTTATTTCATATGGTGCAGACATTTTGGATTAGTTGGCAGCACTCTACCTAAAGGTGATTCAAAGCTTCAGTATCTTCAACATTTGGTTACCAAAGTTACATTGAGAATACAAATTGCCAGTATCAGGAATGAGAGGAGTATTATTACTGCCACAGATCCTGCAAACATCAAACAGACAATAAACGAGCATTATGAAAAACTTCATTCTACAGCTTGGATGAAATGAACAAATTCTTGAAAAACACAACTTACCAATTACGAGGGCAAAATGAAGTAAAAAATATGAATAGCCCTACAGCTATTAAATAAATTGAACTGATTTAAAACCTTTCCACAAACAAAATTCCAGGCCCAGATGGTTCTGCTGGTGAATTCCATCAAATATATCTGGAAGAAATAATTCGAGTCTTCCACAAACTTTCAGAAAGCAAAGGGGGGAATACTTCCTAATTCATTTTATGATGTCAGCGTAACCCTAATACTAAAACCAAAGGAAGACATCATAATAGAAGAAAATTACAAATTTCCTGGGTATCATCTCCATTCCAGCCAGTTGACAGGGGACACAGCATAGATGATTCTGTGTGAAGAGCTGTCTTCTGGGCCAGACCTGGATATGGAATGCATTACATCTGATCACATTCCTTCAGACAGGACTCAGGAACATGACTACCCTATTGGCACACGAGATGAGGAAACTTAGTCTAAGCCGTGTGTCCTCAAGAAGAAATGAAACTAAATTTGGTGATGCCAGCAATGCAGTGTGACAAACGCTATAAAGAAAACTCAGACAGACAGGGGCACCTGGGTGGCTCAGTGAGTTGAACATCCCACTTGAGCTCAGGTCATGATCTTACAGCTCTTGCGTTTGAGTCCCATGTCCAGCTCTATGCTGACAGCTCAGAGCTTGGAGCCTGCTTCTGATTCTGTGTCTCCCTCTTTCTCTGCTCCTCCTCCACCCATGCTCTGTCTCTTTCTCAAAAATAAATAAACATTTAAAAAAATAAAGAAAGAAAGCTCATAGAGAGAGCTAATGGAGCAAAAAGGAAAGGCTGTGACTGGAGAAATGGATGAATGAATGAAGGAGCCAGCAGTTAGCTAACGACATAAATAGCCTCCCTTAAAATTGCCCCTGCCTAGTTCCAGATGAGGTAGTAACTGTAACAACGGGAATAATGATTTACAAATCACTAATGGGCCCTGTTTCAGTGTTAAGTTGTGGCTCAAACACGGGGTGTGCATTTGCTTTCTGTGGGACTTGGCGGCAAGCCTGGCCTAGAATTAAACACCGCAGCTCTATGTCAGGCTGGTGGTATTCTTCTGCAGGCACTTAACCTACCGCTTCCCCCCAAATTTGCTTCCCTTTTTGTTTCTTTGAGACAGTGGGGTGCATAGGAACAGGAGGGAGCAGGGGGGGTGGTGAGTCCAGAAATCCATCCTGCTTGAATTTTATGACAAACGCTGTGTGGTCTCCCTGCATACATGAAAAGTTGGTAAACTTGTTTTAAAAGATGGGAAACTTGTCTCCTTTATATGTGTGCCACAGGCCTGCCCTGCCTGTTAACTCTCTTCCATTTGCTATAGATCTATTTTTCCTTATTTGCATTCCCCATCTTACCAGTTTTCCTGCTTCATTTCCTGACCTACCACAAAATACTCCCTTTCTCTCTGAAGAGCTGAAGGAAAGGTGAGCTTTCTGGAGGTTTCTGAGCCTGGCTCAAATCTGACCGTCATTCTGAAAATGAAAATAATGGTTTCCTCCAAACACCAGCAGCACGATTTGGGGAGGAGGTCTGTCACCGTAGTAGAGAACCCCGAAGAACCCAGCTGTTGAGCTAAAATGGAATGCAATGACATTTTCCATGTCCTCACACCTCCTTCTAATCTCTTCAGTCCCTTGAATGCTCCTGCAAGCATAATGAATGAGGATTTGCCCTGGTCTTCCCACCACCACCCTCAGTATCTCTCTGGGTCACACAGCTGCCCTGGGACCTGGCAACCATTCCCACAACACAGCAGAATCACAAAGCATCTTTATAAAGCACTTTGAGGAGCCCTGTACATGGCCAGAAAATGCCCTCCAGCCACCCCTTATGGTTCATTCTAATGGTAAGTCTGCCTTAAGACACTCTATGTCCAAAACAAACAGCTTAGCCTTGAACTTGTATTTTCATTATTCCTAATGTATATTAGGTTCCTTTCTACAGCTAACTTTTAAGTTATTGGGGCAAGTCACGTGTATAATGCTGCTTTGGTACTTCTATAGCCCCACACACAGCCTTACACATAATAGATTTTCAATACACAGTGATGTGGTTCAGGTTAAACAAGGGTGCAATCACTACATACAAGGTAAATATCCCTGAGAAAAATACTACTGTAAGCCTATCGTATCATTAAACATGCATCTTTGAGTGCTGTTTCTTGGTTCAGTTTTTGGATTGGGACTGATCATGAGAAGACCCAGAAGAAAACTCAGTACTGAGAAGAAGTAGAAATTTGAGAGAGGTTGGACGATTCTTTACACTGGTTGTAGGACCTCCCCAAGTGGAAATTTGAGAGAGGTTGGACGATTCTTTACACTGGTTGTAGGACCATCAGAGTTCAGAGAACAAACATAGTGGCTCCATAGTGGCTTGAGTGGTCAGAAAAGACATTGTGAAGAAAGAGAGCTTCTTCAAGGAATATGATCTGATTAGGTGGAAAAATAAGAGAGAACTTTTCTGGCTAAGGGGACAGAATAGACAAAGGCAAGGAAGCATGACAGAGTTTGATAAGTCATGTCCTTGCAAAGGTGGTGTTGGCTCAGTCCACAAAATGTTGGGGAGTTATGGGACATATGTGGGGACAGATATTATGAGGTCTATCTGTGGGGAACTTCGAAAGCCAGGCATGGGAGCAAGAAGCTATTATAGGTTCGCAAATTGGGGAAGGCCCTGCTGAGAGTGTTACTTGGGGATGATTCCCAACCATAGAAAACTGCTACTTAACCTCTTAATACTGCTTACTACAATCTGTATAATTTCTCTGTGAGCTCAAGTACAGTCTGATCAATCAGAGTCCTGATCTTTTCAAGATCAACCTGATCTTTCCCCCTCTGGGCCTCAAATTAACCTGTTGCTCCCAGCCTGGTTCCATTTTTAGAGTCCCCTATAGATAGGCTTTTATTCATTATTTGCACAGTGGTCTTTTTTGGTCTTCCAGTCTCAAGCAGGCTGAGGCAGCTGGCACTATGTAGGTCTGAGACAAGCGGAGCCCAGCCCAAATGATCAACTTGTTAGTAAAAATAAATAATTGTTGTTTTAAGCCACTAAGTATTGGGGGCTATTACACAGCAAATACATAACCATAATATATGTAGAAATCAACCTTGTCTCTCCTCACACAATTTACAAACACTACCACTATCATTACACAGGAATTTCTGCTAAAATAATTAATCTGGATCTGAGAGAGAGAGAGAGAGAGAGAATGTATGTATCAGCATTATGCCATGAATTCCCACTGTATATCAGGTATGATAGGCAAGTCTTCTGAAGACTGCCCTAAGGAATCTCTAGGCGTGGGTTTCTGTCCCAAGACTCTGTGCATGCTAATATATCAATCAGATGATGTAATCAGTGCCTCAACGTGTACCTAAATGCGTAGTTTCTGTTAAAAGGCTGGGCTTCTTAAAAAGTTAAGCTAATGAGAACTTCAGGCACATTAGAAATCTTTAGAGAAGATATATTTAGTCAGAGAATCTCAAATTTCAGGGCATGAACAGCTTTCTTTTGGATCCAGAAAACCTACTCTGCAGCTGCACATTGGCACCCTTCACCTTATATGCAGGGAAAGACTGAGATACCCTCATGCTACGGAGAGAGGGCAGGAATATGAAACAGTAGGAGTAAGAGATATTTATAGCTATTTCTCCCTTAGATCAATGCTTCTTGAACTTTAAAATACACACAAATCAGCTGAGAATTTTGTTAAAATGCATATTCAGTTAGTCTGAGATGGAACCTAAGCTTTCATATTTGTAACAAAATCCTGGTTGGTGGTCAATGCCACTGTTCTGTGGACCACACCTTAAAGATTTGACCACCATCATTAATAGTAAGCCTTCAGTGCCCCTTACATGTAACTTCCTCCAAAGCCTGAGCCTGGCAAAATAGTGTTACCACCCTATCACCACCTTCCCCATCACCACCACCATTTACACTGTCGCCACCATCTACACTGTCACCACCATCACTTCTACGACCACCACCATCTCCTTCACTACCTCTACCACTTCCGACACCACCACCATATCCAGCACCTCTGCAGACCACCACCACAGTCTCCAATGCCACCATCACTAACACCACTACCATCTCTTCTGCCTCAGTGCTGCCCATTACAGACTAGCAGAATTACTCAAACAACAGATCATTTGTTTATCCAAATAGATTCTTCCTGACCATCCAAGAGATGATTTAAGCAACAGATAAGGCACTGAAATCGAAGATAGTCATCTCCAATCAAATAATAACAATGATAAGAACTGAAGACTGGTAGTTCATTGAGTATAGTCATTACAGCAGGAAATACCAGCTCCTTCTGAAATATGGAGGTCCTTCTGACCAAAACAGCTAATGCACAGCAGATCCAAGAGCAAGGCAAAGCCTAATGAAAATAACACGGTTGTCATGACACATTTGCCAAAATGGCCACTTCATGTAGCACATTTTGGACTTGCAGAAGGGTTCATATCTTTGGAAGGGCAAAAAATATAAGGACGTGGACTTGGCTTACAGCTGAAACAGGTAACTCCTATGCTACATAAAATTAAAAACAGAAAACTGGGGTCTCTTTCCTAATCATTCTTTCTTCCCTAAGAAGGTCTCTAGGATGAACTGCCAAGTGTGCTTAAATATCTGTGTCCACCAAACTCTAATCCCTGGCGAATATAATTTTCATTCTAGAAATGAGAAATCTGCCCAAGCAGTAGCAGCATGAAGTTCAAAAACATCTGTACTGCTAGGTAAAGATGATCTGTACACATGATGTGGGCAGCAGTGATTTCCTCTACTAAGCTTCCGAAACGAGAGAAGCTTCGAAGGCAACTCAGCCCAGCCGATGTGAACCTTCTGGGGTTTCAGAAGTGATTACAACCAAGTTCTCTAATTGCTTGTGTGTTTTATTAAGTAGATCCCATTTGAGTCTAAAATCACATGCGATGTTTAAATGTTATTTCTGTAAACTATACAAAACTATAATTTTCCAGTAAAGAAAAAAAAAGGATGCTGTCAAATAAGAAGAGATATGAAATGAGATCGCTTCCCTTATTTGTGAGACAGATGTTATTTTTGGCTCTTCTGTATAATGCATTCCATATTATAGTCTCTTTCTGACCAAACACTAGGAACGGCACATGCTTGCACACAGTGAACCAAAACCATTATCAGGAAAACTTTTTATTAACTCTGACAACTTTTCAGGTCCCCAGTGCAGAAACCTCAAGCTGTCGGCTGCAAACAGGGCCCGTTATGCCAAGGCAGGATTTTTCAATCCATCTGACATATTCTTCCAACAGAAATAAAGCTGTACATTTCCCTCAGAATCTGCCCCTGAGGGTTGGCAAATGATTTTTTTTCTCTTATCTTTCCTGTGAAGCTCTTGTCCTCTTATGCTGACAGATTTCATAAGATTTTTCTTTATCATTTTCTTTAGAAAAATGTGGAAAGGGAAGACAGTAAGGATGGCATAAACTTCCACAGGAAAAAAACCATCATACCAACTAGCTGCTCTACTTGTGTTTATCTCCAAAAAGTTTGATGCTGAGCAAATATCAGCTGAAACTAATTAGCTTCATGATAAAAATCTCAGTACTGAACTGGGATGACAAGAATGCAACCAGAAATGAATAAAATGTACTGGTTGGAAGTGGACGGCAGTTTTGCCAACAACTAATGTGTGCAGAGGGAGAAACAAACGGTTAGTATTAGGCTGACTTAATTTTCAGTTGAGGTTCGTCTCTGTGATGGAGAAGCTGATGTTCATTTACATAACTTGACCTCAGCCAACTGCTTATACATCCTGGGTTTGCCAAGGTATTTATCTTGGTGTCTGCCCTTCAACAGCCTGGGGGCACTACCAGCCAAGATAAAGAACAAACAAATATTACTTAAAGGGACAAGAGCCTGGATACAGGGAATATGCAGATGCTCTCTATAAAGTCTGATGTTCTGCACCGTTGCTGACACAGGTGTAAGGAAGAGTTAACACTTGCAGCACGTGGGATTCAGAGGAGGCTCGGGCTTCTTTGTCTTACAGAAAAATATCTGAGTTTGGGGAGATTTCTGGGACTACATCTGGGTCTCCCTTCCCTATGGAGTGGAAGTGGATGCTGGCGAGAACCCACCAGGCAGACATTCTCTCCCAGATTCACTGGGAGCATGGTTAATAGTCAAGGGAATTAGCCAAGAGTCGAGATGATTTCCCTTCAGTTCTCCCACACCTTGGGGTCCAGCACCCACCCCCTTCAAGTACAAGGGTGGTCACCTCAGAGCAGGTAGAGTAGGAGTGCTTGCCTCCGTCCAGTTCATTTCCTTTCCAAAAGCCCTGGCAGGAGTGAGCCTTTGTGTCCTGTCAGGACGCTGGGGAGGCTCTTCCACTGGGAAGAGGTAAGCCTGCTCTGCTGTAGGTCAGGCCACGTCCAAATGCCCTCAACCCACTCAGAGGTCATTTGCAGCTTCAGTAGACAGTTCTCAAACATACCAAAGGCTTCCTCCTTCAAGTATGTGTATCTCTCTTTACCTACAATTTTTCTCTGGACTCAAGAGCGTGCTTGTCCCTGGCAACCAATGAGACACAAAACCTGGTGAACAGATCTCTCGGCTTTCTTGTCCCCTGGTGAGGCAGTTCTAAGTTATGTGCCCTCCACCCTCTCAGAATGTCTGCAACAGGATTCACTGCCCACAGAAGCAGTATGCCCATTAGTGTCCCTTTGATTTGCTTTCCTCCATTTTTTTTTTGTCTCTGAACTCATAACCTTACCCTCTGTGTCACCTCCCAAAGAAACTAACATCCAAATCCCTGTTTCACAGCTGCTTTGGAAGGGAATATGAACCAAGACACTAGCTCTAAGCAACTCCATGGTATATAAAGTTACTCAGGATGTGAGTCTGGTATCCAGCTCACACTCAGCCACATGGTAAAACATATCCCACAAATAACAGCAGCATAGCAGCCTTAATATTAAGGTCTGAGAAAATGCCTCTAGGCATAACGCTGACTTCCAAGGATTGGAAGCATGTATTCCTAAAACAAATATTTATTGAGGGCATTGTAAGTTGGCCTTCACCACTTTGTATGTACAACTGTTAGGTTATTTTTGGAAGCTCTCAGTAGGCCATAGTTAGAGGAAAAAGGAGAAAGAGTTGCTCCCCCAACCTTTCTAACAGGTTTCATGAACTAAGATCTCAGACCAAATTCAGCCACATACATAGACACTTATTTGCAAGCAGGCAGAAAAACAACCTGTTCTGTAAGCTCAAAGGTTTCTGTACTTTTTAGAGCACTGCCCACATCTTGAAATAAAGTCACCCGTGACTAACAGGGTGACATTCTATAGCAGGACACAGTTAACCTCTCCTGGAGTGAGGCAGCCAAAACCCAGGACCCAGCGGCTGGACCCAGAACTCTACAGGAGCACACAATAAAGGTGCACACAATAAAGGTGCACTAAAACCGGCTGGGTGAGGCTCCTACCTATTGACTAGTGCAATTGTGCACATCCCCTCCCAAGGTCTTTCCAATGACTTCATGGTGGTGTTTGGGCCAGGATGGGAGTATTTGTAACACAGACATCAGCAAACACTACAAATTTCCCCAAATAGCCTGTTAAACATTTACCAGAACACTAATGGCACCTTCCATGAAACCTTACAAATATCTCATAGCCTGTTATACAAGAACAGGAAATACCTCAAAAAAATTTTACACCACCCACTTATCTTGAATACCACGATATTTACTAACATTTATTATGCAATTAGTAATGCTTCTACTATTGACAGGAGATGGCTTATCAAAGGTACTTTTGAAGTGTGACTCTTCTGATTAAATATAAGCTGACACTCCTTACATATATATTCCTGATTAGAACAACTGATCATCTCCAGATGATAGTTTAAAGAAACACAGAAACAATGTTTTACTAGTGGTGTTGAAATAGGTGAGAATAAGTTGCACATATCATAACCAAGGGCTTACTATGCACCAGGCACTAGGCAAGGCATATCTCGATAAGCCCTCAGACCTCACTTCTAGAAGTTGCTGGAGAAGCCATTCATCTAATGAATATGTTTCAAGGAATTACTATTAGTATCTGTAGAAAGTGCTACAGGAAATCCAAAGATGAAAAAACAAAGGGTCCTGTCCTGGTAATACTTAGTTCCTGTGAGGGACTTATAAGTCCCACAAGAATAATGACCACCCCCCCCCCAAAAAAACCTCCTCTAATTCACCTGCTGGAGGCTGATATATAAGAACAGAGAGTGCAGAGGAAATGGGGCTTCAAGGGCAGGTCTACTCCACAGAGCTCAAGGAGCAAAACAGATCCTGGGGAGCCATGGGAAGGAAATGATGGATGCGTAGGAGGTAAGGAGGAGCTATCACTAGGTTAAGGTAGCCTATGAAAAAGCTTAAGAATTCTATGATATGAAGACTAACCCCTTAGGCCAAACACAACTAACTTCCAACACTGCTTTCCCCAAATTCTTGGAATTGCTACCTTCAAGTCAAGAAAAGCATCAGATGAGATGTGTAGCATGGGGGGAGGGGGGGGGCGGGGCAGGGCTCCCAGATGGCTGAAGTACGCAGGCATGTTGGCCTATAGTTCCAAGTAAAGGGAAATGACATGTGCAAAACGCAGAGATGTCAAATTTGGAGGAATTCTGAGAACACCAGATAAGAGTATGTTTTGAGTTCTAATCTTAGCTTTGCTACTGAATAGCTGCCTGACCTTGGGCAAGCCATGGAAATCATATGGATCTCAGTTCCTTATCTATCAAATTGGTAGGTTGGACTTTGCCAATTCCTACTTAGATACCTATTCCTCCCAGCTTCCATACTAGCAGAACTCCTCTTTAGTTCTGGGAGGCAATGTACCCAGGTGAGGAACTTTACTGGTAGATTCCCTGAGCAGTAGCCTAAGACTAGCTCTCCCTCTGGACTCATTAATTGGGAACTCAGCAAAGCCTTATTTGATTAAGCCATTGGATTTATGCTTCTGTTACATATAATCAAATGCAAACCCAAATCTTGCAAACCCAAATAATTCATTCATATATATACATATATATGATATATAATGAAAGATATAATTGAATATATATTCATATATATAATAGAATATTACTCAACAATCAAAAAGAATGAAATCTTTCCATTTGCAACAAAGTAGATAGACCTAGAATACATTATGCTAAGCAATATAAGTCAGAGAAACACAAATACCATATAATTTCACTCATGTGGAATTTAAAAAGCAAAATAGATGAACATAGGGAAGGGGGAGAAAAGAGATGGAGGCGAACCATAAGAGACTCCTATAAAGAACAAACTGAGGGTTGATGGAGGAAGGTGGGGTAGGGGATAGGTTAAATGGGTGATGGGTATTAAGGGGGACACTTGTCATGAGCACTGGATGTTACCTGTAAGTGATGAATCATTAAATTCTACTCCTGAAGCCAACATTACACTATATGGTAATAGAACTTAAATTAAAACTTGAAAAAAAAAAAAAAGAAGGAAGCAAACCCATAAATATCTGCCTTTCAGGAAATAAGACTTCTGCTCCAAAACTCTCCTTTGTTTTAAGATCCATTTAGCATTTTTAGCCATAACTGTTGCTAACTCTGTACAAGTGGAAAATGCAAAGACAGTTTATGTCAAACGAACGGTTATAGATGAACCCAAATCTTGCAAACCCAAATAATTCATTCATATATATACATATATATGATATATAATGAAAGATATAAAAAGAGACAATTCAGGCCAATGGAGTCCTAGTTCTGTTTATCTCTCTTCTGCCATGCCTTCTTACTTAATTATTTTACTTAATTAAAATGTATTTACTGAGTGAGGAAATAAATAAAAGTGGTTAAGAACACTGAAAATAATCACCTTTCAGACTCCTTTAGGTCCAGGAATTCTAATTTCATATCATTTTGTCAGCTAGTTGTCAGCCTTTTAGATACAGCAGAAATAGAAGGTCATGATACATAGGACTACTAAGTTGGGTTGGGGAGGAAGTGGTCGGAATTGAGGGTATCATCCTGGCTCCCTGGGATCCAAAGTAGAAAACACTACATGCTTCAATGGTGTTGCAAAGAGCTGGGAATATGACAATATACGAAACAGCGACCTTTGCAAATTTCCCTACGATCAACCATATCGTTGGAGCATAAAGTACAGGTGAGAAGCAAAGTATACAGGGTCAAAAGAAAGGGTAGCAGTGTCAACTTACCCAAATACTATAGCTACATGGGCAGGGCTTCACAGATTATGCAGTAAATTGCAATTCCTCCCTCAGGCCTCACTCACATAAAAGGGATTTCTTCCCCAAGAATGAAGCCATGAGTTTATAAGTTCCAGATTTTTGACAGTATATTCAGCAGTGGTTCAGACTGCCAGGGTTTGCCCACAATCCTTAGCGTGTACAACTCTACAAGCTGCATTCAAATTTCCCAACATGTCGTCTGTAGACTTCAATAAAATCAAGTGATAGATGTCACTTGCCACAAGCATATTAAGTAGGTTATGTTCAGTATTCAGAGTCTCTGAGATGGAATAAGATGCCCACGGGGCTTCCCTGTTAATACCTATGATTGGTGGGGGTGGAAGGAGGGAGAATGGGACACAGGAGAAGGTCCTGGCATAAGGAATCAGAATACACAGGTCTTGACAAAGAATCAGCTTTTGGTTTTACAGGGAAACTTTACTAATTTCTTTAATCATTTTTAAATTTCTGTGTAAATAATTTCTACTATTATCTTTATTTATTCCTTCACTCCACATTCTTTATTTTTCCCCACATGTATCTATCTTTTTTTTATTTGGCATTTTTATTCAGGCATGTATAAATTATTTTTATTTTTTTTAGTAGTTAGCTTCTTAATTTCAAAGATTAGTTTTTTGTCTTGCTTTTCCTAATAAATATAATTATAACAAATATTTCTGAATCCTCTCTTGGCCCTATCAATGGTTTTAATACATTGTACTGTTATTATATGACATTTCTAAGTAGTTTTTATTCCCTGTGTAACTCAGATATTACAAAGATGTTGATTTCTTTTTTTTCTTCAAGGAATACAGCTTTTAATTTTAAGAAATAGAATTGATTTTTGGTTTGAGAGGGGTTTTTTTGGTTTATTTCTTCTCAATTTCTAATTTAAGTGCATGTGATTTTTATTTAATTTGTAAACATTTACATAATCAATATTTTTGACTGCTCAATGTGCTTTTGAAAAAATGAATGCTGTTCATTGGCTTTGTGTGCGTGGTATGTAAAATTTATTGTGTTAATCAAATCTTTTATTATTTTTTCTTTCAAGTTTTTATTTAAATTCTGGTTAGTTAATACATGGGATAATATTAGTTTCAGGAGTAGAATGTAATGATTCATCACTTACATACAACACCCAACACTTATCACAAATGCCCTCCTTAATAGCCATTGTCCATTTAACCATCCCCTCACCCATCTCCCCTCCACCAACAATCAAATCTTTTATATTCTTATTTTTAGTGTATTTGATTTATGGATTTCCAAAAAATGTTAAAGTCTGTTCTGATTGTGGATCTATTTATCCTTATACTTTCTATTTGTTTTTGTTTTATATATTTAGGAGCTATGTTGTCAGAATTATAAAGGTTTGTTTGATAACTTTTCCTACTTTTATTATTCTGAAATGTACTTCTTTGGACATTTTAACATCTACCTTAAATTTTCTTTTGTCTGGTATCAGTAGTATCAAATTTTCTCTATTCTGGTTAGCATTTTCCTTTCATATTTTTTCCCATTCTTTTCATTTCAACCTTTGTTTGTATTCAGCCTGCTGTGGAAGAGAGTAGGACATGTTGTTCGGTGCAGTGTGACCTCTGGCCTGTCTTCTGTGATCTGGATAGGGAACAGAGTGTGCTACCCCCTCAGGGCAGGCCTTTAGTCATCTCCTGGCCTTTAGGGCTCATTCTTACACCTGGGTGTCAGCCACAAAAGGCCCCACCCAGCCTCTCTTCTCGGACTCTTCCTGCCTAGGGGGACAGATATATTGGTTGCTCTTTGCCTGAAGAGATAGAGGCAGAAGAGAGAAAGAGGGCAGCTGGTCAACAGACCTATTGGCTTCTGCTGCAGAATCCCAACTAATCACCCTGTCAGTTGCCACATAGGGCTTCTTGCTAGACATCTGAAAGTCACCAAGCTTTTGGCTAGAAACGTCCCTGGGGCATAGCCACCTTTACAAGAGTTTGCTCCTGCATGAGGTTTAGGCTATGATTTCATTCTTCAGTCAGATCTCAACCATCTTCCATCTTTCTGAAACTTATCAAATGTTTTCTGGCAAACTGATGAATTTTGATTTTGTTTGGGGGCATGGTTTTAAAAACTAATGACTATTTTGCTTGGGGGCATGATTTTGGGGGAAAAGATTTTTGCCACTTCTGGGGATTTTGTGTGGGAGGGAGAGGCTGCAAGGATTTCCATAATACTTGTCCGTCTCTTCCATTATTTCTTTAATCCAGATCATCAAAAATAGGACTCTGAGGAGTGCCTGAGTGGCTCAGTTGGTTAAGCATCTGATGGTTGATTTCAGTTCAGGTCATGATCTCACAGTCTTGAAACTGAGCCCGTCATCAGGCTCCATGCTGGGCATGAAGCCTGCTTAAGATTCTCTCTCTGAAAAACAAAAATAGGACTCTGAGGCAAAGCATATGAATATTTTTAGGAACCTTGATACATGCTGCTAAGCTGCTTTCTAGAAGGATTATAATAATTTACACCATCAATAGCAATTCCTTCATTGGAAATTTTGCTCATTATTTAGAAGAAAAAGAGAAGTTAGATATCAAATAGAGTGATGGTTAAAGATTTTAAAAATAGTTTTATAAAGGTATAATTGACATAAAATAAACCACACATATTTAAAGTATATAACTTGATAAGTATTATATATATATGAAACATACATATAGACATACATCTGTGTGTATAGACATATATTTTTTATATATCTGTGAAACCATCACAATCAAGAGAGAAAAGATATCCAACAATCCCAAGTTTCCCGATATCCCTTGGCAAGCCCTCTTTCCTATTCCTGCCTGCCTCACTCCCCCATCCCCAGGTAAACATTGATCTGACTTCTATGACTGTTGATTAATTTACATTTTCTAGAGTTATATGTAAACAGAATCATATACATATACCTTTTTCTCTGGTTTTTCACTCAGAATAATTATTTTGAGATTCATTCATATTACTTCATGTGTCAACAGTTTACTCCTCTTTATTGCTGAGTAGTATTTCATATCTATATCCTCTTGAAGATGCCCCATAGCTCACTGACGCTCTGGTTATTTAAAAAAAAAAAAATTCCTGCGTGTTTCATTTTTTAGTTTCTATTATGTCTTCAAATTCACTAATCTTTTCTTCTGCGATGTCTAATATGCTATTAATCCCATCCAGTGTATTTGTCACCTCAGACATCATAGCTTTCATGTATAGAGGCTGATTTGGCTTTCTTTAAGGTATCTTCCATATCTCTATTTTTCTTTTGTACAACTGGAATATAGTTATAATAATTGTTCTTAATGTTCTTGTCTGCTAATTCCAATACCTATGTCATATCTAAGTAAGTCTGATTGCTTCTTGCCTCATTATGGATTGTATTTTCCTGCTTTTTTTGGCATACTTGGTAGCTTTTTATTGGATTCCAGTCATTGCGAATTTTGTTTGGTGTTAGATATTTTTATATGCCTATAAATATTTTTGAGGTTTATTCAAGGATACAATTACAAGGAAACAGTTTGGTCTTTTTTGTTCTTGCTTGCAGGACTTGTTAGGTAGACCAGAGCAGTGTTGAACTTAGGGATAAATATTTCCCACCACGGAAACAAGGCTTTTATGAGTATGCTACCCACTGCTACATGTACTTCAGTCTCCTGTGTGAGCACCAGAGATTATTCCTTCTAATGCTTTTGTCCAGTTCTTTCTCTGGTCTCAGTTTCCTCATATGTATGAGCTGGTATCCACTGTTCTTTTATATATTATATCTTTGTTCATTTCAGGTGGAAAGGTATATCTGATCCCTTTTAATCCATCTTGACAGAAGCAAAACTAAACGTTTTTAGTATGAAAAGGCTTTTTTCAAATAATGTCACTATTTAACACAGATACAAAGCTCCTATGACTGAAAGTGAGGTAAAGTATTGATAGCCTGAGAAAATCTGCCCACAAAACTTCATACTTGATGCTCTCCCCTGATCCTTAGAGATTCACAAGATCAATTTAAAGACCACTAGATCTGGTCAAACACTTCCTTTCTATATTAGATCAACTGACACCTGAAACGGTTGAGTCACTTGCCCAAAGTCACACTGCTAAAATCTAGGTCATAAGATGAAAGAGAATATGAGTAAAGGCCTCAAGAATAGTAGCAATTATTACTATGTCTGTCCCTGTATTTTTTAATTTCCAAAATTCTATAATATTGACCAGAGAAGAAAGACTGTAGTGAGTTTCATAAAGGACCCAGTGCAAAAATATGCCTTCCTTTGAAAATCAAGTTCATTTCACATATGAAACGATGCTCAGCATCACTTATCATCAGGGAAATACAAATCAAAACCACACTGAGATACCACCGCACACCAGTCAGAGTGGCTAAAATGAACAAATCAGGAGACTATAGATGGTGGCGAGGATGTTGAGAAACGGGCACCCTCCTACACTGTTGGTGGAATGTAAACTGGTGCAGCCACTCTGGAAAACAGTATGGAGGTTCTTCAAAAAAATTAACAATAGAACTCCCCTATGACTCAGCAATAGCCTGCTAGGGATTTACCTAAGGGATACAGGAGTGCTGATGCATAGGAGCACATGTACCCCAATGTTCATAGCGGCACTTTCTACAATAGCCAAACCATGGAAAGAACCTAAATGTCCAGCAACTGACGAATGGATCAAGAATATGTGGTTTATATATACAGTGGAATACTGCATGGCAATTAGAAAGAATGAAATCTGGCCATTCATAGCATCATGGATGGAACTCGAGGGTCATACTAAGTGAAATAAGTCAGACAGAGAAGGACAGATACTACATGTTTTCACTCATAAGTGCAACAGGAGAAACTTAACAGGGGACCATGGGGAAGGGAAAGAGAGAAAAATAGTTGGGGAGAGGGAGGGAGGCAAACCACAAGAGACTCTTGAATACTGAGAACAAACTGAGGGCTGACGATGGAGGGGGAGATAGGAAGGGGGGTGATAGGCATGGAGGAGGGCATTTGTGGGGATGAGCACTGGGTGTTATATAGAAACCAACTTGACAATAAACTATAAAAGAAAAAAATGAAAATGAAAAAAAATCAAGTTCATTTCTTGAAACCCCACTTCCTAGGAAAAGTTCTCAATGATCTTCAGCTCAGCTCATAGATCTCTGGGAAAGGGCAGGCTCCGAAGACTAGAACCCAGATCCCTGAACCATAAGCAAGTGTTCTGTCTACTGTACCCCATTATCTCCTTTTCATCTGTAAAATTCCAGAATCCACTGAAACCCTTTTTCTTTGCTATGTGTCAGATACTTTAAAAGAGATTACTGACCAAGAACAATGTGTTTGTGATTGTTGGCAAAATTTCCTATGAGCACAGAAATCTCAATCCCACACTAAAACAATACAGATTCCATTTTGCCTTAAACATTATGCAATTGGGTATGGTGTGATGGAGTTTAGAAAGCAAGCTAGAAGGAAGAGAGTTCATCAAATAGGAATGACAGCTCTAGGCCCCCATTGAAAGCAACAAAATAGGAAAGGTATGGGTGCCAGGAGTGTCTAAGTTAGACACTGATATACTGGATGAGTCTGGATTTGCCACTCAATGAATTTCAAATTCCTTGTCTTTAAATAGTATTCATGGAACCTGCTGCAGCTTGATTCTCAGAGAATCCAGAAGCTATAAGTGGATTTAAAAACAATTTGTAACTCACTTAGAACTCCTTGGAGATAGGAGGATATATAAATATGTGGTACTACTATAAAGTTAACCATACTTAAATATAGTTAGCCATACTTAAGTATGCTACCCGTACTTAAATATTTACACTATTACCATTGAGAAGGATTATCTGCAAAATTCTTAGTGTCTTCTCCAATTACTATTCCAAATGATAGAAAAGTTAATTACCCTGGAGTCTTGCTATACTGTATTCTTACTACAGCACAGAAATTAAGATACATTTAGAACTTTTTCCAAATCAGTGAGAACTGAAAGGATTTCAACACAATATGGCTATTCCCACACCACATCACAGACCTCAGAGACAGAATCAGTAAGGAGTATTCAGCATCCTTCTTGAGGATTCCGTCTTTACACTTTGTCCAATATTAGAGGAAAAAGTTACCAAGTAGTTTGATTCATTTGGGGATCAATTGTTATTTTTGATATATATTTGTTTGCAAATTCAGCATTCAAAAGACAGTTTATTTCACCTAAAGTTGTGCCTTCAGTTTAGGATAACAAGATATCATTAGACAGATGGTACACTGCAGGCTGCTGAGGGCTGTTCAGATATGAATGAGCCTTTGAAACGGTCCTGTGCCCAACCTGCTCCATCATGCATGGCTTCCCTTATTCTACTTTAGTACTAGGAGAAAACTGTGAGTCCGAAGAGGAAACATGGGAACATGAGGAAGCCAGGCAACAGAATTCCTATAAAATATATGCATATACAGATAATAATAGACCTGTTATGGATTTTACATTCACAGATCTATATATAAAATGTTATATTTGTCTGCATAAATACATTATATTTACCCATAAAAATGTTTAATACATATACATAAGCTGTGTACATTTACTGTGCTCCTATTACTAAGCATATAATAGGAACTTCATAAATTATTCAAATAGAGCAATTAATATATACATACTGTTAAAACTATATATTGTGGCAATTAAACTAATATGAACTCCTAATTTTTATTAGGATGAAGAGAGGTTGTTGTTAATAATTATCCAGTTAGAACTGGTTCACCAGTTTCAGAAGACATCAAAAGAATACATAACCTAGAGTTGCACCCATAATAACCATTAAGTGTGACCTAATCAGCACAAATTAGCTAAATTCCCTGTAATATGTATAGAAACTATTTAATTCTAAAAATCCTGCTCCTGAAAGTACAACTTTCACTATTTGCAGATGACATGATTCTATATTTAGAAAACCATAAAGACTCCACTAAAAAACTAGAACTGATAAATGAGTTCAGTAAGGTCACAAGATACAAAATTGATATACAATATACACAGCGAAATATTACACAGTCATAAAAAATGATGAAATTGTACCATTTGAGACAACACGGATGAACTCAGAAGGTATTATGCTAATGAACTAAGTCAGGCTGAGAAAGACAAATCCCACATGATTCCACTCATAAACTGAATCCAAAAAAAATGAATAAACAAAAAGTAGAATCAGAACAATAAATATGGAGAAGAAATTGATGGTTGCCAGAGGCGAGTGATGGGGATTGGGCAACATGGGGGTAGAGGAACGGAAGATACAGACCTCCAATAATGGAATGACTCACAAGAACAAAAGGCAGAGCAGAAGGAATATACTCAATGATATTCCAATAGTGATGTAAAGGGACAGATGGTGAGCAGAGCATAACATATAAATAAACTTGTTAAATTCTTGGGTTGTACACCTGAAACTAACGTAACACTGTGTGTCAACTATTAAAATAGAAAACTTTTCTACAAGGCAAAAAAAATCAGTATACAGAAATCTGTTACATTTCCATACACTGATAATGAAGTATCCAAAAGAGAAATTAAGAAAACATTCCCACTTACAATTGCACCAAAAATAACAAAAAATACCTAGGAAAAAACTTAACTGAGGAGGTGAAACACCTGTACTCTGACACCTATAAAACATTGATGAAAGTAACTGAAGCAACACAAATGGTAAGATGTTCCATGCTGATGGATTAAAAGCACAAATATTGTTAAATGTCCATACTACTCAAAACAACCTACAGATTTAATGCAACGCCTATCAAAATACCAAAAGAATTCTTCACAGAATTAGAACAAATAATCCTATAATTTGTATGAATCCACACTAGATACAGAATAGCCAAAGCAATCTTGAAAACGAAGAACAAAACTGGGAAGTATCACAATCCCAGATATAAAGAAATATTACCACCAAGCTGTAGTAATCAAAACAGTATGGTACTGGCACAACAAAAGACACATAGATAAATGGAACAGAATAGATAGCCTAGAAATGAACCCATGAAAAAAATATGGTCAAAGGAGGCAGGGATATGCAATGAGAAAAGATCATCTCTTCAACGAATGGTGTTGGGAAAAGTGGACAGCTACATGCAGAAGAATGAAACTGGATGACTTGCTTACACCATACACAAAAGTAAACTCAAAATGGATTAAGGACCTGAAATCATAAAAATCTTAGAAGAGAGCACAGGCAGTCATTTCTCTGACATTGGTCATAGCAACATTTTTCTAGTTTTATCTTCTGAGGCAAGGAAAGCAAAAGCAAAAATAAACTATTGGGACTACATCAAAATAAAGAGCTTCTGCACAGCAAAGGAAACCTTCAGAAAACTGAAAGACAACCTACTGAATGGGAAGAGATATTTGCAAATTGTTTATCTGATAAAGGGTTAGTATCCAAAATATATAAAGAATTTATAAAACTCAACACCCAAAACCCAAGTAATCCAATTAAAAATGGCCAGAAGACATGAATAGACAGTTCTCCAAAGGAGACATCCAGATGACCAACAGACACAGGAAAAGATGCTCACCATCATTTATCATCAGGGAAATACAAATCAAAACCACAATGAGGTATCCACTCAACACCTGTCAGAATGGCTAAAATCAAAACACAAGAAACAACAGGTGTTGGTAATGACATGGAGAAAAAGGATCCTTCATACACTGTTGGTGTATGCACTGGTGAAATGCAGTTTGGTGGTGGAGCCACTGCAAAAAACAATATGGAAGTTCCTCAAAAAATTAAAAATAGAATTACTGTACCAGTAATTCCACTCTTAGGTATTTACCTAAAGAATCCAAAAACACTAACTCAAAAGATATATCCATCCCTAGTTGACTCAACTTTAAATACAATAGCCAAATTATGGAAGCAACCCAAATACACACACACACACACACACACACACACACACAATGGAATACTCAACCATGAAAAAGAAGGAAATCTTGCCATTTGCAACAGGATGGACAGATCTAGAAAGTATAATGCTAAATGAGAAGTCAGTCATAGAATGACAAATACTATACGATTTCACTCATATAAGGAATGTGAGAAACAAAGTAAACATAGAAAAAAAGAGAGAAACAAAAATAAGACTCTTAAATATAAAGAAAAACTGGTGGTTGCCAGAGGGGACATGGGGGGATGGGTCAAATAGGTGAAGGGGATTAAGAGTACACTTACAATGATGAGCACTGAGTAATGTATAGAATTGTTGACTCACTATATTGTACACCTGAAACTAATACAACACTGTTTAAAATATACTGAGATTTAAAAATAAAAATAAAAAATAAAAATTCCTGTTCCTGGAACTCAAACAAAAACTATTATTTTGCTTTGTCCCTATTGTCATAGCTAAATTCCACTTTCTAAGAACAGTCAACATGAAATGGGGGGGGGGGGGCGGATAATTATCTAAGAGTCAGAAGACCTGCTCTCCAGGTCAGCTCTGTAACTAACTAGCTGAGGGCACTAGTTCTAGTTCCTTCTCTCCATATCTTAACTGCTTAATCAGTAAATTGCATAGTTGGATTTAACTATGCATAAGGTCTCTTTGGGCTATGCATGAACTTATTTAGTTTTTTAATTTACTTACACCCTGCCTGTCAAATCAATAAGCTTAATAAAATAGAAAATTAGAACCAAATGGTAAAAATGAAAATATGCTTAATAATAAGAGTTAACATAATTGCCAACTAAGTTTTATATTTGATTCTGAGCAATCAGAGAAAAATCACTAATGCAGACTTTTTTTTCATTTTTAGAAAGGGAGAAAACTTTCCTTTTTTTGAGGCAAGACTTTCTATGGTTATAATTCCTGCCATAGTTGAGAAGATAAACTGTGACCCTGGGTTCACAAGATCATCTTCCAACAAGAAACCTCTCCATATATTCTCCGTATTTAGGTAAAGATTAAACATCTGAATGGCACCATTTTTCACAGGTTGTGAAATGTTGTTGCAAGGTGACTGGGTACCACACAATCGAGGGAATCAGAACACGGAGGCATTAAATAATATTTCGGAGACCACCCAGCTAGCCACGAACAGCAGAGAGATTAAACACTCAGGCGTTCCTGACCTGAGATCAGAGACTGGTTTTAGGTGACAGCGAAGGCGGAGGGGCAGCGGGGTCCAGAGCTGGCTGTAGGTGGAATCTGACTCGAGCTGCAAGGAGCACAGGAGGAAGCTGCAAAGGCACAGCTGGGCACGGGGGTCCCCTGCGGAGCGTGCGGATCCCTTTCACTCCAACCCAGTCCAACCGCCTCAGCTCAGCCTTAGGCTGTGGAGTAAAGTGCGATGTTCACTTCCTGTTCTGCGCAGACCTTTCCGGTGAAAGACCCAGGCCGCTGAAGTATCAGCATGGCCCGTAGGATGGCACCTTGTTTATCAGAGACTCTGGTTGGAGACATTGTAGGTTAGGG
The DNA here is from genome assembly GCF_006229205.1 of Suricata suricatta. Classification (NCBI taxonomy): domain Eukaryota; kingdom Metazoa; phylum Chordata; class Mammalia; order Carnivora; family Herpestidae; genus Suricata; species Suricata suricatta. Next base: position 118,966,652 of record NC_043705.1, read on the forward strand.
GCTGAGGAAACATCTGCCTCGGTGGGGACAGGATGGTCCCGGACAAACCTCAAGCACAACTCAACTCGTCATCCTATTGCCCTGAGGAGGTGCCTCCAGGGATGAGGTCACCAAACCAGTGCCTACAAAGAACTACTAACAGTAAATTCTAAGCACAGTTTGTAGCAACAGTCCCCTCATTTCCTGGTCTCAGAGAAGAGTTCTGAGGTTCCTCAGCGAATCAATACTCCCTGGCCCTTCGTCTTATCTCAGCTGAGGTTGGGGGACCTAAAAAATATGCTGGAACACAGCTTCCAGAGAAAACATGGTATTCAGGCACACCATCCTGAAGAACATTTTTTTTTTCTTGAAATCTGAAACTACGTTGCCAATCAGTGTTCCCCTCTCCCCACCCAAGTGTTATCTCCCATTAGCCAGCAGGGACAATATTTCTAATAAGCATCCAAAAATCATCAATTACTTCTACAGGATCTGTAAAGAGTCTTATAAATAAAAGGAACCTTAAGAAACACGTGTGGTCACTAGAATAGCAAAATAATTATGCCACAGCCAGTCAGTGGAAACTCCAGGAATACAGATTAGCTATCCCATCTCCTAAACTGGGACTTTTCTCTTTCATTAGTATTTTTTGAACAAACATTGATGGCATGCCTATGAAGGTAAAAGGAAGCACACACAACCAGGCTCTGGCTCTGAATACTTCTGTCTCAGAAGTAACACACATCCTTTCTGCCCACATTTCATGGGCAGAAATAATAATAAATTTGGTCATGCCAAATTTATTTCCATGGCATGGATTTTCCTTCCATGGAAAAATCATTGTTTGTGAACAGTAAAACAGTCCTCCATAAGAACTGAGGATAAGTATTGGTTTCACCCAGATTAGTTAAGGAGTTAGGATCCCAGAAGATAAATAGTCCAATAAAGGGGAAGCAACCACAGCTCCTCATTCCTCAATGAAAACTACAGACACTCTGAAGATACACACATCAGTGAGGAAGACAGGGCAGAAAAGCTCTCTGGAAGCTCTTTGGGAAGAAGAATGCTTTTTCCAATCTGAGAAATTCAAGAACATATTTACATAAGCCCCTGACACATGATCTGAAATTTTTCATGTATATACAAATTCAACCAGATGTAGGGCTGTGAGGATGAGACACATCACCATGATGGTGTCTGCTCATGCTTTTATTCAGTATTCTAGATGCTAAAGCTAGAATGCTCTTTTAAAAACAGGAAACTGGTTGCATTTGCTCAACCCTTCTTCAACTTTCCCAAGCACAACTTTCCATTGTGAAAACACACCAATGGCTTCCCATTGCTTTTACGCTAAAGATTATCATTCTAATAGTTCTGTACTCTCTCTGCTCCAGGCACACTGGTCTTCCTTTAGTTCTTTAGGATTTTATGCTTCTTCCATCCAGAGAGCCATTCTGCATGCTGTGCCCAGTATTTGGAATGTTCTTCTCTACCCTCTTCATCCCAGAAAGAGGACAATCTTTTGATTGTGGCTTACTGCTGTTGCCTTCAGAACGTGTTCCTTGACCTCCTTCACCGATTAATCATAAAACAAATATATTCTGAGTGCCTTATAAGTGTCAGGCATCTGTACCATAAAGGCAAGAAAACAATGAATATGGCAGGGAAGGACAATAAGTAATAAATACAAACCCTGTCAGATATGATAGGTGCTATGAGCCACAAATAAATAGGCTAAAGGCCAAAAGAATAGGATATGCACCATTTCAGACTCTCTGAAGAGTAGACACTCAACAGAACCACCAAATGAAGTGGAAGAACCAAACAATGCCATCGGGAAGAAAAAAGTTCCAGGTAGAAGGAACAACAGTGTAAAGGTCCTAAAGGTAAAGTGTTGGAGGAACAGCCATAGTTTTATGATTTATTTCCATACTGTGTATCTTAGCACTTATCACAGTTGCAAGTTAAAACATTCATTTATATTATCTGATTAATGCTCATTACTTTTCTAGATTGTTCCTTCTATTAACATAAAGACAGGAATAGTGTCCATTTTTTGCTTATCATTGAATATTGAATCTCCTGTGTCCTGCCTGATGCCTAGCACATACATAATAGATCCCTGATATACATCTTTAGAATGAAGAAATGATGACTACATGAATGAATGATGAAGCAGATTCCTAGAGGTCCACATGTAGTAGGTGTTGTCTGTGTGCTACCATATACCCTTAGAACTTACCTATAAATGCCAAGAGATATTTACCCTGAAATCTCTGCCTATAGGATTTTCCTTCTGGCCAACATGGCATGCTTGGCCAATGAGTTTCAGGGAGTTCATGTCCCTAGAAATAGTTCTGTACCAATGTCAATGGAGAGTCAGATGATAAATACGTACCAGTGCCCTCATCCCTTGAATGGAATAACCAATAGGAAGTGATTCTTAACCTTGGGAGATTGTGTCTCTAGGGAACATTTGGCAATGTCTGCAGTCTTTTGGGGTTGTTACAACCAAGGGTGGGATGCAACTTGCATCCAGTCGGTAGGGGCCAGAGAGACTCCTACACATCTAGCAACATACAGGACAGCTCCCCAAAACAAAACAAAAAAAGACCCAGCTCAAAAGGCCAACAGTGGTGTGATGAGAAAGCCTAAGGTGTGTTCTACAGTTTCCCAAGGTCCTCAGCAGAACTGAGCTCTAGTTGTCCACAGTGACAGCTGGTTTAATAACACAGCAAGTGCTGGCTTCCTTCCCTTCCTTGTTTCCTGAGGTCACCTCCCAAATGAACTACTTGCCTTCAGATCTTTGTTTGAGGGTCTGCTTGTGGTCAAACCCAAATCATAAAATAGCTCTCAAACTTTATATTTCTCAAAAACCAGTTTCCCCTTCTCTTCAGCCATGTAATACAGCCAAGGGACTGGTCCAGGAAATCAGGATGTAAACAGCTGACGGTGGCTTCTTGAAAATGGCAGCACCTGGGATGCAGCTTCTTAAGAAGAAAAGGCTGTGACATCTGACAAGTGATCTGGTTTGGGAAAAGCAGCTCTTTTCCCATTTGTACCTCTAAAGAGTCACTCATTTTGGATAGTTAGCTGGCACAAGATGATGGAAAGGAGAAAGAACACAGGGGCAGGCAATTGAAGCCCTGGCCTAAATCTTGCCTCTGTTGCTAACTAGATCCCTCCCCTAGCTGAGTCCCTAGGTTGTCTTGTACTCAGTTTCCCCAAAGGACTTTGTTGGGTAAGATGATCACGAAGGATTCTTTGAACCCTAGCAGCCTACAATTATAAGAAACAACCTCACCTGCCATGCCCTCTCCACCATAACCCAAGCATTTTCTGCTCTGTTTGGAAGCCTCTTCCCCTCCAGTCCAAACATGGACTCCACATTGCAGGGCTCACGCATCCACATTCTTGCGATTCAGTTCAGCTCTTCAAAATCCACATGTCTTTGGATGCTTGGGTGGCTCAGTCAGTTAAGCATCCGACTCTTGATCTCAGCTCAGGTCTTGATCTCGGGGTCCTGAGTTCAAGTCCTGTGTTGGGCTGAGACTACTTAAAAAAAAAAAATCAGCAGGTCTCCAGGCTTTATTTCCTTGAGGCAAATCAAGGTACAAAAATGTTCACTTTCTCAAGATTGCAAAGTTGTAAAACTAGTTTAGACACTTTAACAACTGAAAGAATACACTGAAGTGTCCCCTACTTATATACTGGGTGTGAGGTTTCAAGTGCAAATTGAGGGAAACATTAAAACCCTTCCTCCCAATTAACAGAAATAAGGAATGAAGTGTTCTGATTGAGAATGACCACATGCTGTAGAATGATCGGTTTTTGAATAGAAAATAAAAGCATACATACTTTAAAACACACATTGCAGGTAATTTCTCAAAAATTCCAAAGGTGTTTCGGATTGGCGGAAATAAGAATGTTTGCCATTGGTTTAGCTCTGGGTCATTTACAGTCCCAGTTTTCAAAAGGTCTATATTATATTCAAAAAAGCTGGGCATGTAATTTCACTAAAGCTGAAAGTGTCAGTCAAGGTTATAGAATATGAGAAAAGGAATTATTGCCATGTCTAATGTGATGAGAAAAATAGCATATTTTACTTACTATTATTTTTCACAAAATGAAGTTATTTGCTGAGTGAAAAACTTCAAAGATAAGTGGTTTTATAAATAAGTTCTAAATACTTTATTGTATTACTAAAACAACACACTCATTTGAAAGTTTTAAAATTTTAAAAATAAAACAAAAATTATGAAAATGAAATTAAATTGATTACAATTCTATACCTAGGGACCAACATTGTATGTGTTTTCATATACTTCCTACCAACTTTTCAGACTTTTTTCATATTTTAATGAAATTATGAACATTTTAGTTCATACTTTATTTGCTTAAATTTCAGTATAGTTAACAGACTGTTATGTTAGTGAGCCTACAATTCTATACATTACTCAGTGCGCATCAAGGTAAGTATATTCTTAATACCCTTCATGTATTTCATTCATCCCCCCACCCACCTCTCTTCGGGCTCCCACCAGTTTCTTTTCTATAGTTAAAAGGCTGTTCTTTGGTTTGCCTCTTTTTTCTTTGTTCATTTGTTTTGTTTCTTAAATTCCACACTAGTTTAACCTTATGGTGTTTGTCTTTCTCTGACTTATTTCATTTAGCATTGTATTCTCCAGAACCATCCATGTTGTTGCAAATGGCAAGATGTTTTTTCCTTATGGTTGAGTATTCTATTGTGTGTATGTGGGTGTTGATAGATATATACCACATCTTCTTCAACCATTCATCTACCAATGGACACTTGGGTTGCTTCCATAATTTGGCTATTGTATATAATGCTGCAATAAACTAGGGATGGAGTTAGTGTTTTTGGATTCTTTGGATAAACTAGTGGAATTACTGAATCTTACAGTAATTCTATTTTTAATTTTTTGAGGAGCTTCCGTACTGTTTTTCACAGTGGCTCCACCACCAGACTGCATTCTCAACAGTGCATACACCAACAGTGTATGAAGGTTCCTTTTTCTCCACATCATTACCAACACCTGTTGTTTCTTGTGTTTTGATTTTAGCCATTCTGACAGGTGTTGAGTGGATACCTCATTGTGGTTTTGATTTGTATTTCCCTGATGATAAATGATGGTGAGCATCTTTTCCTGTGTCTGTTGGTCATCTGGATGTCTCCTTTGGAGAACTGTCTATTCATGTCTTCTGGCCATTTTTAATTGGATTATTTGGGTTTTGGGTGTTGAGTTTTATAAATTCTTTATATATTTTGGATACTAACCCTTTATCAGATAAACAATTTGCAAATATCTCCTCCCATTCAGTAGGTTGTTCTTTAGTTTTCTGAATGGTTTCCTTTGCTGTAGTTCCAATAGTTTATTTTTGCTTTTGCTTTCCTTGCCTCAGAAGACAAAGCTAGAAAAATGTTGCTATGACCAATGTCAGAGAAATGACTGCCTGTGCTCTTCTAAGACTTTTATGGTTTCAGGCCTCAAGTTTGAGTTTACTGTTGTGTATGGTGTAAGCAAGTGGTCCAGTTTCATTCTTTTGCATGTACCTGTCTACTTTTCACAACACCATTTGTTGAAGAGATGGTCTTTTCCTCATTGCATATTCCTGCCTCCTTTGTCGAAGGTTAATTGACCATATTTTTTTTCATGGGTTCTTTTCTGGGTTTTCTACTCTGTTCCACTGGTCTACATGTGTTTTTTTGTGCCAGTATCATACTGTTTTGATTATTAGAGCTTGGTAGTATCTCCTTGTATCTGGGACTCTGGTACACCCATTTTGGTTTATTTTTAAAAATTATTTTAATGTTTATTTTGAAAAAGAGAGAGACAGAGCATGAGAGGGGGCACACAGAGAGGAAGACACAGAATCCAAAGTAGGCTCCAGGCTATGAGCTTTTGGCACAGAGTCCAATGTGGGGCTTGATCTCACGAACTGTGAGATCATGACCTGAGCAAAAGTCAGACGCTTAACCGTTTGAGCCACCAAAAAGCCCCATTTTGTTCTTTTTCAAGATTGCTTTGGCTATTCTAGATCTTGTGTGGATCCATACAAATTGTGGGATTATTTGTTCTAGTTCTGTGAAGAATGCTATTGACATTTTAATAGGGATTGCATTAAATCTGTAGGTTTTGAGTAGTTGGACATTTTAACAATTTTTGTTCTTCTAATCCATCAACATGGAACATCTTACCATTTGTGTCACCTTTAATTACTTTCATCAGTGTTTTATAGTTTTCAGAATACAGGTCTTTCACTTTCTCAGTGTTTTCCTGGTTATTTTTTGTTATTTTGGTGCAATTATTAATAGGAATATTTTCTTAGTTTCTCTTTCTGCTGCTTCATTATTAGTATATAGAAACACAACAGATTTCTGCATATTGACCTTATAACCTGCAATTTTACTAAATTCATTTATCAGTTCTACTAGCCTTTGGTGTAGTCTATAGGGTTTCTATATATAGTATCACGTCATCTGTAAATAGTGAAAGTTTTACTTTTTATTTCTTTTTCTTGTCTCATTGCTGTAGCTAGGCCTTCCAGTACTATTTTGTAAAGAAGTGGGGTCAGTGGACATCCTTGTCTTCTTCCTGATCTTAGGGGAAAAACTCTCAGTTTTTCAACACTGTGTATGATGCCAGAGTTTTTCATATATTGCCTTTATTATGTTAAGGTATCTTCCCTCTAAATCTACTTTGTTAATGGCTTTTATCTTAATGTTGTACTGTGTCAAATACTTTTTCTGCATCTGTTAAAAGGATCATATGGGGGGCACCTGGGTGGCTCAGTTGGCTAAGCCTCTGACTTTGGCTTAGGTCATGATCTCACATTCATGGGTTCAAGCCCCCATCAGGCTCTGTGCTGATGGCTCAGAGCCTGGAGCCTCTTCCAATTCTGTCTCTCTCTCTCTCTTTGCCCCTCCCCCTCTCATGCTCTGTCTCTGTCTCAAACATAAATTTTTTAAAAACATTGAAAATTAAAAAAAAAAAAAGAGGGGTGCCTGGGTGGCTCAGTTGGTTAAGCGTCCGGCTTCGGCTCAGGTCATAATCTCACGGTTTGTGGGTTTGAGCCCCACGTCGGGCTCTGTGCTGATAGCTCAGAGCCTGGAGCCTGTTTTCGGATTCTGTGTCTCCCTCTCTCTCTGACCCTCCCTTGCTCTTGCTGTCTCTCTCAAAAATAAATAAAAAAATAAAAAGAAATGATCATATGGGTGTTAACCTTTCTCTTGATACGATGTATCACACTGACTGACTTGCAAATTTTAAACCATTGCTGTATTACAGGAATAAATCCCACCTGATCATAGTGAATTTTTTAATGTATTGTTAGATTCAGTTTGCTAATATAATGCTGACTATTTTTGTATCTATATTCATCAGAGACATTGGCCTGTAGTGCCCTTTTTTTGTATTGTCTTTATCTGATTTTGGTATCAAGTTAGGTAATGCTGGCCTCATAGAATGAATCTGGGAGCTTTCTCTCTTTCCTCTTATATTTTTTGGAGCAGTTTGAGAGGAATAGGTATTAACTCTTCTTTAAAGGTTTGGTAGAATCACCTGTGAAGCCATCTGGTCCTGGACTTCTGTTTTGGGGGAGATTTTTTTATAACATTCAATGTTATTGCTGGTGATCAATCTGTTCAAATTTTATATTTCTTCCTGATTCAGTTTGGGGAGGTTATGTGTTTCTAAGAATTATTGCATTTCTTCTAGCTTGTCCAATTTGTTGGCATATAATTTTTCATGATATTCTCTTATAGTCCTTCCTCTTTCTATGGTGTATTTCTCCTCTTTATTTGCTTTGTTTTTTTCTGCTCTAATCTTTATTCCTTCTTTCCTTCTACTGGCTTTGGGTTTGGTTTGCTCTTTTTCTAGCTCCTTTAGGTGTAAGTTTACATTGTTTATTTGAAATTTGTCTTGCTTCTGGAGGTAGGCAGAACTGCTATAAGCTTTCTTTTAGAACATCTTTTGCTGCATCCCAAAGATTTTGAACCACTGTATATATTTATTTTCATGTCTCCCTGTATTTGTTGATTTCCTCTTTAATTTATTGGTTGACCCATTCACTGTTTAGAAGCATGTTATTTAGCTTCCACATATTTATATTTTTTTCAGATTTTTCCCCTGTGGTTGATTGCAACATTCATAGCATTGTGGCCAGAAAAGATGCCTGGTATGACTTCTCTTTGAATGAATACATTTTTTTGTGGCCTAATATGTGATCTGTTCTGGAGAATGTTCCATGTACATTTAGAAAGAATGTGTATTCTGCTATTTTAGAATGGGATGATCTGAATATGTCTGTTACATCCATCATTCAAAGCCACTGTTTGTTGATTTTGTCTGGATAATCAATCCATTGATCTAATGCAGTGTAAAGTCCCCTACCATTCTGTTAATAGCAACACACAGGAATGGTTAGGATTGAGGAAGTAGGGAGGTTGGGGCAGATGGGTACTTTTCCTTACCTTATTGCTTGAATGTTTTGCATTGAAGGAGCCTTGGTTTCTTAACTAAAATAAAACTCAATTGGGATTTTTCTTAATTCAGTAAGTACATACATGCATACATACATAAAGCCCCCTACTATTGTTGTATTACTATTGATTACACCATGTTTGCTATTAGCTGCTTTACATATTTGGGTGCTCTCATGTTGGGTGCATAAATATTACATAGATATTATAACTGTTATATCTTCTTGTTGGACTGGTCCCTTTATGATTATATAGCGTCCTTCTTTGTCTCTTGTGACAGTCTTTGTTTTAAAGTCTATTTTTGTCGGATATAAGTATTTCTACCCTGGCTTTCTTTCACTTTCATTTGCATGATAAATGCTTTTTCATCCCTTTACTTTCAATCTGTGTATCTCTTTAGGTCTGAAGTAAGTCTTTTATAGGCAGCTTATAGATGTCTTGCTTTTTTATCCATTCTGTCATGCTAGGTCTTTTGACTGGGGCATTTCATCCATTTACATTCAAAGTAATTATTGATAGGTATGTACTTATTACCATTTTGTTACTTGCTTTATGGTTATTTTTGTAGTTCTTCTCTGTTCCTTTCTTCTCTTGTTTTCTTGGCTTGCTGGTCTTCTTTAGTGAAATACTTGGATTCCTTTCTCTTTGTTTTTTGCATATCTACTACAGGTTTTTGATTTGTGGTTACCATTCGGTTTGTATATAACATCTTATGATATAGCAATCTATATTAAGTTGACATTCACTTAAGTTTGAACTCATTCTTTACTCTTCTCCCCCAACCATGTTTTAGGTTTATGGTGTCACACTTTACATCCTTTTATTTTGTGAATCCCTTGACTGATTTTTATAGATGTACTTAATTTTACTGCTTTTGTGCTTCAGATTTTTTTACACCTACTTATGGTCTTTTAAAGAGTCCACTTCAACATATCATGGAGGGCTGGATTAACAGTGATGGATTCTTTTAACTTTTGTCTGAGAAATTCTTTATCTCGCCTTCTACACTTAATGATAGCCTTGCTGGATTGAGTATTTTTTCTTTCAGCACTTTGAATATATCATGTCACTTCCTCTGGCCTGCAAAACTCCTGCTGAAAAGCTGATCAGCCTTATGGGATTTCCCTTGTATTCAAGTTTTCTTTTCTCTTGCTGCTTTTAAAGTTCTCTTTATCACTACTTTTTGCTATTATAATTACTGTATGTCTTGGTGTGGACCTCCTTGGGTTTATTCTGTGGGGGTTCTCTGTGATGTCTGGATCTAGATTTTTATTTCCTTCCTTCAATTTAGAAAGTTTTCAGCTATTATTTTTTCAAATAGATTTTCTGCCCTCTTTCCTCTCTCTTCTTTCTGGGATCTCTTAATGTGAATGTTACTACACTTGATGGTGTCACCGACTTTCCTAAGTCTATTTTCATTTTTTATTTACTGTCTCTTCTGTTCAGCTTGATTGTTTTCCATTACTCTGTTTTCCAGGTCACTGATCCATTCTTCTGCTGCCTCTAGTCTACTATTTAGTTTATATTTTTAATTTCTTTTTTTATTTCTTCATCTCTTATTTGTTCTTTTTATGCTTCCTATCTCTGTTAATGGTCTCACTACGGTCCTCCACTCTTTTCTCAAGTCCAGCGAGTATCTATATGACCATTACCTTTTTTAAAAAATGTTTTTAATGTTTATTTTTGAGAAAGAGAGAGAGAGACAAAGAGAGAATTGGGGAAGGGCAGAGAGAGGGAGACATAGAATCTGAAGCAGGATCCAGGCTCTGAGTTGCCAGCACAGAACCTGATGTGGGGCTCGAACTCATGAACCATAAGATCATGACTTGAGCTGAATTCAGATGCTTAATTGACTGAGCCACACAGGTGTCCCCCCCCCACCACTTTTTTTTTTTTTTTTTAAAAAGAGTGTGTGAGTAGGGGAGAGGGCCAGAGGAAGAGACAAAAATCTGAAGCAGGGCTCAATACCATGACCCTGGGATCATAACCCAAACCAAAATCAAGAGTCAGACACTAGATGACTGAGCCATCCCAGGCATATTATCTCCATTTCATTTAGCTCTCTTGCTGTTATTTTGTCCTGTCCTTTCACTGAGGACATATTCCTCTGACTTCTCATTTTGTCTAACTCTATGAATAGCTCTATATTAGGAAAGTCAGCTAAGTCCTCTATCTTGCAAATCGTGGCCATATGAAGATGTGGCCCATAGTGCCTTACAGTGCAATGTTTCCTGTTCACCAGGACCGGGCACTTCAGGAGTGTCCCTATGCATGTTGCATTGCCCTGTAATTGTGTCTGAGCTGCTTCAATCCAGTTGTCTGCAATGGCTCCCTTTGCCTGTTGTGGTCAGGGTTTAGTCCTTTATAGTTAGTGGGATGCTCTGGGACTGCCTTGGGCCTGAGTTTAGTCATATCAGGCATTTCCCAGAGATGCAGTAGCACCAAACTGCAGGGCACGTTCCCTATGTTGTCCTCTGAGAAGCTTTTGTTGGTGAGTGGGGGGCCTGCAGTCAGACCAGATGTCTATTCCTAGCACACTGCTGGGGCTACAGTCTGACAGTGTGTGTGGTTATCTGCTCCTGTCCCTGGGGCAGAAGTCACTTTGGAGTGGTGCAGTCCCTTCAGGGCTGCTTGTACACTGCCAGGCTTATGGCATTGCTTTGGATGGGCTCTGGCCAAAGGCATATTGGAGGGGGCAGTTCCACGGGAGAATCCAGGGGCAGGGCTCATGCTGTTAGGAACATTTGCCTGGGTCTGCTCTGGGAGGGAGCCTGAAACCAAGGCCTAGCTGGAAGGGCATGTCTACAGAATGCAGAAACAGGGTGCACTGTTAGCAAGCTAGGCAGAGTGTGTTGTGCTGTGCTGGCTCCCACATGTGTCCATATATCTAGGCTGGGGTGTGGGGGAAGGAAATGGCACCTGCCAGCTCCTTTGTTCCTAGCTAAGTTTCCAAACAATCCTTGCCCCTTCAGCACAGCTCTGTGATCAGTAAATAAATCTTCCCCAGGCATTTTTCAAACTGCTGCTTCTATTCTATATCTCTGAGGAGCTGTTTGTTGGATCTTTAAGGTCTTTCAGGGTGAGGACTCAGTTTCTTCTTGCCCTCCTAGCTCTTCCAGAGCTAAGCCCACTGATTTTTAAAATTCCAAAGATGTTAAGCTTCCAAACCAAATGTTATAGGAATTTGTCTTCCCCATGAATGCTCCCTGGTATGAGAGTCTGTTTCTCTCCCCTCTGTGTCCAGGGCATCTCTCCCTCCTGTAGATAGTCCAAAGGGCCATTTAGCTTTCAACAGCATCTCCACCCTTCCTACCCTCTTCAATGTGGCCTCCTTCCTACATTTAGCTGTGGAGAGTCTGTTTTACCAGTCTTCAGGTTGCTTGCTGGGTTATTCACACTGATGTAGGTGTTACCAGGTTGTATCCATTGGCTGCAATGAGCTTAGGCTCCTCCTACTCTGACATCTTCCCACTTTTTCAAACATTTTTACCAAAAATTGGGATTATCGTCTAATATGTGCACAATTCTTATATCTTACCCTGCTCTTTTCTCACTGTATCATGAGCATTTAAGCAAAGATTCTGATTTGCTTAATCATTGCATAATACTCCATTTTTCAGTCTATGAAAAATTGATTTAGCCCTTACTGCTGGATGTTTAAGTTGAATCCAATTTATCAACTTCTACAAAACACTCTGATAGATTCTAAGAAAACAAAGTCATTGGATAGATAAAGATTTTTAAGATTCAGAGAAGGTTTAAAAACAATAAAAGCCAGGAATTATTTAATACCTTTCTCATTCTTAACTTGTCAAGCACAGGATTAACCTAACCCTGGTCTGACAGATTTAACAAGAATTCCTCATCCTCATCTCAAAGTCTTATGTTGGAATTATCTCTTTGAAACTCTCTGGTCTTTTAGAAGTATCTAGAATCATTTTTAGAGGAAAGGGATTTCTGGGGTACTTCTAATATTCTATTTCTTGATCTAGGAGGGGATTACATAGATGCATTCAGTCTGTAAAAGTTTATTGAGCTGCACACTTATGATCTGTGTGCTTTTATATGTTATATTTCAATAAAAAGGTATGCTTAGAAAAAAGTTTTTAGTGCTTCTTAAAGTCATTAATTATGAATTTCCTCAAGGGAGTCCTCAACAGCCATGAAATCCTTCTGGTCCTGGGAATAAAATGCTGTATTTGAAAATCGTTAGATGCTTTTTAGATGTAAAGAATTATTTTCACCACCTGAGTAAAGTCATTCAAGCTAACATGAATGAGGCAATGCTCTGAGAAGCATTTTAATTTTATCATCAAATTAAGTATTCTGAAACTGGTGAGCTGATAGGTAGGAAAGGAAGCTTTTGAAGAAGTTTTTGCCTCGTTCACACTTCCCTTGGCTCCCTTGCCCAAAGAATAAGGTACATGTCATCAGGCCACTCAGATTCTAGGTTTTAGAATCTAAACTTCTAAATACAAGAGCCTGATGGCAAGTTCATTAGTATCTGGGGTTAATTTCTTACTTATACAATGAGACTTGGTTCTCCCTGAGCAAGGCAAATGCATATGGTCAGGGGTGTTGTTCACTAAACAAGAATACATAACTCAAGCATCCAGTGAGAGATAACATCCAATGCTTGCCAAGTTATATATCCTCACCAGGGACTATCTACTCAAAGGAAGAGGGACTTTTTCTAACTTAATCAAAGATGCCAAAGGGGCTACCAGAAGTTCTGTTTCTGAGGACCCTCACCTTAATATTTGGTGATTCAGGGACATAAATCTGCCACCTCATATGTTCCACCTCCCCCACTTTCAGGCCAGGCCCTGTGGATTGACTAGGTTGATCCACCATGAAATACAGTTTGTATTATTTAGGCTCAAGGTTACAAGCAGGGTGGGTTTCCCACAACCACACATGGGTTTGACCTTAATTTTAAGATGAGACCTTCTGCCTTCTGCTCTGGACATGATCCCCAGAGTCCCCTGGGTGCTAGACTTCTGTGAAGGCTGACTTTGTCACTGAAGCTATGATGCTCAATGTTCAGACATTGCTGTAGAGGTATTTTTAAAGCTGTAATTAATATTTATAATCTGTACACTCTAAGTAAAACAGATTGTCCTCTATAATGTGGGTAGACCTCATCCAATCTACTGAAGGGCTTAGACTTTACAGCAAACACTGGGGTTCTCTGAAGTAGACGGAATTTGGTCTCCAGACAACAACATACAAACCTGAGCTTGTAGCCTGCTGGCCTGCACTACAGATTTCAGACTTCCTAGCCACCACACTCTCATAAGCCAATCTTAATAAATTTCTCTCTCTCTCTCTTTCTCTCTATCTACACACACACACACACACACACACACACACACACACACACACACACACAGAGTTTCTGTTCCCTGGAAAACATTGACTAGTATAGCACCTGAACACTGTGCCTTTCCAGTGGAGCAAGGCCTGCTAAACAAGCCCCATGTTCTCATGAGGGCTCTCAGTGCAAGTGGCCAGGAGCACACTGATTCATGGCAATCCAAAAAAGCAGAAGTCTACATATGCAGAAACCCCATTTTAGCACTCAGTTTAGAGGACTAACAACAAATACAAGCTCCAAACAGATCGTTTTAAGAAAACTGGATATCCAAACAAAGGGTAAGGCTTTGCAGAGTCAGGATCTTAAGATGATTTCATGACCATTTTTAATAATTCAGAAAATGTTTTACATGCTCGACTTTCCTTGATCTTGCTGTATCTCTCAGGAATATAGTCTCAAAACTCAATTATCATTAAATTCTGGTCCTTTGAGAGAAATTGAATAAAATGTCTGAAGGAGCACATTGTATTCTTCTACCAGAGACCACATGATTTCATAGGAGTTTCTTTAGATCCTTGGATAGTGTGCATTTTAAATAATCCATGTCATTCAGCTGATATTAAAAGCAAAGTAAACATCTAAATATAGTTCAGACAAGAACATCTTCCCTTGATTTTCATGAGCAGGCCCAGAGTATGAAATGGCATGTAAAGTCTACCGAAAAAAAAATCTATTTAGGAATTGCAATCAATCATCTTTGTTTCTCCCCTCCCTGTCCCCCTTAATCTTTCTGGCAGCTTAATCTGAAGAACTCTGCCCAACCATTTCATTTCCTGTATGCACACACCCTGTAGACACATACAAGCAGATCATTATCATTCCGGGAGTGATCACAGACCAAATGTTATTTTCACCTTCTCCAGCTTTGCACTGTCTCATTCTGAAGACTCTGGCCGTCAGTCTGTCCTTCACATCTTGGTGGTATTTTTAGCACCATTTCCTTTCAGGTCTGCCTTTCTCCTGTCAGAATTTCCCTGGCCAAGAGATAGTTGCCTTCTAGCTTTTTCTACCTTCAACAATTAATGTTCGAGGGGTAAATTCTTAAGTCTTAGTAGAGTAGCCTCAGTTATCTGCTATGTCTGCCAATGATGATGAAGATGAGGAGGAGGATGGAGGAGGAAGAGAAATGGCAGTAAAGAAGCAAAAACACCTGCATGTTTCTTGCAAGTATGATCTGAGTCTTGCTCATCTTTGAATTCTTGCCTCTTAACATCATGCCTAGCACAGAGCATGTACTTATTCAATGTTTGGAGATTTTAAAATATATATATAAATAAAATGAGCAAATGGAAAAGAACGAACTCTAGACAGAGAGAGGGAGAGAAAGGGAGAGAGAAGAGGAGGAGGAAAGAAATATTAACTTAAACCTGGAAATATATGAAGACAGTAAATAAAACACAGTTTCTAGAGTCAGAATGACTGGTTTGAATCTGATTTCTGGAACTCACTAGCTGTGTCACCTTGGGCAAGTTTGTTAAGCTTTCTAAGCTTCAATTTCCTCACCAGTAAAATGAGGATTATTATAGCACCTTCTTCACTGGGTTGTTCTGAGAACTAAGTGTAGTAATACATGTAAATAACATTCCACAAATGTTAATTGCTATTATTTCTTCATCATCACCATAAAAGTCATTATTCCCCATTGATCTTAAAACTGGGTCTCTTCTTATAGAAATATCTTGATTTGGTAACCAGTGAAAATTTAGAAATCCATTTGGCAGTTGCTTATAGGTGTCACTCAAGAAGAAATTCACCCTGTCAGTTTCATATTCTGACAGTGCTTCGGGACATCGTGGGGTATACTAAGAACTTCTGTTGCATTCTGATATCCTAATCAATTAATTTAACATTTCTTTGAATGCTCAAGGGCACAATCTAGGAATGTGAAGCAGATGCATCTTGTGTCACAGTTTTAGTCACATTACAGCGAATTTTACTTCCTGGTTTACAGGGAAATGTTTCCTTACATCCCAGAATATTTTCAACAGCCAAACCTGAACAAGCTTGGCAGGGCCCCAGGACTCATGGGTGCCTACTCACCTGACAAGCAATCACATTTCATTTGCAACAAAGAGGAATTCCCTTTCTGATGACAAATGTACCTCAGGGACACACCTGCTAGGCTGGGCACTGTCTCATGACCACTCAGGGGAACTGACCCAACAAGCTTTCCCAAATAGCAGGTAAACATCAGTCCCAAGCTATTCATCCGTATCCTCAAGGAAATGAAGGCAGAGGAATCAGAGAGTTTCTAGGCAAGAGCAGAGATAGGAAAAAACAAAAGGAGTCATTAGGGTCTATGTTTTAATCCTATGTCCATCCACCATTTTTTCCTTCCCACTCACAGACCCAAGAATAAAATAATATAATTGCTGGGGATCAGGGGAAGACTGATCCTGAATCACCATCTACTCATATGCTTGTTTTACAAAATTACTAACTACCCTACAGTTATAATGTTTTATAGGTGCTTGGCCCTCCTCTTCCTTCTCCTTCCCCATGGAGCAAGACTAGTCATATCACCTTTCACCCAGATCAGAATCATGGGCCTAATGATTAAGATTATTTTTTACGTGAAAGAAAAAAATAATGATCATCTATGTTGTGGTACAGAGTTTACAGACTGCAGAAAACACATGGCTGTTAGTGTTTGATTTTAACAAACCTTGTTCCAAATCTGTGATTCCCCTAACTCCAAGGGTCTCTTTCTTTGAAATTTCAGGAATAAAGTTATGAACAACAGCAGTTCATCTCAACTGCACATAATAATAATAATGACAGAATTTGTATTTGATAAGTTAAATTCACAAGGAACTCTACCTCCATTTACAAGAGTTTTAATAAAAATATGCTATCCAATAAAGAGCAGCATAACAAGAGAGAATTTTCCTTGAACATAGACTGGAAAGGAGCTTACAGAGGAAATCCTGGCCTCAGGAGCTTACCTAAGGCTGTCATGGTCAGTCAACCTGGAATCCACTGGCTGTGAGTTTCCTGAAAAATGCCCATCCTTCTTCATAATGCCAGACAAGCTCAGGTTTGGAATCCCAGCTCCAGAGACTGTCTTAGTCTGTTCAGACTGTTATAATAGAAATACCATATATTGGTAATTCACAACAAACATTTATTCCTCACAGTTCTAAAAACTAGAAGTCCAAGGTTAAGGATCCAGCAGATTTGGTGTCCACTGAAGAGTTCCTGGTTCATGGATGTCTGTCTTCTTGCAGTATCCTCATGCAGTGGGCGGGGCCCGGGAACTATCTAGTGTGTGTTTTATATAAGGACACTGATCCCACTCATGGGGGGTCCACCCTCATGACCTAATCACCTCTGAATACCACCACACTGGGGGTTGGATTCCAACATATGAATTTTGGGAGACATGAACATTCCATCTATTGCAGCGACTGAGTCCCCAGACTTGCAAGCGCTGTGTGAACTTGAGCAGTTCACTAAAATATGTGGCTGCCTGTTCTTTCCATCTGTAAAATGGAGATGTGTACATGTATACAAATGTAACCGCACTGTTATGGGAACAAATTATTTCACATGTGAGAGCAGGTAGAAAACTAGCAAGATACTTTTGGCTAGAACAACTAGGGAACACATCTTGACAGAGGCAGGCTCCAAAGTGAGTATAAAAAGGAGCAGGACCTCAATCGGTAAGAGAAGGGGAACAATGTGGCAGGTAATAATCATGACAGCAGCAAGGACAATACAGATGCAAGGGCTAAATTAGACTATTAGGGGCAGGAAAGTGCTGGAATCATGGGAAATAGGCCTTTGTTTGATCCTTCTGTCTAGAGATCCACAAGAATCTTGGGGATTAATATTTTTACAAAGTTGTATTTTGCATAAAAGTTGGATAAAAACTTAAACAACACAAAATGCTCATTTCCATAAGACATGCATTTTCCCGCCCAATTCTACTGACAAGCAGTCTTTCTCATAACTACGCACACTCTGATTAGTCTTTCAAGTCACTTAACCAAAGGTTCTCAAAGTGTGGTCCCCTGGGATAGTTTAGAAAGCATCACGGTCCCCCTAAAGATGTCCACATCCTAATCCCTGAGACCTGTGAATATGTTTCACGGCAAAGAAGAATTAAGTTTCAGGTGAAATTAAGGCTGCTAATCAGCTCACTGTAAAACAAAGAATTATCCACATGAGCCCAATGCAATCACAAGGATCATTAAATGGGGAAGAGGGAAGCAGAAGAGTTAAAACCCAGACAGAGAGCACGATGCAACTCAACCAGTCATTGCTGGCTTTGAAGATGGAAGACAGCCGCAGGTGAAGGAATGCAGGCAGCCTCTAGAAGCTGGAAAATGCAAGGAAACAGATTCTTCCCTAGGGCCTCTACACAACCCTGCCAACACCTTGATTTTAGTCCAATAAGACCCACCTTGGACTTCTGTCCTACAGAACTATGGAATAATTGTTATGTTGTTATAAGCGGCAATATTTCTAATAATTTGTTATAGCAGCATTAGAAAACTAATACATTTGGAAAGTTGCTAAAAAGGCAAATTCTCTGGCCACAACCCAGACCTATTAAATCAGAAAATCGGAGGGTGGGGTCCAGAAATCTGCCTTTAAACACACCATCAGGGTAATTCTGATGCACACTAAAGTTTGAGAGCCACTCACTAGACTCAGCAAGCACAGTCACAGACAGATCCCCAAGAAATGTCAACACTGACAACTAATGACTTGATTAATCATGATAAAATCTACTAGTGCCATGTCCTGCCTTGACAAGCATAGAATAGGAAACCCAACCAAATCATTGGTGACTCAGATTCCTTCCAGGGTCCTCACTTGGAATAGCAATGATGAATGCGCCCTAGTCCAAAACCTATCCTGGAAGCTCCTTTTAAAATTCATTTCTGATTCCAACTAGACTTTTAGCAAGGGTGAAGTAATTTGCCTTTCTCTCACTAAATGAGTAATATGAGAAAAATGTGGGTGGGTGAGCATCCAAGTAAACTGAGGATTTATGAGGGCTTGTTCCAGGAAGGAGAGGCAGACTTGAAAAACTCATAGAGGGGTGGGAGTTCTCACTGTCCATGAAGCTGGTCCCTCCATCTTGAGTGTAGGTCCTGCTCACCACCACCACCCCTCCATGACAGCACTGCCAATATCTCCAATGACAAGGACCTCACTACCTCCCATGGCAAACTATTCCATTCAGAGAGGGCTCTAATTTGTGAGATCTGAATTGCTTTCATCTGGCAGCTGATTTTCTTTGGACTTCATGATTGATTTCATATTGGCCTATACTGAATTATTTGAAGTCTCCGATACACACCCATATGCAAGAACGAAATACGGCTAAGTGGTAACCTCCACTGCATACATTGACTTGTTTTCTCAGCACTATTAGCCTCTACTGACCTCAAAGGGAGGCATGTGTGTAAGCTAGGCAGGAGGTAGACATGGACCCGGTTAAAGGCAAAGTGCTTTAAAAGCCTTTGATGAAAGGCATTAAGGCTTGAAAGGGTTGTTTCTGAAATACTATACCTCCCTTTTAAGAGCTCTTAAGATCTGGAGGGTGATACTCTCTCACCCCAGAAGAATTCGAGCATGAATGTTCTTAGAGCCTCCAATTAAGAGTCCAATTCCATCTCCCCAGATGCTCATTTCTCCCAAAATTACCTACTTGATTTTTTTTAAAGAACAAACAAAACCAAGCTGAACAATATTTCAGAGTTAAATAACTACTAGATGAGTGGTGACAAATTAAGATATACAAGTCCAATAGCTCTACTTCATACATATTACTATAAATGAAAAGAAAACCCCAAACCATTCTTGCATTACTTATTAATTAATCTAACAGTTAAGTGCACCTATTATCTGCCAGACACTAAAATAGGCACTAGAACATGATGATGAGCTAGACAGACACATTGCCTGCCCTCTTACAGCTTGGAGACTCCAGTTAAACATCAACTCATCTGTATTTATTGGGTCCTGGTGCATTAACATTCAGATGTTTCCATTATTTATAAAGTAATTTAAGGAAATGTGCCTATTGTATTGGAATGCACCTAGATTCTTGAATCAGATGGCTAAATGATGTTATATATTTTTTTAATATTTTTTTTGAGAGAGAGAGTGCACACGCATGAGTGGAGGAGGGGCAGAGAGAGAGACACACACAGAATCTGAATGAAGCAGGCTCCTCACTCTGAGCTGTCAGCACACAGCCTGATATGGAGCTCAAATCTACGAACCATGAGATCATGACCTGAGCAGAAGTCAGATGCTTAACTGACTGAGCCACCCAGGTGCCCCTAGTTTATATATTTTTAGAGAAGGGAGTTAAAAGCCCAAGACAAAACAGTCCTTGAATTTTCTGGATGGTGCATGTTAAATACATAAGAGAATCTAATTCTTATCCATTGTTATATTGGTCTCTTCATGGAAATGATGGTTTTCCAAGAGGGGATTATATTAATAAGATGCTTTTCTTCATTCTTACTCTATGTCTTAATGTAGATTCCATTTGCAGAGAGTTCAAACTTGGTGGCCAATGTCACTGGACATCAGCAGTAATTGTGAACCCACAGTCTTTCTTGTGATCTCTGCCAACCTCTGGGGGTTAGTTCCCCTCATTTCATTTTTAGCAAAAAGGTATGAACTACCGATGGCTGTCACAGCATCAGCTCTGATCACTAGCCCAAATGCTAGCATCATCTGTGGGTTTTCCTATAAACCCAATCCTGGAAGATCAGAAGATGCTTAAGACATGTGCAAATCCTTCTATAAAGACAAAAGAACTGCTCTTCTGGACCACGATAATAGCTGTGACAGAGATCCCAAGAAGCACCTTACGGAAGAATACAGTTGTGCTTTTTAATGTGAACTCAAAAAGTCAGACTGGAACTTAAAAAAAAAATTAAAAACCTGTTCCCTTCACAGCCAACTCTATCAACCACAAACATATAATCACTGTAAATCTGTATTTACAGAGCTTCCCTCAATTCTTGAGTAGTGAGAAACAAAAGTACATTATCCCATATGAAATAGGACTTTTTTATATTAAGTTTGCCTTTCAAAGAATACTTCTTTAGAAATTCAGAACTTGTGAACTCTCAGCCTTTACTTTTAAAGGCTGAACAATACTGGCCTCTTCACCTGTTTTCATATATACAGACCCTGCCTCTCTCTGACCCCTTCCCTCTCTTTACCTCCCACCCTCATGCTTCAGTTTTATTTATCTCCCCATAGCCTTCTTTTCTGGCAGCATCTTTCCTTGTTTTGTGGCACAGTGCCTGTGCTCTAACACAGCACAGTTTGTCAGGGGGTGAACCCATCTTTCTCTACCATAAAGTTAAGATAATGTTGTTCAGTTTCCAATACATCTAAATGATGACCAGAATGTGTTGGATTTTTTGCAACCAATGTCTTCATTGACTCCTGTGCCCTTTTCTAGATTGCATCTAGTAATCTAGAAAGGATTAATTCACCTGAATAGTTTATTCTCCCACATATTCAAGACCTTTATCTATCTTGAACAATAAAATGGAAAAATGTTATGATTCTCATCAGGTTACTTCCTGAGATGTCATCTAGACCAGAAGAAACTGTGGCTGAAATCTTCACTAAAGCAAGCTGCCCTGTCATGGGGGCACTCAAGAGTCCTGTAGAAAGCCCAAATACAGAGAGACCACATGGAGAGGAACCAAACAGCCTCGCCTTGCCAGTCATGTGCGTGAACCACCTTAGAAGCAGATCCTCCGTCCTCTATCAAGCCTTCAGATGATTCTAGCCCCCCAGGTTTTGGGTCTTCCAATGAGACTTCAGACATCATGGAGCAGAGACAAGCCACCCTTGCTATGGCCTCTGTGAATTCCTGGCCCACAGTAACTAGAAGATAAAAGACACTTGCATTTTTGAGTAATTTGCTACACCAATTGGTAACTATCACAGTATATATGTATGCAAAGATAACTTTTCTTAGAAAAGCAAAAAAAAAATTATAAAATTCAAGGTAATGGTTACCTCTGCATGGGAGGCAACAAAGCAGGGTAGGATAAGAGGATATAAATAATCAATAAGTGATCAGTGAACATCTACATCTTGGTTGGATGGTAATGTTCTTTAACAGATAAATAGATGAATAGACAGACTCCTGCATGATCCCATGATGATAGTGTTTCATGAGCAAAGAATTGTATTTAATCCATTTTAAACATATGTTTAATGATAAGGAAAGAAGAAAAGGGAAGGAGAAAAAAGGGAAAAGGAAGAGACGAGGTAGGGAAGGAAGGAAGGAAAGAAAAGTGGAGAGAAAGAAGGAAGAGAGAGGAAAGATGGAAGGAAAAAGAGAAGTTATTAGGTTACTACTTGGTGACATTTGACCATATTTCCATTTATCAGCCAGCATATCTACTCCGGGGTAGAAGGAGCTTCTCCATAGAGAAGCTCTAGCACTAGGAGACAGATACAATATTCATATAAACATTTTGGAGGAGCAAAAAAATAGCACTATATCCAATACCCAGCAACTGTAAAATGAATAAATCCAGTGATGAATACTAATGACCAACATCATGGATAAATCTAGAGGTGTAGAGTCCAACAGAACTTTCTGCAATGATATAAATGTTCTGGAGCATGATGCTCAGCAGAAGACAAGAAATGACTCCATTTCTATGAAGCTAAAGGCAGACAAAACTAAATCAGTGTACTAGTTGCAGATGCATATGTGGTAGTTAAACTATGGTAAAAAGCGAGAAAATATGCAGAATTTACACTGGCGGCCAGAGGAAACAGGCAGGATTCAAGAGGAGCAGGGAGATTTGAGAGTCTGGAAATATTCTAAAGTGGAGGGGAGGCCCATCAGTATTCATATTTTTATTCTTAAACTATACACAGATGTTGTACACACTTTCATATGTACTGTAAATTAAAAAAATAAAAGATTTGAGTACAAAGCAACAAAAGAGGGAATCACCATCCCATGAATGCACTTAAGCAGAATTTCCTTCTAGTACAGTGTTACTCTTTCTCTCTCCAGTGTCCCCAGAGTCACAGCTGCAAGAAACCTCACCATCCCAGGTTTCATCTTGCCCTCCTCTGAAGATAAAACAAACAAACAAAATCACATGCAGCACCAAATCATGTCTTCCCACCAACAGATCTCCAACTCAGCTTTGTGGACTGTCAGTTTAATGCCACATGGTAGAGTGGACAGGGAACTGGATTCTCAGAGATCAAGACTGGGGACTGCTGAATCACTCCCAGTTTCAATGACTTTGGGAAAATCATTTCACCTCTCTGCTCAGCCCCCTCAGAAGGGTCCCTGGGGTTAACCAACACGGTTCCTTTTTAAAATGTTCTTATGTTGGACTTCTTGGTTTAGTTTCTTTTGAAGAAAAGATTACACCGCTTAAAAAAAATAGTTCAAAAGCCTCTAGACCAAATGATCACTAAGAATTCTTGCTGGAACATTTTAGAATTCTGTGTTTTGTGAAAGCCACATTGGGCCTGGCATACTGTTAGATAGGTAGATGAAAAAGGACTAAAACTAGATCACAAACCTGACATCTTACAGAAAAAACCTAAATGTGTATTGCCTAGAATGATGGATTATTCCAGAAGTTCTCTCAGACTTTTCTTCCTTGCTCCTGCTTCTTTTCTACCCTTTCTCCTTACTCCTAGGGATCTGACAGCAAATCTGGATAACTAGTTCAATCACTATTGAAGAGAAATAATGTGAGAAGGAGTGTAGACCCAGAGCATTTTCTGCATGAGAATTTTCATAGGAGTTCCTGGTGGCCCACAGCTCTCTCCTCTGACTCTGTCCATCCTCTAATGTCTACACTGCTCAGGGGTGGGCTGCGCAGGCCCCTCAGCTCTTCAGGTGTTTTTCTTCCACCCATTCCTGGGTTTTTCCTACACTCTGCTAGGTCAATCACGTATCAAGTGTTCCATATCAGACATTATCATTTAAATCCCTTTTTCTGGGCATGATGAATTTCAGGTACCAAATAGAGATACCTGCATGGCACAATCTTCTGTATACAAAGTCAACCCTGCTGGGGACCACTTGGCCCATAAAAGCCACCACTGCCTGACAGGACAGCGTGGAAGATTTGTCCTCTGGCCAAGATCTCAACATTATGTCTCAATAAAAGATTAGCCATTGGAACGTCACCCTACTTTGAGCCATACTCTCTACTTTAACTCATTCTAATTCCAAATAATATGTGCCATTTGTTGTTCTACAAAATATGAAAAATAGTAATTTTTAGGATATATGAGCTTGTTATATAGATTTATTGATATAGCCTATAGTTCTTCAGACTGGTCAGATTAATGAGAAATTGAAGATTCAATATCACAACGATTTCTGCCAGATGCAATTCTGAAATGAAATCATGACACATTCTCTGGAGAAACAAAGACTGTCATTCCTTTTTCCTCTCTTCCCTCCTGTACTTCACTCAAGGGGAGTGAAGCTGAACTCCCAGGAGAAGAATCACACAGGCACGCTGTGTCAATTTCTAGACACTCACACTGAGTTTGAAATGAGAAGATTTTAAGTGTTGCCAGTAAAGATAAGTAATTTTCTCCTTGAGAGAAAAAAAATCAGCATAGGAAGAAATAAACTGTTCCTGCCTCAGCCATCCCAGAAATCAGCAGTTTCCTCATATCACAAAAATGAGTTTGCTGTCTGCTCCTATTGCAAAAAGCATCTTCATTTGTTTATAGGATCCCTACTAAACATTCTGGCTTCCTCCACCCATGGTCTGGAAAGCCATTCTCCAGGATTTCTATAAACAAGTTGAGCGGAGGAGGCTCAAAGCAATCCTTTCTCTAAAGGAAATTACACCCAGCCCCCAAACTCCAGCAAGCATGAATTCAGTGCCCAAAGAATTCAAGCTAATCCACCCCATTTTCAGTGGCCCACTGAGAATGGATATGCATGGTCCACATGTATATCCTCCAATCCAAAGGAAATGGGCACCGTCTCAGTAAGGGACTATACAAACTGAAATCCCTCCCATTTATCATATTGCCATTTTGTTTTTAAAAAAAAAAAAGGAAACAAGTAATATTTGATGGCTCTCATTTTTTTAGAAATTTAACCCATTCTCCTTTGCCCAACTTTCCATACTCTACCAGCAACCCATGGATGTCCATCCCAACCTCATCTCTCACTGCTCCTTAAGCCTCTGCCAGAACCAAGCTATTTTAAATTCTATCCCCTATGCCCCCCAACCTTACACAGTTCCTACTTGGGATGCATCCCCTACCTCTGAAATTCTTTCCAACAAAGCCCAGCCAAATGCTCACCTCTTCCTTAAAACCTTCCTAAACATTCCAGCCACAAATCTCTCTACTTCCTATGAACATTAGCTCTTCTGGCTTATACTCTTCTTAACTTGCCATTTTTATACACTAATTTTCTGGTTGAGATTTTTGGTTTATTTGGTTTGAACTTTAAAATAACATCTACCTATCCTAGTTCCCCCAATAGACTAAAAGCTTCAGTGGCCAAGGGGGTTGCAAGGAAAATATCTTAAACTTTTGTGGATCACCTATGGCATTGACCACTTATCTTTACACAAAGTATCTGACTCAATAAAGTCAGCTTTCTTATTTTGAGATTTCTCCAGCTTTCTTCTTATTGTTTCTTATTTTGAGAAATAAAAATTCCAGACAAAGAAACCCAAAATACGTTGTCAAACGTAGGAACAGATTCCTCTTTAGTAAAACACACAGCTGATCTATATAGTCACAATATTCCATAAACTGAGCCAAATCCCTAGAATTAGGTCTACATCAATTTCATAGACATTACCAGTCTGCCAGTTAAACTCTCACATTTAGGGATAATGGGATAGAGACCCAAAAAGCCCCCAAGATGTCCCTAGGTTTGCCATTCCAACTATATCATGCTTGATCCTGAGGACCCTGGGAAATCCTTGAATTTGGGATTACCCAGAATCATTTTGTCCATGTCAACCCAAAGGAGGTAATAGGAAGCAGAACCATCACTCCCATCTCCCAGTACCCTCAGAACCCAAACCTGACCAGTCCTGACTTTCAACTGTTCAAGAATATCCAGTTTCAGGCATCTCATTGAATGATTTCCATATTTGTTGTTGCCAAATGAATACATGAATAATCTTTATCTACTTAATAGGTGGATAATCACTAAGTGACCCCTATGATTGTTACCTGATATTGCCTTTGCTGGTTCAAAAAGAAGTGGGCTTGTCTAAAGGATTTCTTTAAACTCTGAGTCCTCAGGACTCAAGTTCTCCAACATCCAGTAAAGATATATACACATATACCATATAAATAAATATCAATGTATCAGTACATATTAACAATAGAAATTTACTATCTCCTTTCTTGGGAAGAACCCACTATTCCACATTTTTCATGTCAAAATACTTTTCTTCTTAATAAATTATTAGGCTAGGAGATAGTCACTGTTAACTATTTTTTAGTGGCATTACTTGACAAAATAAGAATTCTGGCTATCCTGTTTCCCCCAAATTATTCAAAAATTGTATCTACCTACAAAAATAAAACCTTGGGAACCACTGCCTGGAGAAGGTAGACCTAACTTTAGTACTAACATGATATCTCTGCCTTTTACTCTCATTTGGACCTTTCTTTAAACCATTATTGATGGAGGCACCATTGGGTACCTGGCATTATCAGGGGTTGCAATTACAGATACAGTATACAGATATTGTTATCAATTTGCCTAAGGTCTAGGGAAGAGGCAAGCAGATAGTTATCCTATAAAAAAAAAAAAGTCATTGTTTCCATGTTCCAACCATGGTGGTTCTAGAAAAGGAGCATCTGATCCTCCAGAACTCAATCTCTCATCCTTTTGAAGGGCTCTGTCTATATTAAGGCATTTGTCCATTTTTTTTTCTAGAAACCTAAAAATTAGAAGTGGCCTGGGCCTCTCTCCAAGATGTTCTCCTTTAATGCTCAGTCAATAAGTCCCAGGCTCACTTTGACCTTTAAGTTGTATCCTTCAGCTCTGGTTAACATTCAACAAACCAAACCACACCGTCCTGTGCATTCCATGATTCTTCAGCATATGTTAATTTTAATTGTACTTTGTTGCTCTTGAAATATTTCTCTTATTATAAGATATCACCTTTCCCAAAGGAGATTCCAATCAAGAACTAGAATAAAACAATGAAGGTGTTATTCAAACAAGAAATACATGGCAGATCATAATCATAAATTAGGATAATCAAAAGGATCATAAAATTTAATGAGGACAAAAGGGAAAAATGATAAAAGTGTTTCTTGTCTACAGAGAAGGTAAGAAGTTCCTCTACTCCAACTTTCAACTTCCACATCCCATATCCTGTGGCTACAGAGATTTTTTTTGGTGACATGTCACTTGGATACCAAGTGAGGAGGGATAGGCACAATGACATTTGGGAAGCTGGCTCTCTGAAGAAGAAACAAAATCTGATTTACAGCAGTTACCAGTTTCCAACGGGGCCAATACTCCTGCTGTGGCCAATTTCAAACTGCTAACAGTTTAGCAACGAGATCAGAAAAGTCCTAAATATTTAACGGCTAGTTTTCATGAGCCCATGTGAATAGCTTCTACATACCACCAGATGAGTGGCATTTGAGAAGTGACTGCTCTGATCCTTGGTCCTCATCAGTGGGTAGAAAAACAAGGCCTTTTAGTGGGGCTAGGTAACTCCCTCAGTTAGGTGAGAGCAAGTGAGCACATCAGCAAGGGTACATTTAGTCACTGTTGCTACACACCTGAAGATGAGAACCAATGGCCTGGGGACCAAAGCCAAAGAAAAGTTGATAGTTCAAGAAAGAAGTGCCCATGCTCAGCCTGGCATTGTCCAGACACTGGTGGGCAGGGAGGGACTGATTACAGACAAGCTGAGGGCACAAAGGGCCACAGAGGAGAGTTGGGGAGAGAGAAGGGGAACCTGGGGGTAAGAGATGAGATGAAAATGACATACAGAGGTTCTACCCCAAAGCAGCCAAGCATAAAATAGGCTCATTTCACAACTTCACCTTCAACTGATATGTTTGTTGAATTGAGTTTCCTGAAAAGTTTCATTTGGCTTCCAAAGGAAACAACCATGAAGATATGGTTTTCTGTCCTGTGGTCTGTCCCCTCCAGGAACGTGATTGCGGGGATGTGAACTCAAGCTGATAGCACCTTTCTACACATATGGAACAGCTTTGGGATGGGAAACAAATTTTTGAAAGGCTGAAAAAAAAATCCCTGCAGAGCAACTTGGCTTTTGGTTAATGGGTCTGAAGAACAATTTGAGGGAAATGAGAACTGTGGCAAAATGGAGTTTTTGAAATTCGAAGTTGCTCCTTAGAACAGGCCTTTACCATTCAGTAGCCTGACTGTGGGTCTACTGGGTGTGCTAAGACTATTAATTTGATTACTTTTAATTTAAAAAATTTTTTTAAATTTCATTTCAGTGGGATGAATGGATAGATAAGTGATAAATAGATAGAGGTGACCATCAAACACTTGGCTTCCCTCCTTTTAGCTCCTACGGACACCTTCCTCACTTTTGTTCAAAGGAGTCAACAGCCTCCCATCTGGAACATTGAGAACTACTGAGATTCTAATCAGAGGCAGATTCAGGCCCATACTGTGGCCAAGTCTGGTGAAATTTTCCCCAGAATCTCTAAGAACCTGTTTGCAAGTCTTCTCATTAAAGGTGGTGAGTCATGCATTCACAGTTCAAAGACAGAGACAGAGAAAAAGACAGACAGACACACACACACACACACAGATGAGATATATATTCATGTAAAGATATTTATATTAAGGAATTAGTTCACACAATTTGGGAGCCAGCAAGTCTGAAATTTCTAAGGCAGGCCAGCAAGTGAGAAACTCAACAGGAGTTACTCCACAATCCTGAGGCAGAATATCTTCTTCCTTGCTCTTAAGTCATTCAACTAATTAGACATGGCCCACCCACATCATCAAGAGTAATCTCCTTTAAAGTAAACTGACTGTAGGTGTTAATCTCTTCCCCACAATGTCTTCACAGCAACATCTAGACCAGTGTTTGGCCAAACAACTGGTGACCATAGCCAACCTGACACAAAATTTACCATCACAGGTGGGATCCTAGCTCACCCTCTCTGGCCCCAGGCTGGAATTTTTTCTCCACTACTGCTGTAGTACTCTTGGGTTCCCTTGCCACCATCTGTGGTTATGTTAATGTGGCCCATATCAGGTCTGCTCTCTGACCCCTAAATGCCTTCTACTACCCTCTGATCCTCTTCTCTCTGATATGTTCTGTTGGGAAAGATGACTTTACCATCTTTGGAGGCTCGGTCTCTTGGAGTTTTTGTTCTAATATCTGGGTCCAAAGGAGGCAAATACCATTACCCAGACTCCCTCATCAGCTCCCTATAAGGACCCACGAGCATACTCCACTTCCTCCTTCAAAGGATAGTGTGCATTATAGGTCAGTGAGGGCTCTGGTCTGTGTCAACCTTGCTCTAAGACCCACGTGGGTCTGCCATCCTTTGGAAGCTTGCCAGTCACTAGGGAACATGGAAAACTACACTGTGGCTCTTAAAGCTGCCATCTGAAAATGACACTCATCCCTTCCATTCATGTTTCATTGGCCAAACAAGGTCACATGGCCATATGAACCACAGGGGAGTAGAGGAAGTACCACCCCACCATGTGCCTTAGGAGATCAGCTGGTGAATGTTTGATGACCAACACTAACCATTACCCCAAGTCCTCTCAGCTCACCTGCAGAGCTGACAGACACACCTCAAGTGGGCTATCCAATTTTCGAGATCAGATCGTCAGCCCCTCCTCACCTCCCCAGGTGCTTGTGAATCTCCATCCAGAGCACCCACAACATTCCTTTTCCATCCTTTTCTGTCTCAACCTTTCCTACACTGCCCACACACGGAAACAATCTTCCTTCCAAAGTCAGTGCTAGAAATGCATCATGGAAACACACTCTGCACAACATTAATAGACAGCGCCTATTCAGAAGAAGAGAATTATTTCCCCAACATTTCCTGATCCAACATCTTGACTCACTCATTGCAAACCACCCAAGACCAGTGGCTGCCTGGTACTTAAACTATCCTTGTGATTCTAAGAAAATACAGTTAATGATGAGAAAGAATTCTGATGATAAAATATAATATGTAACTAAAAGAATGTTCTGTAATATACAATAGTCTCAATTTTGTGAAACAAAATATTCACATATGCAACTTTTAATGGGTCAAAAAAAAGACTTTAAAATGCTAGAGGAGGGGCGCCTGGGTGGCTCAGTCGGTTAAGCCTCCGACTTCGGCTCAGGTCAGATCTCATATTCGTGGGTTCGAGCCCTGCGTCAGGCTCTGTGCTGACAGCTCAGAGCCTGGAGCCTGCTTCTGGTTCTGTGTCTCCTTCTCTCTCTGCCCCTCCCCCTCTCATGCTCTGTCTCTCTCTGTATCAAAAATAAATAAAACATTTAAAAAAATTTTTTTACAAAAAAAATAAAATGCTAGAGGATTTTTTCTGGAAAGTGGAAGTAGAATTGATTGATATGTTCTTAGATTTTTAAGAAGAGTGTATATATTTTTTAAGGTTTTAAAGTCCATATGGATGAGAGTTTTTCATCCTCTCATTGCCTTCTAATCAGTTTTCTAGGCAAGAGTCTTCCCTTATATCTTCTTAAACTCTTTTTTACAGTAATATAAATCTTCTGCACCCTGTCTGGGTAACAACAACAACAAAAAAAGCAGGGAAGGGGTTAAGAAAGATATGATGTCTCCTTAGATTATTTTAACAATGGCAGAAAAGTAACCAGGAAAACTACTTCAAATCCTCCTGTGGCTACAGAGAATCCACTTAGAGGAAGTCTTGGGGCCCCCTCCTCCCTGCTGGACTAACGTGCCTGAACAGAGAGGGAATCTGGAAGCAGCATACAGCAAAGGATGGGCAGATGCAGCAGGTTCGGCACCCTCTGCCCAAAGAGAAGGCATGCCAAGTTAAGCCAGGGCTTCTCTGGGCATCGTTCTGGATTTACCCCCTCGTCTGCAAGTCTTTGGGCTGGGCACAGTGTGCGTGGCTAGCGAAACTGTGCAGTGGGGTAGATTTGTGTTGGTTTCAAAATATGGATGTACCACAGATGCTTGAAAGGTGGTGCGTGGCCTGCATAAGAGGTTGACCAGAGTCAGGAGGCACCAGGGACAACGGCACATTCGAGCAGTTATTATAAGCTCTGGAATATTTTTTGTCTTCTAACTTTATCTAGGATCATAAGCCCTCTGGTCTTACCTACTTCCTATGGTCACAAAGAGGGGGCACAGGGAAAGACAGCTGGAAAAAAAAAAGAGGACACACTGGCTTACAATACATAGAAATAAAAGCAAATATGTATTGAGCACTTCCTATGGGCTAAACTCTTTCTACATAGTATCTGAATCCTCTGCAATCTCACACAGCAGAGATTAGGATAACATACATTTCATGGCTAAGGAAACCAAAGTTCTGAAAGTTGGCTGAGGAAACCAAAGTTCTGAAAGTTCCAGTGCAAGAGTGGAGCACACAGGTTCAGACCATGGACTCAGGAGTCGGATTATAAGGATTTGAATCCTGGTTCTGCCATTTACTAAGGTGTCTGACCTTGGCATGTTACAGAACCTCCATGTGCCTCAATTTCTTCACTGGTAAAATGAGGACCGTGTGTGCACCTTCCTCACCAGGTGATGGTAAGGACTAGAAGTTACTCTATGCAGGAGGCACACAGAACTCCCTTCAGATGTAACTTGAATATAAAGGTAACCTCTGGGCAGTCATTTCAGCAAACATGATAGTGGAACAACAACCTTGCCTCTCTACAGCATTCTAAAACAATTAAATGCTCAAGTTTTAAGTCACAGGTGGTCATCAACATACAGCAAAAGCTGGGGACTGTCCTTAAGGGAAGGAAAGCAGCACCAAGACTCTCTGTGCTCACTCCCCCAAACACCTCACAAGGGAGCTGATTCTCCACCCCGGGCCTCTCTCCACCAGGTTTGACTGGAGTGTCCAGCTATGGGCACACCTCAGTGGGTGCAGCCTGGCCACCTCCCAGCCCTGTCTGCTGCCCTTCAGGCTGCCCACACAACAAGCGTGTTAAATCTGCAGCACCCCTGGGTTTTTAGGCCTTGCCTTGATTTTGATGTAGGTCCAAATTGGAAGCTTAGTTTAAGGGAGAAAAAAGGCAACCCTTCCAGCTGACACCAAAGTGGAATAAAGGACGTGCAGGTACAAGGAGCATGAGTCCAGACAAGAACATTCTTCCCTTTGCTAAGCCCACAGGCCTAATTACCACCATTTACCTTCCCTGCACCTTAACAACCCCAGTGCTGCCTCAAGTGGCAGATGGAACAAAAGAGTCTCCTCTGTGAGATGCAATAAAGCCCAGGGAATAGCAGAATCTGAGAATAAATCCCAGCTCCATCAGCTGCCAGCTGTAGGCCCAGGGGCAAGCCATTTTGGTGTCTTCACCTGTGAAATGGGGCGGATCATCTCCATTCATCACATAGCTGAGAAGAGTAACTGAAGGAATGGCGTACATGAAAGGGCTCTCTGAATTTTCTGCTGTCTAGTCCCTACAGAAGGTCATATTAACCAGGTTTTTTTACTCTCTATATTTTATACTGCCTTGACATCTTGAGGACCTGGCTGGCTGGGGAGAGACTGCCCCTAGGGACAGAAACAACTTGCCTGTGATGGTTTTTATCTGCAAACCAGCCAATCCAGAGCCAGTGTCCAAAACCTCCACCACTATCTAACTCACACACACCAGCCAAGATTTCCTCTGCCCTAAAATCACCCCACGGCCAGGTATTAGACATCTAGAGACCAACCCCTATAGCTCAGAGCTTGCCAAAATTATTCAAACTAGCCAATCCTACCCTCCCTGTAAATTTCCCAGGGTAAATCTGATCATTAAAGGATGCTTATATTATACATGCTGAGTCCTTGATACTCTCAAGATCAAAGACACTGCTGCGCACCAGCAGCTATTTCCTCAAAGAGATGGCACAAACTGGAAAGCCAACAGAGCCACAAATGTGTGAAACCTCATGCCAGAGAGGCTCATGAAGGTAGAGAGGCTCTGCTCTTTGCCTCCAAAAGACATGGAAATTGTTAGAGCAAATGACATTCAACTTGCCAAATACATGTGTTTATTATATACATTACATAAAGTAGTACATGAAAAATACCACGTGAATGTTACATACTACCAAAACTCAGAGTAGGAAGAAAGCACCAATAATACAAATAAAAGTAAACAGGGAGTCAAACATAATCGCTTACAGAAAATGAGAATATTCTAGGTCCAACTCCAACTCTGAGGTTGATTTCCATGGTGTTCTTACAAACAAGGGAAGACCCTCCACTTGGCTATTCTTGGCATTCAGTCCCCTTTGCCATTCTGACTGTTATTGCTTCCTTCTTGAAAGTGCTCTCTGGTCTGAGCCCGGCCCCCCAGTTGTGGCTGGTCCTTCAATGGGCCATGATGCCACCTATACTTCAGTGAGGCTTTGAGCACATACGTCTTCATTCCACCATCCATCCACTTCAATGCATCACCTAAAAACTGCCTAATATCCAGCTGATGCTTTTTTTTTTAATGTTCATTTATTTATTTTGGGAGAAAGAAAGATAGAGCAGAGGAGGGGCAGAAAGAGAGAAGAGAGAGAATCCCAATCAGGCTCTGCCTGATGTGGGGCTAGTGCCCGATGCAGGGCTTGAACTCATGAACCACAAGATCATGACCTGAGCCAAAACTAAGAGTCAGATGCTTAACCAATTGAGCCATCCAGGTGCCCCCAGCTGATGCATTCTTGAGGAAATGTGTTTCTGAGAACATGGCACCAAGGTGAGAGGCTGGGCCATGTGATCGGGCCTTGTCATTAATCATCAGGACATGTTCACAAAGGCCACCAAGGAAACTGGTCCAGAAGTCAGCGCTGCCAACCAGAACTGGGCCAGGCAAGCAGGGCTCTGGGCTGGCTTTCTCTCTGGACTGAGGATGAAATTTTGACTGGCTTTTCCTCAAGAACTGTAAAGTTATCTAAAGAATTCCCCATTTCCCATTAGGTGCTAAAAATGTGTTTTGAATTTTGTTTATTTACTTACATGTGTTCAGTGCTTATTTATTTGTCCTTTACAAGGCTCATGACAGGAAAGTCTGCTTTGACAGGAACCTCTCAGCAGGCAGATCTTTTTTCATCTGTCACTCCTAAGTTTGCATGTGATGGAATGGGTTGGGCTTCAGAATCAGATCCACTTAGGTTTGGCTGCTAGTTCTGCCTCTCCCCAGAGACTGGATGAATGAGGAAGTTACCTAAACCCCTCTGAGTACCCTTTCCTTCCAGCAAAACTGTAATAGTCATTCCTACATCACAGGACTGTTACAAAAATTAAAAGAAATAACATGGGTAAAATCCTCAGCACAGTGCCATGTACACTGCAGATGCTCAAAAAGAGATGAATTCTAGCCTAGCACTAGCTAACAAGTATTTTAAGTGCCCACTCTATAGTCCTTGACCTCAAAGAAATGGTCACCTGATGTCAAAAGATAAGGTAATGACTATGATAAAAATATATTAGTCATGCTAGATTAAGTTATGCTGTAGCAACAAACCCCAACATCCCAGTGGCTTAAAACAACAAAGGTTTATTTCTTGCTCATATTCAGTGCCCATCATAAACAAAGGGGTGGGGGCTCTGCTCCACTTCATCCTCAGACACACAGGCTAACAGAGACTCCACTCTGGCAGGCAGTCTTGGCAGATGGACGAGGAGAGAGAGAATCATACTCCAGCTCTTCAATACACTTCAACACAACTCCATTCATATTTTAGCCAGAAAGAGTCACCTGGCCATATGTAATTTCAGAGGAACAGAGAAATATAATTTTCCTGAGTGCCCAGAAGTAGAGTGGAACCCAAGACTGATGAAAGTACTCATGTCTTCCACAGAAGGTACACAATGTATGATGAGGTCATAAAGAAAGGAAAGCCTAAGGTTGTCTTGAGTGTCCAGAAGAGCCTCTCTCAGGGAGGTAATTCTTGTGATGAAACTTAAAAATTAAATTTAACTTTCCAAATAAGCACAGGAACAGGAGGTGTCCCACACAGGGCGCAATGAGTTGGAGACCTAAGAGAGCATGATGCTCTCTGGGACAAGTTATTCAGGGTTAACAGGAAAAAAGCATGACCTGGGAAGAAGTGAGAACTGAGATTAGACCAGTCCTAGATCATGTTATGATGAGAAACTCAAATTTTATCATTTAGGTGATGAGGGATAGAGTATTGAAAATCCTGAGCAAGAGACTGACAAAACCAAATTTGCTCACCTGTTCAATCAACAAATATCCACTGAGTGCTTATTAAGAGCAAGACACTGTTCAAAGAGTTGGGGATATATTGGTGAACAAAGACAAAAGTTCTTGCCCTCATAGATTTCAAACACAAATGTTGGAAAAGGCAGTGTGGCAGCACTATGAGAAATGGATTAGGAGTTGGTTGAAATGAGACGCAGAGAAACCAAAGAAGAGGTTACTGCAATATTATAGGTGACTCATGACAGGGACCTCAACTATACATGGCAGCAAGAGTACTAAGTTGAGGACAGATAAGAGACATTGAGAGAATCAACAGAACTGGGGCACAATGCAACATAAGAGTAAAGAAGTGGGAGAAGTTAAGAATGATTCTGTTTTCCAACCTGGACAACTAGATAAACGTCAATGCCATTCACCAAGGCTGAGAACTCAGAAGAACAAACAGGTTAGAAAGAAGTGATGGGTTTTGTCACAAATGTATGGACTTTTGGTGGAGTTTTTTCCTACAGGAATTTGTGTATCTGGAACTCAAGAGATGGCTATGCACTGAAAAAATATACAGTATTGGGGAATAAACAGAAGGAAACAGAAAAACTGGGGCAATTGTAGACTAATGGCAAGCATAGATGTTCTCTCACTACCAAGACCATTCAGCATGATCTTAGGGCACTTAAGAAGACACACGGGGAACCTGGGGGCTCAGTCAGTTGAGTGTCCAACTTTAGCTCAGGTCATGATCTCACAGTTTGTGTGTTTGAGCCCCACACACTGGGCTCTCTACTGTCAGCATGGGGCTTGCTTAAGATCCTCTGTCCCCCTCTATGTCCCTCTCCTATTTGCCCTCTCTCTCTCTCAAAAATAAATAAACACTTTAAAAATGATATAAACATACAACTACACAGAAAACAAGAAACTGGGTAGCACTGAACAACAGTAAATGGTTGGAAGAAGGCAAACTAATTTCACAAAAGAGAAGCCTCAACTGAAAGTGCTTGCAAAGCGGCTGACTAGCCTTCCAAAAACACTTAAGAAACTGCTGTTGGAAATAAAAAGTGATAACTAAAACAACTAGAAGTAATGGAAGACAATGATGTTGAAGAAATCTAGAAAGTGTATAATAAGCCAGAGAAATGGAAAATAAGAAAGAAAAGACTGAAGACTTAGATAATCAATCATGAGGAACCACCTGCTGACTAACAGGAACTCTAGAAAGAGAATGGAATGGGAGGATACAGGAAATTATCATGAAATAATATCCAGAAAATGTCCCAGAACTGAAGAAAAAATCTCCAGATTGAAAGTGCCCTCTAAGTAGATATACAATTACCAAATACAGGCCTCCACCAAAACATAGAAAGTAAAATTTCAAAACATCTAGGTTATAAACATAAAACCAAAATCTCCCAGGGATATAACCATAGCTCATATACAAAGGAATAGGAATCATAATGATAACACTTGGGTAGATCATAGACCTAAATGTAAACATAAAACAATATAGGATCCAGAAGAGTCACAAGGAAAGTATCTTTGTGTCATTGATGTAGGCAAAAACATGCCACCTACTAAAAAATGAGTAAACTGTACCTTTGTAAAACTAAATACACCACTGACAAACTAAACAAGTCATAGCCTATGAGAAGATAGTCTGAATACATATATCTGACAAATGACTTACACCCAGAATATATAAAGAATTCCTTCAAATAAATAAAGAATATATAAAGAATTCTTTCAAATGAATAAAGACAAGCAAGGAATTGAATAGACATTTCACACACAAAAAAAGGGTATCTAACTGGACAGTAAATTAAAAATACTTAATGTATGGTTACTCATTAGGAAAATGCAAATGACAGCTTCAATGCAATACTGTTACTCACCCAAAAGAATGACTAAAGTTTAAAAGGCTGACCATTCCATGTGTTAGGGATGGCATAGAGCATTTGGAAGTCTCATAATTGGGAAAAGTGGTTCATCTACTTTGGAAAACTGTCCAACTTTCCGATAATATCTATAACCCCAGTGTCCAGAAATTCTATTTCCAGGTATCTACTCAAGAGAAATAAAAGTGTATGTCCTCAAAAAGACATGCACAGAATGTTCTTAACAGCTTTACTCATAGTAGTCAAAATCTGAAAACTACCTAAAAATCCAACAACAGGAGAATGGATAGAAGTTGTGAAATACTACATACTAAAAATATAAACAAACAACTAATATCCACGACCACATAGACGAATCTCAGGTATTTTATTGAGCAGAAGCAGCCAGGCACAAAAGAGTACTATATAAGTCCATATATGAAGTTCAAGAAATAATAAAGCTAATCTGTGTGATAAAGTCAGATACGTTGTTATCTGTTATCTCTAGGGTGGGGTGAGGTAGTATTGACAGGGAACAGGTACCAAGGCACCTTCTTGGGTGGTGATCTGGACAGTGTTGCACAGGTAGATACATCTGTTAAAATCTATCAAGCTATATGCTTATACTTTATAAGATTATACCTGTTTTTGAAAAAAAAAAGGAATTAAGAGGAAAAAAAAAAAAGAATGACATTAGGCATATAATTGCAACACAGAAATCTAAAAGACCACGAAGGAATGTCTTCAAAATTCTGAGAGAAAATGGCTTCAAACCTAGAATTCCAGACCCATTCGAACTTTCAATCAAGTGTGAGGTTGAATTAGAAACATTTTCAGATGAGGATAAGCAAACACTCAAAAAAAAAAAAAATTAACTCCCATGGGTTCTTTCTTTGGAAGCTTCAGAAGGTTTCTCTACCAAACATAGGAGAACCCAGTGGGTCCAGAGAACAAGGAATGTGACTGGAGTAGGAGGAGGCAGGGCCATGGTGGCATCTATTCAGGAAAAAGAAAAGGAGAATTGAAATGCAACCATATATAAGTGAGCATGTAGAAAAAGAAAAAAAAGATAGGTTTGTGACAGATATATAATATGGCATTCAGGAACAAAGAAGAAATCGCTACATTCAAAAATCTGCAAGTGAGAATTAGGAGCAGTGACTGACACTAGGAGAAATAAAAAATGATACTAGAAAGTAAATATCAACAGTCCTCTACTTGGGTCTAAAATGAATATTAAAATACTAATCTT
The DNA here is from genome assembly GCF_006229205.1 of Suricata suricatta. Lineage (NCBI taxonomy): Eukaryota > Metazoa > Chordata > Mammalia > Carnivora > Herpestidae > Suricata > Suricata suricatta. Next base: position 119,004,990 of record NC_043705.1, read on the forward strand.
GTAAATGCTAATCATTGGCTTAACAAAAAATATAACTATCTTAGGAAAATGAGGGAGGGAAGTGCAAAGAATAAGCTTAGGAATTCCCTGAGTTTGCACCCATGGATTAACAAAGCATAAAGAAATAGGAAGCCACAGGATGTACTCACCCAAGATTAGGTAAACAAGATTAGGTAAACAGGGCAAAAGCCCCAGTATAGGACAAAGATATAAAAATAGGGAACCTCAAGATAAAAGCATCCAAAATTAGGTAAACAGATTAGGTATTCAGGGCAGAAGCACCTCCAAACTAGTGCAGTAGCAGAAAGCTGCTTTCACAGGAGGGAAGGACCAAAATAGGTAAACAGGGCTATAGACCACAGCAGGGTGAAGTTGTCCTGATTGAAGCTAATTAGCAAAAGAAAGGTGCCTTGCTAACCCTGAGGTAGCATGCTTTGCCTTTCTTGTCCCTCAGGCAAGTTTAGGCAAACAGAGGAGGGGCCTCATGCCTATTGTAAACAACCAGGATTTTGTTTTGTATTGACCCAAACCCCTAACACCACATATCTTCAAAACCCCCTTTCCCTCAGACCCATGAGTTAATGTTCACGATTTCAAAGTCTCTTTGTGCACGGTCCATCACACTTGTAAGTCTTCTGATCCTAATAAAAACAGAGCAAGGACCCTTACTTGGGGATCTTGTCTCCTCCCGACATTAGCCATTCTCACATTTCAATCCTGCATCCACTCTCTTGCTGGACAAGACAGAACTCCAGACCCAGAGTCTACAACACAAGGAGATGCAAGGGAGCTAAATCCTCATGGACATTGGAAGAAATGTATTAATTTCAAGCACTGTCTGCAATTGATAAATGAGAGCTAGTGGTATCAAATATTATAGAACTAAGGGGACACCTATGAAAAAAAACTGCCAAAAGAATTAAAAAATATTGTCTCCACAGAGTGGAAATGGACATAGGATAAAGATGGGTAGGAGACTGATTTGTGCATTCTAAGCCTTTAAAAACTATTTTTAAATAGAATTTTTAAGAAACAGGAGAAAATAGAGGCATATATAAGATTAAGCAGGGAGAGGAAGATGAAAGATCTTGAGAATTATAAAGAATATCAACATTTAAAGGGCAAAGGAGAAGGGCTGCAAACAAAGACTGAGAAGGCAACATCAAAGAGTCATCAAGACAACCCCAACAGGACTCCAGGGAAACCAGAGGAGGAGGCCAAGTTCTCACCTGCTGTGGGGTCAAGGTAGGGAGAAACTGTTACTGAGCAATTACACGTACTTGTATCCATTTATCATTCTCCTTACACAGGCAGGCCAAGACCTAGTGAAGATCTTAGAATTGTTAGGCACCCAGCTACAGCTTTTGCTATGGCACTGCCAGAACAGGTGAACATGTACCTGGCCCTGGGAAAGCAGCCAGAGCCGACAAAGTCTCTCAGAAAAAGCTCAACCCTTCCACCACCACCTGCCTTCCAATCACAGCCCAAAGGCTGGGAACTTGGGCACCTGTTTCAAGGGTGGGATTCTGGGACTCTCCTTCTCTGGCTCTCAGTGGCTTCCATTCAGATATTCTAATTTTTAAAAGAAAATTTTAATGTTTATTTAATCTTGAGAGAGAAACAAGGACAGACAAAGCGCTAGCAGGGGAGGGGCAGAGAGAGGAAGACAGAGAATCTGAAGCAGGCCCCAGTCTCTAAGCTGTCAGCACAGAGCCCAATGCAAGGCTTGAACCCACAAACCACAAGATCATGACCTAACCTGAAGTCAGATGCTCAACCCACTGAGCCACCTAGGTGCCCTCTAATTTTTGTTAATGTTTATTTAGTTGAGAAAGAGAATGTGTGTGTGCACATGTGGGGGAAGGGCAGAGAGTAAGGGATTAAGAGAGAATTCCAAGCAGGCTCCACACTGTCAGAGCAGAGCCTGACACAGGGCTTGATCTCATGAGCTATGAGATCATGACCTGAGCCAAAACCAAGATTAAGACACTTAACAGATGGAACTACCCTGGTACCCCCAGATAGCCTAATTCTTACTTACATTGAGACTCTGTCCTTTGATTCGTGGACTGGATCTAACATTCGCCAGGTGCCTATGTTTCCCCACCTGCTCCTACAGTCCATAAGGTATGCTGCTCCCACCTATGGCTGCACATGACAGGAACAGATCCTGAAGCAGAGGCAGCTTCACCTTTCCAGAGATAATAACAGCCCAACACTCACAGGGCTTGTCAATGAGCATTCTCCAATTAAACTTCTTTCCAGCTAGATAATATGCCAATGCTTGCTTAGATATACACTAATTATCTAATTGGAAATAAAAAGCACTAATTCTTTAGAGTAGGAGGGTTGGTAGTGACAGAGGCAATGCCAGTGCTTGCAGGCTGATAATTGAATGAGCCAGAAAGTTTGGGAGATATATAAAAAAAAGGACACTCAAGGAAAATACCATCACATGGCACTTAGGAAATGAAGGACATCCCAAAGATACATGTGGATGATCCAACCCCAAGAGGATTTGAACAGATATATGCTTATCCTGAAAAAGCAAATGGTATGGATAGAATCACTGGTGATCAGGAGAATCTGATTAAATGTAGGCAAGTTTGGATCTTACTATAATAATGATATAGAGTGTGTTTCCTATGTGTTAGGCTGTAAACACTACCTATATTGGCTTACTTATTCCTTAGAAAACTCTGTGAGGTCAGGATTATTGTTATTCCCATTTCACAGATGAGAAATTGAGGTAAGGAGAAGATACATAACTTGCCCCAGGTCTCATAGGTGACAACACTAAGGTTTTAACCCAGGCATTAAGTGTCCAGAAATGCTCTGATGAGCTTCAACTGCAGTGTAAGAAACACAGATCACATGATCTGGATGTATTTCCAGGCTGGGAGAGCAGCCCAGCCTCTGTGAAAAAGAAGTTATAGCCCCAATAACAGAAGAAATGGGAGCCTATTAAGGAAATGAACCCATACACAGGTTCGTAGCTCCTATGGAGGGTGAAATCCCAATAGGAAACTCTGTAGCCAGGCAAACAAGTATAGACATAGCTATGGAGTAAGACCTATGAAGATCTCTTACCACAGCTGTGAGCACAGAATAAGTCCAGCAAACTTTTCCATATTTCAGCAGACAGAGCCCTGGGTTGTCAATACCACCATCCTGAAAGCTTACTTAACCTGACATAAACTGTAGCCTTGAAAGGTCCAATGCTAAAACAGGGAGAAGATTTGTAAAATATATACCAACAAACTGAGCCTGTCATTTAGGGGACTGTGCATCCATTTTTAAGAAAAATTCTTAACACAAGTACCCAAATCTGAACATGCAAGTCTGTCGCTAAATTTTACTCCAAGGGCAAAGAGCTTTCTAGGTGAAGCCAAGTGCATCCTTAGGTAATTCAGAGAAGTAATTCACATACAAAGAACTGCAAGCTTTGTTGAAAAGGACTCCTGGTGTTTGTTCAGCATCAGCATGAGAGACCTCATTTCAAACGGTTCTCAAATCCTGATTGTTTAAAAATCAATCCAAATGTCTCCCCACCAGCCCCATTTTCTTCTAGTAAGTTTTATTAAGCAATAAATTCACAAACATACATTCAGAAACTTCAGATGACGCCAGTCAAATTCACTATACAGTGAACACTCCAAAGAAATCAACATTCCTCTTCCACATTTTTTCATAGGGAGGGCCAGAAAGATCTCCTCCCCAACACCCCCCTCCCCACCCAGGGCATGACTCCCAGGAGGGCGACTTGGCACAGATAAGAAGTGAAAGCTTGCAGAGCTGAGACTTCTGCATTTAAAAGCCATGAGGCTCCAGCCATGCTCTCTTAGCTCAAGACCTATAGTTGTGTCCGGGCTTCAAAATGGACTCCTAAAAGCACCAGCTACCAGCTTTCTTGCCAAAGGCCCAAAGCAGTAAGTTCAAGGTGCTTCCTGGCCCTGATTCAGCCTGTGTGGAAAGACCTCATGTTGACAAGGGTGCCGGAGTGGCTCTTAGCTTTCTCTGAGTGCTCTGGAAGGCATTATCCTGACCAGAGGAGATGTAAGTCTCTTTGAAAGCTTTTCTCCTAGCCTGGTCAAAGATGGAGACAAAAACCCCAACACATGGGAAGGACCAAAATCCCGCAGACTGCTGCCTGATATTATCTGGGTATTCTGCTTTTGAAAATACTTTGTTTATGAAAGAAAAATGCATTCCCATCACTAACTGTCCCTTGCAAGTGCAAGTCATGTGACCTTGCACAAGCTTGAGGGCATCATCTGTAAAATGAAGAGTTGAACAACATGATTGCTGAGGTCCCATTCCATGTAGTAACAACAGCTGTCAAAAGTGGTCCAGTATTGACAATTACCTATGGTTGGATATAGATATGGATTACACACAGCCCCCCCTTACTGTGCATCAACTGTCACAAACAGTTACTCATTTGTTCAACAGATAAGTATTGCCAGCTAGATGCCAAACACCCTTCTAGGCACTGAGGATACAGCAGCTCACAACACAGCAAAAGCCCTGCTGCTTGGCGATTACTTTCTGGAGCTGTCCAGAAGCAAAATAATCAACAAATACACGTCAGGCAGTAATAACTGCTATGGAAAAAATGGAGACTGTCAGTGCTGGGCAGGATGTTCTATTTGATATGTGATCGGGAAAGACCCCTTTGAATAGAATATTTGGGCAGATCTCTGCCCCCTCAGGGGGAACTATACCAATGTCTTCAAATTTAAAAAAAACTGCAAGGAAGCTAGTGTGGCTGACAGAGAATGGGTGCACTGCTGGGGCTCCCAGTAACTGTGTGGGAAAGACTATGAAAGGAGCACATTTTGGATGGTGGGAGATAGAAATCCGGAGGCTTCATTTGAGGCACGAAAAGTTTAAGATATTTCTTAGATATCTTATGAAACTGTAATCTTAATACCACCAGCTTCTAGAATCTTCTTTGGAGAATACTTAAAATGTAATTCCCAGTGACAACCCTCCATATCCTCTACTTGGGAACTGTCCAGAGAATACCTGTGACTAGCGGCATGCTGGATAACGTTTAATAATCTGCTTTCTGGGGGTTGGGGGGTGGGAGGAAGTCCCTAATTTGTTGCATTTGCCTATTTCCTTAGTGGGAATACCCACTGCGGCCAACTTCAGGCTACCAACATGAAGCCACTGAATGTGGCAAGGGGAGGAGATGGGCACAAGCAAGAGCAAGAGCTCCAGCAGGCCACGGCAGGGACCCCTTCCCCAAGCCCTCACTCTGTTCAGAAGAGGCAGGAAGAGAGGAAGTAGGGACAGTTTAGATGACTTTAGGCAGTGTCTTTTAAACACCTTGGCAGGGCTTTTGAAAAACCAGGTTCTGAGAAATACTGAGGCATTTGTATTATAAACAGCTGCCTTATTGTAACAAACTTATCCAAGATCTGACATTAATTATCTCTAATGCAAAGCAAATTTACTGTCAAATTTCCCCTGGTAGGGGGGTGGGTAGAGCAGACAGGGGAAGATGGAGTCCCCAGTCCCACTGATGGTCCTCCACTAAGTCACTGGTGGAGGGAAGGAAGCTTCACCCCCAAGGTCTGTTTGGGTTTCCAAGCCCAGTATCCCTTTGTGAACTGGTCAGGGCATACCTGGTTCACTTGCAAATCTGGGAAGAGAGAAAATTTTGCTCTAGGCTTTAACCTGCTCCTGGAGAGGACTATTTCCTCAGGACATAAAGACATTAGGTTTGTGTTAGCAAACTGCTGTCCAGTCAGCAAATTAAAGATTCTTAGGCAAAGCTTGCTTTCCTTCTCCACACTAGAGCAGGCGTTTTGAATCCTCTCTGCATTTTTAGAATCAGCTAAGTTGTTAGCCAACTTGTGTTGGGGGTGGGCACACTCAGGGACTCAGATCCAACTGACTGGTGAGACCCGGGTGTGGGTATTTTTAACTGCTCACAGCTGATTCTAAGTGTAACCAGGGCTGAGAAGCACGGCACTGGAAGCCTGAGCAGTGGCTAGTCAGTTAGAATCCACCTGATCACTCCATGGCGGTTGAAAGAGAACCATGTGGGGCGCCTGGGTGGCTCAGTCAGTTAAGTGTCTGACTTTAGCTCAAGTCATGATCTCATGGTTCGTGGGTTCAAAGCCTCGTGTCAGGCTCTGTGCAGACAGCTCAGAGCCTGGAACCTGCTTTGGATTCTATGTCTCCCTCTCTCTCTGCTTCTCCCGCACTCATTGTCTGTTTCTCTCTGTCTCAATAAGAAATAAACATTAAAGAAAGAAAGAGCACTTATGCACAGAACAGCGGCTAAGAGGGGTGACAAAGCCACGGACTAGGACTTGGGGAGGCTGGGGGTCTAGTCCTATTTCTGCCACTGGAAAAGCTGTTGCACAGTGTGGGCTCCTGAGGGTTAGGGCAGATGCTCTCTAAGCTCATTCCTCTCCCTGATTCTGTGTCTGCTAACACTGAGCTCCACTGTAGGCATCCCACTTTGGCAGCCACTAAGTCCCCTGGATGGTGTGAGGTCATGATTTCAGAAAAATGGTAGCTATGGCTGCTGTTGTTTGCAACTATCAGAGAGCTGCTAAACACGCTGATGCTCAAGCAGAACAAGTCCAGACCAAAGATTTCCCCAAAATAAAGCTTCTTGTCTGGGATGGAGAGCCAGGCTGAAGGGCACTCCTAGCCTTTCCCACCTCCCATAGCAGAGTTTGGTTTCCTGGTTTTATTGCTGCACAAGGATGTGGCATTACTAATGGGAACCCAGCACTCTTCAAAACCCTGAAATTTCACCACACGGTTCCTGACCAAACAATAAATCAAAGTTCAATTAAGAAATTCATTCTAAAATTGAGCAATATTTAATTTTCCTTTCCATGAACACTGGCAATTAATCATCCATTGCACCAAGCTCTCATTATAGTGTCAGTCTCCTGTACTCTTTCCTGTCCTGTCTCCCCAATCCAGAACAATTCCCCTGCTCACACACAGACACCAACTTGGGCCCCAAAGGGACAGGGAGAACACATCAGCAAACCACGAAGCATGGCTAGAGGATGGATGGTCACCCATGGAAGGACAAAGGCCCAGAAAATGACCGTTTCCAAGGAGGATGAAGAGAATCTTCACTGGAGAGCAGAGCCCCAACCGAGGGAAAGCGCCCACATGTTATGGGGCTAACGGTGCCTGAGGGAACAGTCACCGAGGGAGTCAGAACTGGCTCAGGGCTGACCACCTCGGCCTCCACTTGCCACGCCCCGCACACTTCCAGCCTGTCCCCCATCTCCAAGCACGTCTCTAGGGGAGCATGGAGAGGGGCAGACACTCAACTGCCAGTGGCTACAGAGGCTTTTGATTAAGGGAAGTTAAATGCAACGGAAGCTTTGTCTTTTAAATCCTTCAAAACAGTTTTCAAAAACAAAAAACAAAAAACCCATGCAGATAGAAGAGAAGCACAAATGTTCAGGAAGGCCCGGATAGAAGAAGCAAATTCAGTGCCTTCAGCAAGAGAGCAGGATAGTGCTGCCAACCTACACAGGGGAGGGAATTCCCGGTTTTTCTCACCTCTCTTCTCACTCAAGAACATAGTCAGGAATTTCATGGAAATGAGTGGCAGCACGAGTCAGTTAAATTTACCAGGTCATACTCTTCCAAATACAACAGCCAGTTTGGCAAATCAGGTCTCTTGCCTGTGCTGGTCCTTCCACCAGATAAGCTCCTTCTTATCCCACAGGACCCGGGTCAAATGCCACCCCCTCTAAAAGGCCCCCCTAGATTCACCCAAACAGAACCTATGGCTCTTCTCCTTTGTTCCCAAGGCCTTGATCTGCACTCCCTACAGACATAACTGTCATGTTGTCACCTAGTTACGTGTGTGTATCCCCAAGTAAGCTCCCAAGAGTAGGAGCTAGACCTTGTTCATTTGCTCATCCCCAGTACCTAATAAATGCTTACCAAGGAGACAGACTGGCTGACAGACACAAAGATACAACAGAAATCCAGAGAGACCACTTCTCTGAAAAGGAATCTTCATCTACAGGAGACAGAAGAGATGCCGACCATGAGATAGACTTTTCTATAGGCAACGAGTCATCCTTTCTGGAAGTTTGGAAGGGCTGTCAGCAAGATCTCTGCCAGTCTCCTCTGTGTCTCTATTTATACCCTGGGGCCAGGAGACAGGAGGAGGCTGTCTGAACCCAAGGACAATAGTCTGCAAGCAATACCTCCTCTGCATTTATTCTTGGCAAGGATCCCCAGAGATTAGATTTCCTCTAGAAAGTAGCCACTAAGAGAGGGAAATTCCCATTTTTAAGTTCTCCTTCTATTCCCTAAGAAATGGACAGAAACTTTAAATATCTTTTTGGCAGCCCTTAAGTCGCCAAAATTCACCCTCAAGCAAAATGACTATAGGCATTGTAGGAGTCTTAAGCTCAAATTTCAGGTTACTGGAAAGAGAAAAGCAAAAAAAGTACAACTAAAGGAGTCTCTAAGAGAGCAAAAAAATTTGGAGGGAGGGGGGATATAAAATCACCAGCCTATCCAAGTGTTCTAACTGCATAATGGGACCAATAAAAGAGTTTTGTAAAATATTTGGGCTTATCCTTAATGGATCTAGAAACAAACACACACACACACACACACACACACACACACGTATAGTAAAGCAACTATTAACCTAATTTGCCATAACCTCAACTTGCTTCCTTTTAGGAAAAGAAGCAAAGGCCACAGTAATCGAGAGCACTTGGTTAGATGTCAGATCTGAGTTGAACCAGCTCTCCAGCCTTCCAGCCGTGAGGCCTTGAGCAAGTTACTCAAACTCCCTGAGCTTCAGTGTCTCCAGCAGGAAAATGGGCTGTTGCAAGGCTTCACAAGTGCTACACATAAAAGATGTGTAGCACAGCGCCAGACACAGAGAAAGGGCTCCCGAGGTGGTAAGTGGCAGTAGTGGTAGCAGTTTTCAGAATCCTACCTGCCATCCATCACAATAACAAGAAAACAAAAGGATGCCAGGAATTTAGGAAGAAAGGAAAAAGCCCCAGTTATAGGAAGAATCTCCTGAACTTTCTTCAATAGCTTCCTCTCTTATTTATCAAATGCACTGGTCTCTCTGTAGAATCTTCAATAATGAAAGAAAGACCCAATTATGGTCATGGAATTTATAAGAAGGACATTAACACATTTGATCAAGCTTTTCAACCAAATGGTTGAGACCAAAAAAAGTTTCTTACCCTAACATTAAATTACCAGGAAAACCCCACACCCTAAGAGCTTTAGTTCTAAGCTTGAATTGTTTATTAGTTTCAGGAGGCCTGAGAGACTGCCTAAATACAGATTTTTTTTTCTAGAAGTTACATCAGAGAGTTTCCACTTGTTATGTCCCCAACAGTCTGGGGTAATTGAATACATACCCCAAGAGGAGGCCTTTTTTTCTGACATTAAAAATGAAGTACCAATGTCGAGCACCAACTCCAAGTTCATGGACTTGGTAATAACACAGTCCGTCACTGAAGACAGCACTCTGTCACCAGAAGCCTGAAAGATTCAGTAGGACAAAGCTGTTCTCCATTTTATTACAGCTTTTCAAGGGCTAAAGATCTGGCATCTAAAAGCAAGTGTATGGTGTGTGAGTGTGTGTGTGTGTGTGTGCATGCTCATATGCACACACATAAGAGCAGGTGTGAGGACTGTGAGTCATGGCCCACACCTGGCTCTGCCTATCATGTCCAAGATGCTCCTATCTTGTCCAAGTCAGTTCATTTATGCCAGAAAGAATGGGGGGAAGGGGGCAGGAAGGAAGGGAAGACATACTTTATTTTTTAACATTTATTTAGTTTTTGAGAGATAGAGAGAGCATGAGCAGGGAAGGGACAAGAGAGAGGGAGTCACAGAATCCAAAACAGGCTCCAGACTCTGAGCTGTCAGCACAGAGCCTGATGCTGGGCTCTAACTCACAGACGGCGAGATCGAGATCACGACCTGAGTGAAGTCCGATGCTTAACCCACTGAGCCACCCAGGTGGCTCAGAAAACAAGACTTTAAAGCACCAATGAAACCCAACCAAGTTGCTAACCAGTGAGAGAGCTCTTGGAGGGCTCTTGCATAAAGGCACTAATCCCTTTCATGAGAGCCCCACCCTCATGACCTAATCGCCTACCAAATGCCCCACCTCCTAGTACCATCACATAGGAGGTTAAAATTTCAACATATGAATTCTGGGTAGGGGGCATAAAGTCTATAGCAAGTACCAATAATCAAGAAGATGTACATAAATTCAAATGACACATTTCTACAAATTTCATTTCTGTCTGACTTTAGAACAAATAATACAAGTTGACATTTAGGTTAGGAATTTTTTTGTTCTTTTCTTTTACAGTTAATCTTTGGCATTTGTATTAGGACAGAGTGGCAGTTACAATATAATTATATTCCATATACCCATACCAAGTGATGATGGCAGAATTATACTTGATAGAAGAAAGAAGCCATTCTCAGGTGAAAAGTATGCTGGATAAAAGAGTGGATAATAATAGAGAACAGAGAGTTGGCTTATCATGTGTGCATCCATATTAAATATCTGCGTATGTATATAATATATATGTAGTGAATCAATGCCAATATTATGTGTACATACATATATGTATATATCTGAGTATACATTCCTATATACCTTTAACGTGAGGTTGATATGTATATATTTCTAGGTATAAGGATGTGTATGTGGGAACATATGTACATATACAAGTACTGAACAATCATGTGTGTGAGTGATATATGTGTGTGTTCTTGTGAAGCTTCATCCTCACAAAGGAATTTGTCTCATGAGCCCTGTCTGTAGCTGACATAAGGCCTTGTTTTAGGAAACATGTTTTCCATTTATATGGTTTATTACTCCCTGGTTGTTTCCTTCCTCCAGCAAGGAAATGCTGAACCTACAGCTCCTTCTCTCCTCTCCACAGATCACCTGCACTTACTGGGAAAAGCCAAGTCCCTTCCACTTTTGCAGGGCCATGACTCACACCATCCTTCTCTGTGGACAGCCCACGGCAGCCTTATCCTGTCAGCCCTATCAGCCCCAACTCCTTCCTTCTGAGGGCCTTTTTCTGCCCAAGTAGAGTACAAGTTTTGGTGGTAAGTCACACCCAGGCTGCCTCTATCAGACATGTAACATCTGGACCCAATAACACCTTATAATGAAGGACTTGCTGTAGCTGGGATCAAGTCACATCCCCTCTGGTCATGGTGAAAGTCATTTGTCTCCCTATGTTACAGAGTCTCTTAAGAGGGTATGGATTTAAGCTCTGACTTTTATAAAAATATGACCCTGCTGCCCTTTAGAAAATGTGGGAAATTCTCTGTCTGGTAAAGGGTTTGTGTCCCTATATGTGCCCACTCTGCTGTATCACATGCGCATTCTGCTATGCCCTGGTTCTCCATCTCTCTTTAGACCTCTCCTGAGTACAGAATGTAGATCTTTTCCACCACCCAGCTTCCTCAATCACCCAGTCTTGACCCAGGGGCACCACCCCCATGCCCAAGGGAGCCTAATGTCATCCTGAATGTCTTCATGCTCATCAAAAACATATTGGTCTTCTGAGTTCTACATCTCTAGAGGTGATGGAAGATGAGGTTACTCAGTTCATTTAATTATCACCTGATGCATTTGCTAGCTAATGGGCTATCTCTTATCAAAAAGAAGATCAACAGAAGGTAAAACCAGAGGTGGAGTTCTAAGAATCCAATGCAGACTAAAGAGGATCACTGTGGGAGGAGTAAGATTTGGATCCCCTTATGCCATCCCATGTAAATAGTCACCAACTCTATACCCAGCAAAGCCAGGTAGATGGATAGATGATCACTGGAAAGCACTTCTCCAAAAAGAGTATGTTAACTGTTCCCAGTCTTGAACCTCCAACCCCTGACCTTTCTCAGAACCACACATGGAGCCTTTCTCGGCTCCCACATGGAGGGTGGGCTCCTTCACCCTGTGATAGGGGAGTCCAGCAGACAAACAGCACTCCTGGGGCCAGGAAGCCTCCATGTGCTTCCCCAAGGGCACCACGGAAGAGCTGGAATACACGGAACTGGGAGGCCAGGCAATCAAAAACACTTTGGGCAGGAATACAAGGGCCATCAAGAAGCTAATTTAGATTCTGCCTGGCTGACTCGGGTCTGGAAGGAACAGAGAGAGAACAAGAAAATTATGTCGTGAATTGTCAGAAGACAGGAAAGACCCAAGGCCTTGGTCTTAATCATGTTCCATGTGAAGTTCTGGCATGGTACGTGCACAAAACCTGCCAAACCTTGAGTAATGGGAACAAATGAGGGAGGAAAGAGAGGGAGGGCTGAGAGGGACTGGTGGGGAGAGGGAAGTCAGGCTGTGTCTAGGTGGTGCCAAACATCTGGGTAAACTGTAAAATGTTTAAGCCAACAGCCAGCCATTTTGTCTATAGAATAACAAACATCGAATCTGAAAATGTTTAGGTCACATCATTGTAATTTTGTTTTATTTTTCATTGTTTGTGCAGATGTTTGAAAGTTCCTTGAGGGCATATCCAAGGTTTATTTTCAGGTATCTTCATCTTCCAGTGCTTAGTACATTTCTGGTACCTGGTAGCTACTCTACATATATTTAGAAAGAGAAAGAGGGAAGGAGGAGGGGAGGTAGCCATGTACAGGACTACCCCCAAATCCTTGACAACAGGACAACCATATAATTTTATTGCCCAAACTGGGGCAACTTTGAGAGTAACAGGGGGTACTAGTACTGGTCCAAGCTAGTAGCCACCCTACTCAGTGGCCAGTTACATATGGAAGAATGAGGCATTACAAAGGATCTGCCTTTGTTACTTTCCAAAAACTATTCTTTAAGAGGATTTGAACAACACAAAAAGTAGCAAGAAAACCAATGTGACTGGAACACAGGGATAGTGAAGAAATGAGGCAGGAGCAGACAGGAACCTGAACTTCTTTCCAGGTGTGATGAGGTGCCATTGGCATTGGGGAAACGGGGATGTTACCTGGCTGAGCAACAAGATCTGATTTATTTTTTTAAAAGATCTATCTGGCTGAAGTGTGGAGAATGAATTATAGCAGGCAAAGGTGGCACCAGGCCATTGATGTTGTCCAAGTGAGAGGACCATGGGTGGAGTTGGCAATGGTGGTTGCAGATGAGGTGGAAAGAATGGGACAGTTTTGGGTCGACTGGTCTGATGGACATAGAGGTAAGTTAAGAGAGGCATCAAGGATGACTCCTAGGTTTAAAGGCTGAACCACCAGCTGGGTAGCTGGTGATGTCCTTTATCTACCCAGGGAATCCATGGAGGTCACTGCCTTCACTGATATCCCACTTAAAAAGTCACCCCCAAACCCTCAGCTGTTCCCGGTCTCTTATCCCTGTTTACCCTCCCTCATGGCTCTTATCACCATCTTTAATTGTTCTCTTTATAGGTTTATTTAATGACTTGTCTCTCCCACCAGATTGTTAGTCCTGTGAGGGCAGGGACCTTGCCTTATTCACCAATATGGCTAGCACAGGACATACCATCTAATACATGATCAAAAAATATATGCTAAAAGGAAAACCAAGGGAAGTTTTTAAAATACTAAACTTGAGCTCCAAAACATGTTCTGGGACCAGGGAGCTGCAGAACCCTACACAAGCCTTTGGGCCTCTGGTTCTCAGCTCTCATCATTACAATGACAGATTTGGATGAGGTGCTCACCAAAGTCCCTTCCTGCTGAAACATTCTGGGACCATGATTGTGTCCCTTGATGTTCCCAGATGAGCTAGAATCAGCAAAACCAGTAAGTGGTAACTGCTGCTCTCTGAGCCAAGAAAACACTTTGCCTGAGAGCTCGGGAGGGAGGTGTTCCCTGGTACCCAAGCCCTCACACCAGTAAGTGAAGATACAAAAACATCACAAGGAAGCAGCGGAACAGGTAGAGCAGGGGTCCCACTCTTCAGGGGGTCTTTAAGAAAGAAGGTAGCATGCCACCCCCATGACCAGCACTGCCATGTATCTGACATCCCATTTTTCCAGAACAATAGGATGGAGTCCTACGATTCCTTGAGTCAGAGCCCACTTCTTTTTTCTTCAGGTCCCTTCCCATTATTCAAAGCTTGATGTGTGGTTTACATGCAATAAGTCAGATCCCTTCGCACTAAAAATGCTGAAGCCTGCTGTGCTCTGACAGGTTATTGTGTGATATTATTTTCTCCTTTCTCCTTCCTTCTTCCAGCTCCATGTCCAAGAAGGAACTTCAGAATGAGCCCTGTGAAGGCTGATACTCCGCCAACAGCTCTATGATCCCTGAGTCTTCCTGATTCCACGTTTGGCATTTCCCGAGCCCAAGAGCTACAATGACCTTTCCTCCCTCCTTGCTGGCAGGAAAGAGAGAGCACGGTGAAAAGCAACTAACAGATAACCTAAAACCCCATGTTAGTTATTCACTAAAGCCTCCTAATCTGCTAACAAGAACCAGAACTCATCCTAAGAATGTTTCAAAACTTCTGCATTTAGGCTAGGTTGGTGTAGAGTTGCATCTCCATGCCTCAGGCCAATGATTGGTTAGCCCACACCCAAAGGAAACCTCCTGAAAACCAGGCCAGAGGCAGGAGTCCTCAGTTTGACTAGCACAGCCCAGACATACTACTGGTGAATCCATTATGTTTCTTCAAACCTGGTATCCCAAGCCCTGTCTCATGTCCAAATACAAGGGCTCCTCTGCTGCCCCTCCTTCGTGACTGTACTGGACCTTGGGCTACTGGTCTCTGGCCACACTCTTCCCAGGTCCCTCGCCAGACATGGGCCCCCATCCACTGTGAGAACACAGACACCAGTTTCCTATGGAGTCAAAGAGCCACCTCCCAAACTTTCACAAGTTTACCAGGTCCCCCTATTTTGCATTTTTCTCCAGCTTTCCAATTTGCAACTAGAAGCCTGTCTTGGGTCCTCTCTTGACTGTCTCTAAGCTCATCTGAGTCTAGAGGCTCCTGTCATGGAACTCCTGTTCCAAGATTCCATTGGAAGCATGGTGAGCAGTCACACTGGTGACTATTTTCTGTTTCTCTGCACATCCTCTTTTTATTCTGCTGCTCCTAAATCTGTTGTTAAAGAGAGACTTTGCCAGGCCCTCAAAACTACTCAGGCTTTGCCCGATTTGAAGAAAAATTAACACACCTGTTAGCAACTTCTAATGAAGTGCTGAATGCATTAGATGCCTTCTCGGTCTGATATGAACTACCACCAACTCCCCTGTGACAGGGCCTGGTTACATCTGTCTGTAATAACAGATTACTGCCCTAATCTGCAGTAATTTCTTCTCCATAACTATGATCTTGTTCAAATAGAAGTCAGATTATGTCATATATGTGCTCAAAATCCTGCAACTCCCCTCCCATTCATCTCAGGGCAAAAGCCAACATCTTCCCAATGGTCTAGAAGTTCCTTCAGCATTGGAGGTGTACCCAGTGGTTTCTCAAACAATGAGGGATGCACCTGCCTCAATGCCTTTGCACTGGCTGTTCCCCCAGATAACATGGTTTATTCCTTCTACTCCATCAAATCTTTGTTCAAATGGTTTATGCAGGCCAATCCATTCATAATTTCAACTTTCATCTGGCCATCCAATCCCCCTTTTCCTGTTTTCCTAAATCACATTCTAACATACTATATAACCTACTTATCTAGTGTGCTATTCTTTATTTCTGTCTCATCTACTAAAATTTAAGCTCCAAGAGGGTAGGAATTTTTGTCTATCCTCTTCAGCGATGAACCAACACTCCATGCCTAGAACAGTGCCTGACATACATTATGGAATGAAGTAATTAATAAGTTTATCAGTGAAGAGTCTAGATCCTGGTCTTACTGCTGAGTGCAAATCTCAGATTCAATTTCTATGAGCTGTGTGACTTTTAAGTTTCTTAAATTTTTTATGCCTCAATTTATCCATCTATAAAAATGGGGGGTAATAACTGCAACTACTTTGCAAGACTTTTCATGAGGAAATTCTATCACCCTGTGCTTAGAACACAGAATAAACCCTGTGGATGACATCTATTATCGTCAGCCTTGGTGGGTATATTGGACTTTTGAAAATAACCAAAAAGCCACTGGAACTATGGTAAATAAAGTAATAGTATCTCTACTCAAAAGGTGGAAGATAATGCAATATGTGTGGTTCTCCTTTGTGGTTCATAAACTAGCTCCTCAAAATAATTCTGGGAAAAGAAAAAGAAAAGCAACACTCATGTTTTAAGCAACGGTACTTCCTATCTTGCCTTTGGGAGGGCACCCACTTCGCTGCATACATTATGACATATTTGCTAATCCCACGAGTCTCAATGGTAGAAATAATAGAAATAGACATCGTAGAAACAGCAGCCCTTAGAGGTCCTCTGCTATACCTCCCACTCCACAGATTCACTTTATGTGGCTTTTCTGCCAAGGAGAGCCAACTGCTCTGAGTATGTGGGTCAAGAACCTCTGGGGAGAGAGTGCCAAAGAGCCTTTATAGAGAGGATGTCACAGAAAGTGATACCCTGAACCAAGCTGAGCAGTAACCTGAGCATCATGAAGGTCTAGAAACTCAATCTGGGGAAGAGCGAGCAGAGACAGAACAGCTCATTTGCAGAATAGACTTTCTGGGGCCTAGAGGAGGGGCAGACTCACCCCCAGATGGGCTGACCACTGGCCAGACTGTTACAGCTCTGTGGCCTTCCTCCTCTCTCCCTTCCTCTGGCACCTCAGGAAAGAGGGAGTGAGGATAGAAGGGAGGCTCAGAGCAGCACCCTCAACCCTGCTGCCTGAGAAGATGCAAAGCATAGGGCTCTTCCATTCCCATGGTTCCCAATGTCCTTGTGCAGGGTCAAGCATGGTCTTCAAACTGTATTAGAGGCTATCCCTCCTCATTTTCCAGAGGAAGGAGCTGAGCCCCAAAAAGAAAGCAATGGGGCTGGCAGACACAGTTGGTGGTGGCCCGCCTAGATCTCTTCAAACCACCCCAAAGGTCACCTGCAGACAGATCTGCATGGCAAGGACTTCCCACTCTCCCTGCCTGAGGATGCCCTCTGGCTTCAGGAGCTTGCTTAGCCCACAGGCAGACGGGCCAGACACGCCAGGGAGTTACTGCCCCAGAATGACGCGCAACCTACCAGCGAGACTAATTTCAGAGGCATGCCGTCGTGTCTTAGAGGGTGATTTTTTTTATCGAGCTCAGACCCCAAGTTTTAAAATAGGGGACACACTTTCATATTTAAAAGAGATGAGCTAAAGGGGAGGTTTGGACCATATTTGTGCCCCTGGATCCTTCAGCAATTTGGTGGAGACTGTGGACCTCTCCTCAGGATAATTATTCTGAAGGCACAGAAAATATAAGGACTATAAAAGACACTGAATGTGTTTGAAAGACAACTATCAAAATAACTTAAAAGCAATTTTGTGATATCATAACAGACTTATTTTAGAATAAGATCTAAAAGATTGGCTCATAACTACCATAATTTTAAATGAGTGATGAGCATTCATAGTTTCTGCAACAACCATTATGTGGTATGAAAACAGGTGTAATTTTTGTTGACAAAATCACAGTCACCACTGATACTGTTGTGGTGTGCTGCCCAAGGCCACCGCAATGGAAGGAAAGAGTAAAATGCAGTTATACGTTAGAGAATAAAGATGTGATTTTCCAAAGTTGACAGACCTCTGAATTTTTTACACGCACCTTCTGGGCATCTCTGGGCCCCAGAGAGAACCCCTGTGCTTTATGTGAGACTTGCTAATTGGTGTCTTAAAACTGGTTCAGTGGCTCCTTGAGTTTCCATTCCCTTCCTGAAAATTCAGTCCTGGAGCCATTAGTTAGGGGCAAAGCAAGGGAGTAGTTCTCTGGTGGGCATGGGGAAAGCCACAGTGGCTCAGAGTAGGGTATCAGACTTTCAGTAGAGTGGGGAGGGCTGCCCTGCTAGGGGGGTATGGTGGTAGATCTGGGAGATTGGTTGGATATAAGGAAATTGATCAAATGAATAAATACATATATAATGAAAGCAAGGTTCCCCCTTTCCCCCACAGCTGGAAAAGTTATAAATATAGAAAGGGGTAGGGCAGGCATGAGCCCTGGTGTTGTGTGACAATTGGAGACATCTGTGTGAATTCAAGTTTTCAAAAGATGGAGATGTTAATATGTATCAAACCAACACACACACACACACACACACACACACACACACAGCCCTGGCCATTGAGAAGGTCTGGGAGCAATAATCCCCCAAGAATAATGAGTATATTTAGCACTCAGACCTTGGCTTCTAAATAATATTTTTTACTAAAAGAGATCAGGGCTTCTTGGAGAAATGGCTGATTCCAGGGCTGGAGCACAGAAAGTACAGGTGACCCTAGAACATCTTATTGTGCCAGAAAGCCAGGAAGCACTTGAAGAATGATAGGGTTCTGTGAAAGGAATACAGAATCCCGCTTGAATGCAGTCCCACTGGCCAAATTAGGGACAATCTGAGCATCAAAATAAACAAGAATTTAAAAGTAGTCAATATAATGGGAAGCCATAAGTCTGTATAGATATAAATAAATAGATAGATGAATCAACTGAATGTTTGGTAAGGAATGAGATGTTTATACAGTTTCAAAATACCTTCCCACAAAATATGTATCAATTACACAGGAGAAGAGAGGAATTTTACAGTGGGAAAGCCTAGAAGGCACCAACTTAATTAAGTGATCAAAGGTAACAACAACAGTAATAGCATAAAGACATATCTGTGCCACTTGATAGGAGGCAATGAAAAGAACATAACCTAAATGCTGTGGTATGCCTGCCCAAAGTGCATAATCTCAGTCTAATCATGAGGAAACATCAGACAAATCTATACTGAGGGATGTACTGCAAAATAATTGGCCTACAAATTTCCCAAGTGTCAAGGTGATAAAAATCCAGGAATGTTCCAGACTGAAGGAGGCTTAAGAGATGACAACGAAATCCAGTACAGGAATCTGAACCATATCCTGTTGCTATAAGGACGTTACTTGGATAATTGGCAAACACTGAATAGGCTATGAGGTTAGATGATAGCAAGGTATCAATGTTAATTTCCTAATTTCATTGGTTATATTGTGGTTACACAGGAAAATGTCCTTTTATTTATAGGAAACACCCTTTAAAATATTCTAGGTTGAATGTACACAGGTTGGAAATTTACTCTCAAGGGTTTGGGGTGTGTAAGTTCTTTATAATGATCTTCCCCAGGTTTGTTTGACAGAGAGAGAGAGAGAGAGAGAGAGAGAGAGAGAGAGAGAGAGAGAGAGAGAGAGATGGGGGGGGAGATTGAGAGCATGCTCAGTGGAAAAGGGGCAGGAGAGAGAGAATCTCAAGCAGGCTCCTTCTTCAGCACGGACCCTGACACGAGGGGCTTGATCCCACAACCCTGGAATCATGACCTGAGTCAAAATCAAGAGTTGAACGTTCAACCAATTGAGCTACCCAGGCACCTCAACAAGTTGAAAATTTACTCTCAAAGGTCCCGGATACAGGAAGTTCGTTATAGTGATCTTCCAGGGCTTTTTTTTTTTAAAGTTTGAGGGGTGCCTGGGTGGCTCAGTCAGTTAAGCATCCAGCTCCAGCTCAGGTCATGATCTCACAGTTCGTGGGTTCATGCCCCACATCTGGCTCTGAGCTGACAACTAGCTCAGAGCCTGGAGCCTATCTTCTGACTCTGTGCCCCCCTCTCTCTCAAAAATAAATAAAACACTTTAAAAATTTTTTTTAAAAGAAAAAAAAAGTTTGGGATTGTTTCACAATTTAACAAGCGGGGAAAGGCTGGTTCTGTGATCTATATAGTCCATCACTTACCTTTAGCCAATATGAGGAAACAAAAATAAGTAAAGAAGATTGGGGAGCAAGGATCTCTTTGAAGAGGGGTGTGACCTTATATTTAAAGAATCCTGTTCATTTCAGTTGGGTGACACGGAGAGCCATTCCCACCTCCGCTCTTAGAGAGTATCTGCCTGAAAGAGAGATTAACATTTTGCCCCTCAGCGTGATGCGTGTGAAGCTGCAGAAACTCAGAGCTCTTAGCACTGCAACCAAAGCAGAGTATGAAAAGGTTTGGGCACAGCCTGCCCTTCCAGAGTTGGGTGAGCAGAAAATAGAAACTATCTCCCAGGAGCAGCAGACATCATGGAGGACAGTTATACTTGAGCCACCTTAAAAATTCAACTCCAAAGGCAAAGTGATCTCAGCAGCAAAAGCTCAAGGGAGGGGAACCATAGTGGTCAGCAGGAGGTGTGGCCGCATGCCAGGGCACAATGCAGTAGGCAGTACCCGACACCCCTTTAGGGAAAAGGGTCGTAAAATCTACAAGCTCCCCAAGAGAGAGAAAGCCACCATTTGGGTATCTGACACCCAGAGGCCATCAATCCCAGATTACAACTGCACTAATACCAGACCAAAACTACAAAGAACTAGCAGCAGCAAAATAAAGAGAAATAAACAACAAGAAAAAGGAATCACAGAACAAAGGTCACTCCACCCTTCCCCAGTGCAAGTTCCTAAGCCTGAATCAGGCCTAGAGGTAGAAGAAAACCTGAAATTTTGATTTGCATTCTAATTTTTTAACACCAGAGAGCAAAACTAAAATACCTGAAGTGACAGGACACTTATGAAATCTTCCAGTGACAGGGAAGGAAAGCCCAAAGGAACTTGTCTGAAAAGCAGTAGGGAACAAGAATACTGTAACTCTCTGCTTCTCCCCACTGAGTCCAGCTCATGCAACCTGCTGGTTACACATGTGTTATCCTGGGTATTCCTCACAACACCCCAGAAAGGTGGCCTTGACTGAAAGGGACCTGAATACAAGCTCATCGGTACCAAGTCATGGCACCCAGTGTGCCAGCCTTGCAGGGGACTAGGGTGTTGCTTTGCACCACAATGTCATACACAGGTAGTGAGTGAGCAGACGCCAACACCAAGTCAGTAGGTAGGCAGCAGAAACCAATGGAGGAAAAGCAAGGAACAGCCGCAGGGAATTTGTTTTGCTTTGTAGAGGCTCCCTAGGAAAACCACAGCCACGGGAAATATTAGCAATCAGGGATGAGTGGTTCTTACAGCACAGAAACACTGACAGAAATGCCTTGTGAAAGCTACGGGCCCAACAAAGAAAACGTCCACAATGGGGAGGTTCACAAACCAACCTCCAATGTATTCATCATTGTAGTGATTCTTTTTTCTTTCAATTCTTTGTTATGTCTTTTTTTTTGAGACAGAGCGTGAGCGGGGGAATGGCAGAATGAGAGGGAGACATAGAATCTGAAGCAGTCTCCAGGCTCTGAGCTGTCAGCACAGAGCCTGACATGGGGCTCAAACCCCCGGACTGTAAGATCATGACCTGAGCCCATGTTGGACACTCAACCAACTGAGCCACCCAGGTGCCCCATCATTATAGTGATTCTTAACCTTGTTTATACATTAGAATCACCTGGGAGGTTTTGTTTTGTTTTTATAAATCCTGACACCTGGGTCCTAACCTCAGGGATTCTAGTATTGGGATTTTTTTTAAGGTCGGTGAATGATTCTAATGCACAACCCAGGTTGAAAACCATACCAATAGAGTTTGTTGCTGAAGTTTGGAAAAAATAAAAAAGGAAAAAATGTTTTATCTCCACTACAAGTATCAACCCCAAAAAGGTTTGGCTTCATTTGCTAGGCTTAAGTATAGAGACAGATATATATCCATCTTCCTGGTGTTAGTGGTAAAATATGTATTTAAGAGTGTTTTTCTATGTTTGGAGGAGATGCTCTCACCAGTTCATCTTAACCACACCTACTCATTTGGTCCTTCTTACAAAGAAGCACACACATTTACAGGGTAGCTGTATGACATTAGATGTGCAAAAAGTCACAGAGAAGAGCAAAGCCATTGGGCTCACCAGAGGACTGAACTGGAGGCACAGGGAATGGGGCGGGGGGTAGGGGACTTTGTTTCATGAAAACTGGTGTGGAGCCAGCCGAACCCCCACACCACTGCATTTCCATCCACCTACTGACACTCGTGTTTCAAAAACTGCATTTATGTTATTTAATTCCAATGTCACTTTTCACTTTCAATCTTTCCAGATTACTGTTAATATTTATCCATTACTCACATTAAAAGAAAAGATCCAGTTCCAAGAGGTAACACGTACTTCCCCATTCCTTCACTCCGTTTCTGATTGGAGCTAACTCTCCAGCAGAGCTGACACAGCCAAGGCTTAAATAGAAGCCTCAAGGGTTTGCTCAACTGTGATTGCTTGGAGGCCATTCCCGGACTAGCCCATTGGAGGATGAGAAGCACGTGACCCATAAACAACCGCCCCCCCACACACACACCCCTCCCCTTCCACCTGCCCCCAGCCAACAGCCAATCAACTGTCAAGACTTTTATATGCGTGAACTCGGCTGAGACCCGAAGAGGCACGCAGCTGAGCCCATCCTAGATCAGCCAACCCTTGATAGTATATTAGTGCGCCCAAGGAAGACCAGAAGAACTGCCCAGACACGCCTACCCTGAACTGCCATCCTGCAAATGCATAAACCTAATCAAGACCAATTCTTTTCGGTCACTGAGTTTCAGGTGGTTTGTTACATTATTGTGGCAAGATAGATAATCTAAGCAGTCATTCAAGGGAGGTGAAAACAAGTGGGCAAAGGCTAGACTGCAGGACCCATGAGGGCAAGGACTTATTGGGTCATTCACCACTGACTGTACCCTCTTTGCACGAGGACCACAACCAGAACACAATAATATGTGCTGGATGAAACACCTGGTGGAAACAGATCCTATACTGTAACGGTTCTCAGAATGGTCATGAAATTATTAACTTCCAACCTTTTAAAAATATAACTGACCCACTACTATCATTTATTTACCTTTTTTCCTTTCTAAATCAAAATCCTCAGGCAGCACATAAACCACACAGTAAAAAGGGCTTCTGTAAAAGGTTTCCCCCAAGCATGCCAATGACTTTTTGCCCCATCACATAAAGCCATTTCTCTCCAGCTGCCAGGCTGCTTCTGCAAGAGCCTAGCCAGTTACAGTAGCTGGTGTAAAAGCTAATCTTAGAAAGCACACATCACTTCTCCAACCCTTAATTAAGACCAGAAATCTGTAACTGAGACATTCATAAAACTGGGGTTTCCAAGTGCCAGCTTTGCCTTAAAAGTTCTGCAGAATGGGCCAGATTGGAGGAAGGCTGCCCAGACCAACCTGATAGGCAGGAGAATGGGCTCCTGAATGGCCAAGAAACTATGGAAGCAAGCCCAAGCCAGTAATTTCCACAGCCTCCTCTCCTTCTAGCCAGCAGCTCAGAATTTTTCTGTCCACCTTGGATTATTATTAAGTTCCAGGGCTAACCAACTATTAGCAAATCCATAATCCAATAACAGATTACTATGGACAAGAGTAGCAATTTCGGGGTTCTGTTTTTGTTTTTGTTTTTAACTTTATTTATTTTGAGGGGGAGGGAGAGGGGAGAGAGAGAAAATTCCAAGCCAGCACCGTGCTGTCAGCACAGAGCCTGATGCGGGGATCAAACCCACAAACCATGAAATCATGACCTGAGCCAAGATCAAGAGTTGGACACTTAACCAACTAAGCCACCCAAGTGCTCCAATTTTTTTTGTTTTTAGATTAATGTCTCCAGTGGCTAGTTATCAATGAGAAGACTTTTAATTTCTCAGAAGGATATTTCTATTCCACCAAGTTTATCTTTCACAGAAAGGACAGGTTTCAAAAATTGTCTGTAGTCTTGATAGTTGGATTCAAGTCAAAAAGGGTTATTAAACTTATTTACACAGTGCTTATTACTGAACTCTGATTTATTAATGTGTTTATTTCGACACAGCCATAATAACAAGGACTGGAAAGCTACAGCCTCTCCTTCCCAAAGTGCAGACATACACATATGCCTTCCCTCTGACTACGGGCCTTGCATTCGTCTGGACAAAGTGCTGATATTGGCAGGTCATCCTTGAATACACTTTAGGAGTCTGTCTCTTTGATACAGCCAGGAGGATAAAGCCGCCCTCTCCACATATGTCTTCAATTGCTGAGATATTCTTTTCCCACCACTTCCCACTGTGGAGACTTTTTCAATCTGTCTAATACTAGGGAGGAGCCAGGTTGCTATTTTGGGTTTAACTATGAAATATTTATTGAGTTCTAACTTACCAGGAAGCTATTTGAAACCCCGGGGCTTTAGGATTGTAACATTTTTATAAAAATGGGCCCAGAAATTGATGAGTTAATGAGAGAAGGGAAAAAGAAAGTCACCCTGATTTGAAGAATCAGCAGACCAGGCGGCCTGGGTTATAAGTGCCCAGAGGACAGGAAGGGCAACATTTGAGTGTTTCATTCGCGTTTATAGGCACAGAATGTAAAAACTGAACAGTACCTTACAGATCCTCTGTCGTAAACTTCCATTTTATATGAGGAAACTGAGGCCCGGGGCATTTAAGTAACAAACCCAGGTCACATACCTAATCAAGGGAAAAGTCAGAATCACTTTTTTTTTACTCTTTTTAAAATTCCAGCAAATGACCATAAGTATCATTTATAGAGACAGGGAAGTATTTTAGGGTTTGGTGTTGTAGTTACATACACACCAGAGTTTAGAATCTTGAATGTTCCTGCCTCCTGAAGCCGAAAGTTGATACATTCATATCAGTAACATTTCTCATTATATATTAGCTCTCAAAGTGAAGAATCTGGGGCTTACAGC
Organism: Suricata suricatta; assembly: GCF_006229205.1. Taxonomy (NCBI): domain Eukaryota; kingdom Metazoa; phylum Chordata; class Mammalia; order Carnivora; family Herpestidae; genus Suricata; species Suricata suricatta. The sequence continues at coordinate 119,029,742 of NC_043705.1, forward strand.
AGGGATTCTCAACTTCAGCACTACTGACATTTTTGCATGGATAATTCTCAATAATCTTTTCTGTGGACATAAGAGGGTATGTGTTAGAAAATGCGCTGCAGCGTCCCTCGCCTCTACCCAGTAACTGCCAGTAGCGTCTAGTTTGGTTCTCCAGACATTGCCAAATGTCCCCTGGGGAGATAAATCACCCCAAATTAGGGCCACTATTTCAAGTAAAATTAATATGATAACCTGTTTAAGGCTCTATAAGCATCACTGAACTGCATGATATATTTGTATTAATGGCGAGAAAGGTAGAAAGACCTAGAGACATAAACAGAAAGACCTGATGTTGTCACACCAGTACCTACAACCATTTCTGGTACATAAAACTAATATTCCACCTTATTAGAGATTGATATAATTAATACTTGATATTTATTATTACTAATAACTGTTAGTTTATGAATTAATAAAAATCTTTGGAATGCTTCAAGTCTACATTAAAATAATTTTCTTTCATTTCTTACTCCTCATGTATAGGTGGAATTCTTTTCATAATGGTCATTGCAGTTCTTTTTAAAAATCTACATCAAACTAAAAAGTTTTGCAGCAAAAGAAATCATCAACAAGACAAAAAAGCAGCCTCCTGAATGGGAGAAGACATTTGCAAATGGCATATCTGATAAGGGGTCAATATCCAAAATACATAAAGAACACAACTCAACACGCGAAAATCAAATAATCTTATTGAAATGGGCAGAAGACCTGAATAGACATTTTTCCATAGAAGACATACAGATGGCCAATGCATTAAAAGGTGCTCAACATCCCAAATCATCAGGTAAATGCAAATCAAAACAACAATGAGATATCATCTCACATCTGTCAGAATGCTAGTATCAAAAAAACAAGAAATAATGAGTGTAGGCGAGGATATGGAGAAAAAGGAACTGTCATGCACTGTTGGTGGGAATGCAAATTGGTGCAGCTACTATGGAAAACACTATGGATGTTCCTCAAAAAACTAAAAATAGAAGTACCACACAATTCCATTGCTGGGTATTTCCCCAAAGAAAACAAAAACACTAAGAAAGATAGATGTACCCCATGTGTATTGCAGCATTATTTACAATGGCCAATGTATGGAAGTAGCCCAAGAGTCCATTGATAGGTGAATGGATAAAGAAAATGCAGTATAGGGGCGCCTGGGTGGCTCACTCGGTTGAGCATCCAACTTCAGCTCAGGTCATGATCTCACAGTTCGTGGGTTTGAGCCCCACGCCAGGCTCTGTGCTAACAGTTAGCTCAGAGCCTGGAGCCTGCTTCTGATTCTGTGTCCCTCTCTCTCTGCCCCTCCCCTGCTCATGATCTGTCTCTCTCTGTCTCTCAAAAATAAATAAATGTTTAAAAAAAAGGAAAAAAGAAAATGTGGTATATATTTATAATGGAATATTATTCAACCATAAAAAAGAATGAAATCATATAATTTCACTTACATGTGGCATCTAAAACACAAAACAAACAAAAACAACAAAGACATAAACAGACTCATAAACACAGAGAACAAACTGGTGGTTACCAAAGGGGAGGGCAGTGAAGGGATAAGGAAAATGAGTGAAGGGGATTAAGAGACATAAACTTCCAATTATAAAATAAATGTCATGGAGATTAAAAGTACAGCATAGGAAATGTAGTCAATAATATTGTAGCACACTCATCGTGGTGAGCATTTTGTAATGTATATATAGAATCACTATTTTGTACACCTGAAAATAATTTCATATTACATGTCAACTATACTTTAATTCAACAGGATTTTTTCTATTTTAAAAATCATAACCTGAAGAGTGTACAAAGTATACAAATGTGGAATAAAAACAATCCCCCAAAATAAAAATTCAAAGCAAAAACCGCATTCACGTTTTTTCCCCATTTTATTTTATTTTTTTAAAATAGTTTATTGTCAAATTGGTTTCCATACAACACCCAGTGCTCTTCCCCACAAGTGCCCTCCTCCATAACCACCACCTCTTTTCCCCCCTCCCCCTTCCCCTTCATCCCTCAGTTCATTTTCAGTATTCAACAGTCTCTCAAGTTTTGCATCCCTCTCTCTCCCCAACTCTCTTTCCCTCTTCCCGTCCCCCTGGTCCTCCATTAGGTTTCTCCTGTTCTCCTGTTAGACCTATGAGTGCAAACTTATGGTATCTGTCCTCTGCCTGACTTATTTTGCTTAGCATGACACCCTCAAGGTCCATCCACTTTCCTACAAATAGTCAGATTTCATTCTTTCTCATTGCCATGTAATACTCCATTGTATATATATATACCACATCTTCTTGATCCACTCATCAGGTGATGGACATTTAGGCTCTTTCCATGTTTTGGCTATTGTTGACAGTGCTGCTATGAACATTGGGGTACATGTGCTCCTATGCATCAGCACTTCTGTATCCCTTTCAGGGATCATTTCTATAGTTCACATTCATGTTTGATCTTTTATCAAATTAAAATTCATTTCAATTATTGGGCTAACCCCTGAGGTGGATTAGCTTGCATCAGCGCAGTCAGGTGGCTTTCCTAACACTTAGCTCTACCTAATAAAGACCCCAGTGGTTATGTGGGATGTAGAGAGGGGACAGAGCATTGGCACTTCAGAATACCAGTTTCATTTCATTTAAACCTACAGGTGGGAGCACCTGGGTGTCTCAGTCAGTTAAGTGTCTTGATTTCAGCTCAGGTCATGATCCCAAGGTCATGGGATTGAGCCCTGCATCAGGTTCCACATTGAGCATGGAGCCTGCTTGAAAGTCTCTCTCTCTCTCTCTCTCTCTCTCTCTCTCTCTCTCTCTCTCTCTCTCTCTCTCTCTCCCTCTCTCCTTCTGCCCCTCCCATGCATTCTCTCTCTCTTTCTTTCAAAGAAAAACAATTTAAAAAATAATAATAATAATAAATTAACTTTAAAAATAAACTACTAGTACAATGTAACGCCAAAGTCTTAGGGAATGTAGCCATTTGTAACTTGGTTAAGGTATCAATCTGAAGCTGGAAAAAAGGCCAGACAGCTGATCAGTGGCCTTGGCTAGACTCAGTTCCACAGCTCTCTTCTAGCTGAAGACATGGACAAAATGACTCTGACAGGTGATTTTTAAAAACTTGTTTCAATGTGAAAAATGCCATCGAGTGAGAGAGAAAACTTCAGGGACATTTGGAAAAGTGGTTAACTATAGTTAAGGAGCGATGTGAGGGCCAGCACAGAAATATTTAACTCTCTATGGAAATATGAATTAAGAGAAAATCAAGACTATACATTGTCTTATTCTCATTTTATTATCAAATTTGGGGAGTCAGAAAGTTCTGGAGAATCATCCTCTGGATTCTCAATGGTCTATTGTAAACTCTCGCTAACCCAAGAGCACACGAGATGGGAGCTCCAGTGAGTAATCAGGGTCCAGAGTGAAGGGCTTTGAGCACTCTGAGACCACGGGCTTGCACAGGGGTGGATAAGAGGGGAAAGCCAAACAGTGGCTCACTTGGCACTTCTGTCTTTCCAGAGCTGCCTTCCCAAGTTGTTCTCTTTTAACTTCATAATGGCGGGGGCACAGACTCCTGTGATGGTGAGTTCACTCTAGGGTGGTAGGTAAGAAAGAGCAGCGCTGCTAGGGTCAAGGTTGGACGCCAGGTCTTCTGCTCCCAGAGCCCATAAAAGCCTCTGGCTATGGAAGAACACTAATGTCAGGAAAAAAGACTAGGCCTGGGGAGGCCCTGACAGTGCTGTTCCAGGGGGCTGGTAGGAGGTGGAAAGATGCCTGCTCTGTGGAGTCGTTGACTAGGGTGATGGATGTGTTTTCTAGGCCTCACCAAGCTGTTCTGTTCTTCTTCCCTGCTCAGAGCCACCACTGAGGCAACCAAGAATCCAGAGCATCAATGCCTTGGGCTATGCAATCTCCTCTCTCCCATCCTTTCCCTAAAACCTAGAGAGATAAACCAGCTATAGATCTTATTTCAAAGGGGCTAAGGAGTGGACTGTCTGCAGCAGCTCCAAATCTCGGACTAACCATGGCTCCCACATGAGCCAGCAGAAAGGTACTCACACTTGGTGCTACAACCATTCACCAAGCTGGAGAGAATGCCACAATTGTCCTTCTTCAGAAAGATTCACTACTCTGTGATGTGCTAGGTGCTTTCTATACTGTCATTCATACTTTGTTAACAGCCCCCTTTATAACAATATGGCGAAGTGCATTTTCTAAGTGAGGAAAGGGAAGAGAGGAGAAGTTACATAATTTGTCTGAGGTTGCACCAACATTAAGTGATCTGGCTGGGATAGAAGCAAGTCTAAGTCGTGTGTTCTCTCCATTACAGCAAGGGATATTCAAGACCCAAGAGACATGGAATATTTCAAACAAATCTAAATGGGAGTTTGAGCCCCTCCTGCCTAACTTGTTCCTGTGAAGACCTGGCAAATCCCTCCAGAGCCGCACGTCTCTGCACTGCCTGCCATGCTGATACCCCGGCTATCTGTGCTATCCTGAGTGTCCTTGAAAGTGCCCCTTGACCCAGACTTTCCACCACACCCAATCCAGGACCTCCAGAGAGTCAGTGCAGCCAGTCTCTCAGAGAAAGCCTCACATTCCAACCTAACACCTCAGGCACAGAGACTGCAGGACCTTTCTTGGAGCTGGGGACAAACGGGTAGCTTTAGACCAACTACAGGCCCAGAGCCTCATTTATTACTTTCCCATGGCTCCTACAACAGATTACCACAAATTTAGATTTGTATGTACAATAGAAAAGATCTAGGTTAGACAATTAGAAGAACTTGCCCAAACAATAAGGACTGGGTTAGAACATTAGATTAAAAAGAATGAGATGCTAGAACAGAATTGTCTTTTCTTGGAATCTTTCATAATGCAAACCTAGGAGCTAACTAATGTTCACAAATTTAAAAACAAAAACTGACCTGTGTCTTCTTCACTAGTGCTGTCATATCACTCATCCTTGCCACAGCCCCAGGTACCTAGAATGGGGGAGAGGGCAGGGATGGGAGCCACCACTACCTCCCAGAGGGAGCCAAACCCGAGTCAGCTCCTAACCTGTGGTTCTCAAAATTTAGTGGGCATCCGAATCACCAGGAGGACTTATTAAAATACAGACTGCTGGCCCCTAACCCCAACTAACTTGGTAGGTAGGTTGTGGTGGGATCTGAGAATCTGCACTTCTAACAAATTTCCAGGGGATGCCGATGCTGCTGATGGGGACCACACTCTGGGACATGTCAGGGTACTGTGTATAGTACCCCACCCCCACCTCATTCCTGTATATACCTTGATTAGAAGGGATCTGGGCTTCCTCCCACCCCTGCAGAATGTCCTGGGGTCTATAGGATGGCCAAGTGCACCTTCTCCAGTTTTTCCTAGAAGTCTCTCAAGATCTTGCTGGAACTATGATCTTTCACAAAACAGGCGCTGGCCCTTTCTCCCCACCACAGCGGAGATCAGGTCTTTTCTTTTCTCTGAAAAGACACTGGTCTTGAATGCTTGCAGAGGATGTGAGTCCCCCTATTTACCAAGCCACCACCGGCTTGGCACCGATGTTTGCTTAACCGCTGCTCAGCTGCCGCCTTCTGAGGATTTTCTTGTCCCACCCTTGGCCAGGCTCATGATTTTCAAGTTCAGTCCTGAAATCCTCTTATTTACCAGTTTGAGGAATTTGGGTTTCTTTCCTGCACGTGCCTGTTTTGGACTCCCCACCTCTGCTGTTCTCCTTTCCCCAGCGGCAGAGGGCCAGAGGCTAGGGATGACCTGAAATGGCTGTCCCAGCAGGGAAAGGTATTTTATCACCATACAGTGAATTGTTGGCACCTGATGATAGTAACCATCAGTTTGCTTTATTACTGCTTTTAAATTCTCCACAGACAATGCACTCCCCTCTCCTCCCGCTGTGGTCTGCACCTGGGACAGATGGTTCCCACCCACCCCCACATTGGTATACCTAGGCCTTACAGGGTTATATCCTAGAAGCCTTTAAGTTGAGCACCATTCTTAAAAGGACCATTGTCACAAGGTTCCCTGGGAGCAGGAGCCAGTGTCCACATACCAGTCCCCTCCTTGTCCTAGGAGACTTCATACGGCTTCCCCTTTCCACCACCACCACCACCACCAACCTCCACAACTGATCAGCTTCGGTGCCCCAGATTCATGCTTACTCATGTCTGCTTGCTGTTCCCTTCTCTCCTCAGGCCACCACCCATCAAAACCTGCCCAACTTCCTGCCTGTATGGCTGCCAAACTCATCCCCCTCTAAGGCCTTCATGGAGAGGCAGAACTTCTCCCAGACCTTGCTGCACCTAAAATAACAGGACTCCTGGGGCACCTGGGTAGCTCAGATGGTTGGGCATCTGACTTTTAGTTTCGGTTCAGGTCATGATCTTCCGGTCCTTGGGTGTGAGCCCTGCATCAGGCTCTGTGTTGATGGCTCAGAGTCTGCTTGGGATTCTCTCTTTCCGTCTCTCAGTCACTCCTCCCACCCTCTCTCTCTCTCAAAATAAATAAATATTTTTTAATTGCAGGATTCCTAGGTAAAAGAGTGTCTGTTTGCATGGCAATAAACCATGTTGAGGCTTTAAGAAGGATCAACATGGAAAAAGTAGCCTTTGGACAGGATCCCTAGGATCACCATGCATCTGTGAATTCTGAATGTTCTATGGCACTAACCTTCTTTTAATATCCAAACAAAATGGCCTGAGCCCACATCCCATGGGAATATAGTGCTCTCCTCCAGATTCCCAAGGGAGGGCATGGTGGGGATACTTCTTGGTCTGCAGTCGCCATCTTGCCTCCTGCATCTGTAGTCTCCCTTGTGCACCTGTATGTGCTATCCTCTTGGGACACTACCCCCTCTCCCAATCCCATAATCATACTTTAAGTGAAAGGTGGGACAAACAAAACAGAAAAGAGTTTAAAATTGAATAGTAGTTATCAGTGTTCTTAACACTGCTGTTCTGTCCCCCCACTCTTACCCTGTCAAGCCAATCTCTCCTTGCTCATCTTCTCCCCATATCCCAGGCTCCAAATCCCTGTTGCTCCCTCTACCCTCAAACTGCCGAGGGACAACAGAAATTTCTGTTACTTTATTATATAGACATGTTTAAGTATAAATTACCCCTCTTTGGAACTTCAGGGCCTCTTCTACTCATCTGCTTAATAAGGTTTTCTTAACAAAGAACTGCCTTCCCCTGGCATGAAATCCTCTGTTCCCAGAACACGGGGAAGCTACAACAGTCATTTCGGTTTCAAAAGAGCAATTTTTCCTTCCCTGTTACATAGGCAATTTCCTCTTCTGCCCAGAGCCTCACTTTGATTCCTAAACCATAAGAAGTTTTTCTTTGTGCCAATTCACTTTTTTCAAGAACTTATGTATTTTTTTCATAATTTCGTAAAACCATGTCATATGTTATTGAAAATAAGGACCATGATCCTATCACCCTTACAGGCATCGCATTTTAAAAGGCTCCATTTCAGTCTTGTTCCACCCAGGCATATTTTAAGATACCTCTGTTTTCCTTGTCTGCTTTTTGATTTTACATACTACAAACAACTTTCTATGTCTTCATTGCTATTTTTTAATAGCTGCAAAACATTCCATAGGGTTACTGCCCCACAGTTTAGCTACACATTCCCCATTGCACATTTTTATCTGTCTTGTTCACTGAGATATCCCCAACAGTGGAAAACAGTGTTTGACATGTAATAGGATCCCAGTAAATATTTGTTGAATGAATGAATGAATAAATGAATGAGATAGGTTGTTTCTAATTTCTTATTGCTATAGGCAGATGCAATAAACATCTTCATGCATTCCACATTTGTCTTTAGCTTACTATTTCCCTGATATTAAAAACCACCTTTAACCCATTAATAAAATACAGCAGCAGCAGCAATGATTATAATAGCTAACATTTACTGAGCCATTACTGTATGCCAGGCTCTGAGCTATGAACTTTATACCCAAACTATCATGGACTCCTCACAACATCCCTATGAGAAAAGTACAAATTACCCTCATTTTACAGATGAAAAAGCAAAGGATTGTTACTTGCCTAAGATCAAATAGCTTATACAGGGCAGAGATGGGATTTGAACTAAGGTCTATCCCACTCCACATTCTGAGGTCTTAACTATAATGACTTATAAGACCAAAGGGTATAAGTGAACTTACGACTCTTGGTACATATTGCTATGCTGCTTTCAGAAACAATTGTAGTCATACACCTTATTTTGAAGTATTTCACTTATACAGTGCATATACTTCAGTTTTGTTTTTTATTCACTATGACACCCCTTACCTTTCAATTGTAATATTTAGTTCACTAATATTTAATGTAATAATTGACTCATTTCTGTTTAAATACCCCACCTCACTATTTGTCCAAACTCTTCTATGTTCCTTTTCTCTTTTTTTCTTGCCTTTATCCAGATTTGTTTTATCTCTTTAAATTCTATCTTTCCTTTCTATTAGCTGGGTGGGTATATATTCTTTTATTCTTTTTAAAGATTATCAGAAAAAGATCTTTATTATAAAATCTCCTGGCACTCCCTAAATACAACTATTGGCACATTCTTGCTAGATACTCATTAATCAACCTAAATTAAATCATCTCCTATAGACCTCTTCTCCCTGCATGGCATTGCGGGTCATGGACTCAGGTCCCACAGAGCATGACAGCAGAATTCCCTACGTACAGGTAGTACCAAGTTCTGTCTATAAAATATTAAGTAGCTCCCGTTGTCCTCAAAGGCGTTCAATCCAGTACAAACAAGCAGGCGAATCATTCGATACCCAAAGTCAGATGGCCATCAGTGTAAGACACAACCTGAGCACAGGCTGATGGCAGAGATGACCTCAAACCCAGCCCCTGCTGTAGACAAGCCCAGCCTGCCTCATGCTGGCCTCACAAACCCCAGAAGACCCTTTCTGGGCACTAGCACCATCTTTCAATGATCTGGTCCAAAATGTCATTCATCCCTGCAGAGGCTACCTACCTTCAAACATGATACGGTAACCTTTTAATTATTCATTGGAACTGAAGACATTCAAATATTCCTAATTCTTGGCTTTGGACTATAGTTTTATATTTATACTTGAGATGTGCTCAAACTTTAAGAATAAAATGAAGCCATGTTGTAAAGGGCTGGAGCAAAATGGGCTTGGAAATAGCCTAAGACCATCCCCCTCCCTCCAACCTGCTGCTAAGACATCCAGAGTTTGGGGTGGGGTTCCAGTGTTCTAAGACCCCAGGGTATCTGTGCATGCACATCAGCAGAAACATTGTCTAGGAATTCCTAAAGAGTATCTCCCTATGACCATGGACACAAATACTGGGAATGGAGAACATCTCTGGCTGAGGAAGTGAACTATTTCTGTCCCTTTATAATATGATTCTGAATCTGTTAGGAAAGCTTTGCTGTCTTCTCTGGAGTCAGAAAGGTCCGTTTGAGGTTAAGCCCAAGTGAAATAAACACAGCACAACCCAGGGCTATGTGCAATGTTATTCTTTTACCTTCTTCCTGGGATTTCAGAGGCTGTGCAAATGGAAGCAGTGACCATTCCACTCAGGAGGTCTGATTAGGGCACCAGGCATGGCAGCAGAACTCACACACCATCTCAGAACTGCTGGCTCACCTCGGTGGGGTGGACACTGGCTGGGCCCATGGCATCTCCACTCCCCACTGGGTCTCCTCCAGCTTCTCTGGTCCTGGTCCAGGTGCACGAGTGGCTCTACAGTGATGGGCACCCACTTGTCCAGCAGGTCACCTGTGTTATCAAGATTGGAGGTGGTAAGAGTCAGATGCAGGTTCCAGTTTGTTCTTGCTCTCTCCCACTTCATATCCAACTTTCCGTCCCACACACAGGCCCTGTTGACCTGTAGAAACTTCAGGCCCAACATCAGACATAGAGGTAACAGCCTTGCATATACTTTTCCACTAGCTTTCATATTGAGTAAGTCTAATCTCTATAATAAATCCCTTATTCCATGTCACGCAGAGTAGCTCTGCTTTCCTCACCAAATGCTAACTGATCCAACTAGCTATTCCCATTGCCTCAACAAATGCAAACAAAGACACTTCTATCTTGGCTCACCATGTGGTTCCTCAGAACAGAACATTGATACTTCCTCCAAGCCTCTCCTTTCTTGACTGAACTTTTATCACCACCAAACCATCATCACCACCATTATGGTCACCATCACCTCTACCACTCCCAAATGACCATCACTGTTACCATCACCATCACCACCAGCATTGTACCGTTGTATTGTCACCACTGTCATGGTCACCACCACCAACACAACCGTTACCAAAACCACCACTACCATCCCCACCACCACTGCTATCTGTTAGCAGGCAAAGAAGGCATGGATTCAGACAAGAGCCTCAGACCAGAGCTGGGGTTGTGGTGGGAATGCCAACCACTTGGGTGGCAGCTCTGACCCCAAACCTGCCTGGAGTTCAAAGTCAAAGTGACTTTTCTTCTGCAGACCTCAAATGCAGAGCCCCAGAGGAAGGCTTGCACACTGAGTGAAGGTCAGAGATCAGGAGGACAGAAATCCCATCTGGCCTTCCAAGGACAGGCCAATCAGTTAAAAGGGGTGAGGGTCAGAAATGACCGTGGGAAGCACCCACAATGCCCACTCTTCATGCTTAAGCCAGAGTGGTTGTTAGCCCTCACTGCACATTAGAAGCATCTGGAGAGTTTTAAACGTATTAATCCCCAAGCTCCATACTCAGAACCTCTATCTTTTCAATGCTCCCCAGTTCATCCTAAAGTGTGAGAAGGATTGAGAAGTGATGCATTAAACCAGCACAACACTAGGCTCATGACTTTCTTCCATCTGTGCCCCCAGAATTCCCTCACACACACTCTGGTATGACTTAGTTGAGCTCTTGAATTAGGTGATTCTGGAAGCTAGACAGTGGTAAAGCAGAGGAGAAAAAAGGATCCTCCCTAGAATAGAGAAAAAGATGAGCCTAATTTTAGATGGAAAATTTACCTGCTTCTTATTCTGGGGTGAAAGAACCAGAGAATTAATCTATAAACTGAAGCAGTAAGAAAAGGAACATAAGCTGGAGAAGAAGGCCCCTGCAGCTAGAGTAAGATGCTCGTCCTCAGCCTCAAGGTGAACTTGGCTTATTTTCTATCATGTCCAAAGGCTGAATGAAACAAGAGAATGTTTAAACAATAGCAGTTCACTTATGATGTGCCCAGCACCATGCTAAGTTCTTTACATGTAGTAACTCTTTAACCTGAAGCAACTCTATGAGGTGGATGTTAACATTTTCCCCATCATACAGATGAACAGAAACTGAGGCACAGAGGGGATAAAGAAGTTGCCCGAGTCCAAGTTCACTCAATTGTCAGAGCTGCATGGTATCCCAGCAATATTCCTCAGAGTTCATACTCCTAACACCACAGTGTACAGCATCTCAATCCCCACTGGCCCTGGGGTAGGTAATATTCTCCCCACTTTACACGTGGGGAGACTGAGGTTAAGTAACTTTCTCATCTCACGCTGCCACATTTCCCCACTAGCACAGCCTGGACTTGGAATGTCCACAAGAAGAATATATCAGAGAGGCTTATGATGGTTTGGCCTAGAGGCAAAGAGATATTTCTAAATGCCCATCTCTTCCCCAACACCACTCCATCCTGCACACTCAGAGGCGACACATGCAATAATCTTTCAAAATAACTGCATTTTAAAAAAATCTACCCAAGACCCAAACCAGTGTTGGATGTATGTTGAGTCTGAAAATGGCATGTAAAGAGAAGGAAAGGGTGAATCCAGACACGCTCTAGGTTGGGCAAAACATCTCAAATTATTTGTTTCTAACATTTTGCAATTGGCCAGACCCAAACCACATTTTTCCAAGCATTCCCTTCTCCACCCCAACCCTACCCCCACTGCCCCGCTTTACATTGTAAACCCATGTGTATTTCCCCAAAAATGTAATCCATATGTCTCTGATCCGTTTACACTTAACTCATCAAATTGTAGTTTGTGAGGGTTGCTTGCTGCCCATGAAGCCTTCTGAGACTGTCTGTGAGGCCTTCAAAAGGTTCTTGCAGCCTCTTTTCTTAGGAATAGGAAGCTACATTTAGCTAAGGGCAAGTAGAATCGAAAATGTTGGCAATAGGGAGGAAGAGGTTCTTGGATCAAAAAGTTTATTCTTATTCTCCGCATGGCAGAAAAGCGAGGGGAGGCCCTGGCGGTGATACATCAAGGTCCTCGAAACTTACTCTGGTTGGAACCCCAAGGCCAGGGTTGGGTCCAGTTTTGTTTCCAGCCACATTCACAGTCCCTCTGTTGCCGTGGCCCCTACAGTGGCTCTGGAATTAATGGAGAGTCAGCAGCACATCTCTGACCTGGGTCACCGGTGATCCTGATGGTGTCAACTACTTTGGTGGAACTAAATCCCATATACTGGGTTTCTACCTTGGCAGCCAAAGATCCTGCAAGTTCTGTTTTTCTATCTGCCTTAAACACACACACACACACACACACACAGACAACAAACCAAACACTTCTCAAAACAAACCATTACATCTGATATGGTTTAACTCATCCATGTTTTTTGGCTTTAGCAAAAGGTTCTAGTTTGGGGCTTGTTTTTTTTTAATTGCTTAAGTTCAGCTAACTTATGTCCTTCGGGAAAACTGATCTATGTAAATGTGATTTAACTAAAGGGGTTTGAGCCATTCACATGTGTTTTACATTTTCTAATCATCCTGAGCTCTGTACATAGTGAGCAGACTGAAAAATGATGGTGGTCTCATTTCAACATCAATTTTTAGCCATTCTATCTCCCAAGAATGCCAAAAGACGGCTGGAGAGAATCTCACTTCCTATTTCCAGACAATCAGAAGCTGGTATTTATGGAAACCCTGGAAGTGTGTGAAGTTGATTGGATGGGTAGAATATTCACATGAAGACAGCAATTCTTTACAATGTCTACATTCTTAAAATTGGCCAAAACTTTAGCAAAGATTCACTTGAACTATTCTATTTCCCTGATTAAATTCAACAAACATTTAAGAAATGCCTACTGTATTAGTTTTCTATTGTTGCATAACAAATTACCACAACTTTAGTGGCTTAAAACAACTTACATTTACTATCTCGTAGTTTCCACGGGTCAGGAGCCTGGGCATGTCTGAACTGGGTCTCTGCTCAGGCTCTCATAAGGTTGCAATTCAGGTGTCAGTCAGGCCACATTCCCATCCAGAGGCTTGACTGAGGAAATATCTACTTCCAAGTTCATTTGACTTGTTGGCAGAATTCACTTCCTTGTGACTACATGGCTGAGCTCCCCATATTTTTGATAGTTGTTGGCCATGAACTGCTCTCAACTCGTAGAGGCCACCTTCAGGTCCTTGTTGTGTGGGCCCGTGTTCTTAAAGGATGGATGCTAACTTATTCAAAACCAGAAGGGGAATCTTTTCCTTTGGGAAATCTAGGCTGGTTTAAAGGTCTTTCACCTGATTAATACAGGCCCACCAGCAAAAACCTCCATTTGAGTTAATTCCAGATTGACTGATTTGGAAACTTCAGTATATCTGCAAAATCTCTTTCCATAATCATATAATATAATCCAATCAGGGGAGCGACAACCTTCATAGTCACAGGTTCCATTCACATTCAAGGAGGTGTGTATAACAGGAAGGTGGGAAGTTTGGGGGCCTTGGGAATCTTAGAAGACCTTTGTACATATACCTGTACAGGGTATGGTGATATGATAAATTATGAATTCTAACTTCATGAAACTCATACCATATTAAGGACGGTGGATGTGCAACAAATAATTACTTCATGAGCTATGTTCTGTAATAGAGATATGTTCTATGTTCAGAAACAGCCCAAAAGTGGTCACAGAGAAACTGGGATTTGTGAGATAAATAGGAGCTCAGCAGGCAGGCAAGGATGGGAAAGGGTGCTTATATGGGATTGGCTTGAAACAATATGGTGTGATTAACAATTACAAGAAATTTGATTTGCTACAAGTTAAGCAAATGTGCTGAGCATTTTTATTTGCTTTCTTTTGACTTATCTTCTTAAAATGAAAAGAAAGAAAATGAATTGCTTTAAAGCCTAGCTGATGGACCACGTGTGCACGTGTGAGATATGCTGCATGACTCACCTATTTACAGCCACCATGAAAGTAACACCCAGGGGGGAAGCGTGTAATAAATTAACACTCCAGCTGCTAGGGGCTAAATGTTTGTGTCCCCTCAAAATTCATACACTGATGCCCTAATCCTCAGCATGATGGTATCTGGAGGTGAGGTTTTGGAGAAGTAATTAGGTCATGAGAGTGGAACCCTCATGGTAGGATTATAAAATCCCTTATCAAAAAGAAACATGTGGGGCACCTGGGTGGCTCAGTCAGTTAAGTGTCCAACTCTTGATTTTGGCTCAGGTCATGACTTCACAGTCCATGGATTCGAGGCTCAAGCTTGGGATTCTCTCTTCCTCTCTCTCTGCCCCTCCCCCACTCACACACGCTCCTGCGTGTACACTCTCTCTCTTTCAAAAATAAATAGTTAAACATTTAAAATTTTTTAAAAATAAAGCAAATGAGAGAAATGATCTCTCCACCATGTGAAAATACAGTGGGAAGGCAGCCATCTGTAAACCAAGAAGAGGACTCTTGCTAGAACCCAACCATGCCGGCGCTGTGATCTCACTCAGAGCCTCCGGAAGTGTGAGAATCAAATGTGTGTTGTGGAAGCCACCCAGCCTGGGGTATCTTGTTACGGCAGCCTGAACTGACTAAGGTACCGGCTCTATGAGAAAATATGCTCCTGGCTCTCCTTTGGACCGTTCCAAAAGAATGTAAACCTTTTACAATCAGAAGCTTCCCTTGAATTGGTATTTCATTCCAGAAAGGTGGGATAAGCCCACCGCTGCAAACTTAACAGGAAAAGCCAAGGCAATTTCTATCCCACAGCGCAGAGAACAGCAACTGAAGCTGGATAGAAGTCAGGCCAATCCCAGCGCCTGAGGTGATACATGCTGACCTGTACCCCACCTCCTGGTACTTTCATAACTTGAAACAGGTTTCCCTTTTGAAGCCTGAAGTCTCTGACTCCCCCACCACCTTATGCAAACGCAAGCCAGAAAGAAAATGCCTCTCAAAAACACAGTAGTCTCTATGTCAACAGCAAAATACCTCTTGAACCACTAGGAAGATGACAATACTACAAAGGCAACACAAACATTGTGCAGGTGGTTTTTCCATGTGTTTCATTTCCATTGTCAAGTGCAACGGTGGGATATTTCCTGGCTACTCAGACCGCTGGAGTTGATCAGCCTCTCTGAGGCCCTCTGAAAAGCCCTACAGCAGAGGGGGCTCTTGAGATACACCAGGAGATGGGCACTCCAGTTCCAATTCAACGTGCTCTTCCATTTACCCAGGACTGGGGGGGGACAAGTTTCCCACTTATGGGGACAAATGAGTTTCCCAGACAACTGAAAAACTTGCTAGCTACAAGATGTTTCCATGTTATTGTTTCAATATTGGAAATTCTCCTAAGATACTAGCATATATTAAAAGCACAGGCCCCGGCCAAGATGCCTGGGTTTGGATCCCAGCTCCACCACACGCTACCTGTGTGACACTGGGCAGAGGCACTAACTTCTCTGCATCTCTGGGGACAGTCCCTATTTCATAGAAAGTGGTGAGCATTAAATGAGTTAACTTTATAAGACACTCACATACCTGGCATCCCAATAAATATTACTGTTATTACTTTTAAGACAGAATGTAAAATATAAAAGATAAGTGAGGCTCTTTTTCATGGTCATTTTCATAAACTAAACAAAATATTGTATATATGTACATATTATATACTATGTACCACTATATGCCCATTCCTAAGTATATGTTAATATATAGAGAGAGATAAATATACACACAAATACATAAAAACATGCCTTTGTGACCTATACACTACTATATGCCCACTCCTGCTAAATATATATTAATACATACATATATATTTGTCATATATATATATATATATATATATATATATATATATATTTGTCTTCTTAAAACATCCTTGCCTTCTGTCGTTGGTCTAACTGCTAGCCACAGTCATGTCTGGCTGGCTGTCTTCCATCTCTTCTTCCGTGCCTGGGAAACCAGATTACAAGGCTTGCTATAACTGTGAGTAGAAAAAGAGCACAGAGATTTGAATGGCGGTCCTACAGGCTTCTTTATGAACCAAAGATATGGGCTTGAACATTGAGCATTGTGTCATGTATTTTGACTGATCAGAGGAGAGCCTCTAACTTACTTTCTTGAACATATCCTGTATCTGTGGTTTTCAGCCACCCCCACAGGGCTTTCATGGTCTGTGAGCGCATCTCAGGGGCCCCCATGTGGGGGGAGGCAACAGGCAGAGATGTTTATCCAATAAGGCTCCAAGCCCTGTTCTCCCACTTCAACCAGACAAGTTCTGATATATGTTTTATGTAATGGAGTTCTGCATACTGTACCATTTGAAAAGAACATTTTACTCCTAAATCAATAAATAAAGTGACAGCTACTGTTCTACAGAGTCATGTTTGCCAGATAAATGACATCTGAACATACACTTTTTTTTGTATGTTTGAAATATCTCAAATATAAAAAAAAGAGGCAGAGTCACAAGTCAAACCATCCCTAGGAATTAAACATAACAAGAATTCATACATGATATATGAGACTAGACAGCTATAGAAAGCATTTCCAAATAAGCCACCCTAAGTATGATTCGTAAAAAAAAAAATTTAATGAGATTAGGCTAACCTCATGTCTCACCAGAGACCCACCAAGTTAAATGTAAATAAATGTAAAACAAGTTACAATTTTGAGAAATCTAAAATGTTAATGGTGGATACATATCAATGTGAGTGAGCTGCATGGTTGAGAAAAGCAGAATGGGTCACAATGATTGTTCTCAGTGTTTTTCCAGAACTCACCAAAAGAGATTCCAATAGCTGATGCCATGTTTCTATTCAGAAAAATCCTTAAGAGTGAAGATGGACACATTAGCATGATGTAATTAACCTTTCAGCAACATCAGACTCCCTCTTGTTCAAATTCTATCCTTACTAACTGTATCATTTAGAACAGTTTTGGTTGCAAGAAACATAAAACACAAAAGAGATTGTTAAAAACTTAACCAAAACCAAACTGTATTTCTCTTCCACAGTCTGGAGACAGTTAGCTCAGGGCTGGCACAATACTCTGATTTCAGGGATCCAGGCTCCTTCTACCTACTGCTCCCCCTTAAGTGGCTTCCATTTTCAAGACCCCTTCTGATACAAAATGACGTCTAGAGCTCCAGACATTACGACTGTGTGCCAGACGGCAGGAAGGAGAAAGAGAAGGGAATTCCCTTTTCTTTAAGAAGACTTTTTAAAGTTTCACATACCCATCTAGTTTACATCATATTGGTCACAACTTAGTAGTAAGATCACACTTCGCTGCACAGAAGGTTGGGAAATGTAATCTTTATTCCAGACAATTTTGTCCCAAATCAGGCATTCCATTGCTATAAAAAAAAAAAAAAAGGGAGAACAGACACTGAAAGACAATAAAAGTCTCTACCATGCCAACTCACCTCCTGATTTCTGTTTTGACTTCCTGGAAAACTGAAAAAGAATGGTCTCCCCATTATTCACTCTTCCCCCAATTATGTTTTTAAAATTAATTTTCAACTCAATGTAATGCTATAAACATTTGTGAAATACCTATTGTGGTTCATACAATGGAATACTATTCAGCAATAAATAGGAATAAGTTATTAATATATGGAGCAACATCAATGAATCTCAAAATGATTATGCTGATTGAAAACAGCCAGACAACAAAAAATAAGAATGGTATGTGATTCCATTTATATAAAATTATAGAAAATATGAACTAATCTAGAATGGCAGAACGCAGAACCTTGGTTCTCTGGGAACAGTGTGAGGAAGGGAAGAATTAAAAAGGAAACTTTGGGAGAAATGGATATATTCATTATCTTGATTGTGGTGACAGTTTCATGGACATATATATGTATCAAAATTCATCAAATGGAAAACTTTTAAAACGTGCACTTGATTCTACATCACTTATATTTCAATAAAGCTATAAAATATTTTTAAAAAAGAAAGAAAAAAAAGAGTCTGTTACAGGCCTAGCACTGAGGATACAAAAAAAGCTATGATTACTGTCCACAAGGGACTCACAGTAACGTACATTGTTCTGATGAATAAAATAGGCTCATGGGTGTAGATGGGGTGACTGGCTCCCCCAATACCTATTTAGTCCTCAATAAATGGACTAAAGCAAGTCACCCAGTCTACAACTGAGGATAAGATTCTGGCCCATGAGCCCAATCAGGCCCCAAAACCCAGCCTGAAGCACATCAGTTTTGACCACTTTACGAGAAGAAGCTATGTACATGGACATACCATCCTTTAGATCTATTTCTACATGTGGCTATGGATACATATAGGGAATAGTATTAGTGCTTTAAAAGTCCCTAAGTTAGTTGTGTCTTTTCTACTTTTAGAAATGAAATGCAAAGGCATGCTTTCTTCACTTTTCACATCAGTGTTGCAGAGCCAGCCAGGATCACATGACAAAGACAAGTAGTTGGCACAAACAACTCTTTAGAAGGAATCATCTAGCAAGACAGATATTTGGCAACTGTTTGCAATGACCAAGACTTCTCATGTCTTGACATCTCTTGGTAATGCTATCGTGGCGTGGGCAACATTGCAAGAGTGCAGCGTTGAGGTCTGGAAGTGTCAGATGTTGGCTCACGGGCAAATATTATAGATCAAATTCTTTATTTTCTCCTCAACTTTGCACCCCCTAGTTCCTAGGGCTTTTGAAGGTTATTAGGACCTTTCCTTAGAAGTGAAAGTTACGGCGCCTACCTTTCCTACTTTGAGAAAAATGAATCATAAAAGAACAGTGGTTGCCAGGGGTTAGAAGGGGGAAGGACAGATGAAATAGAGTGGTATACCCATGATTCACACTTAACACAGATCACAAAGCATTTTTACGCCAATGAAGATACTCTGTATGATACCATAACTACAGTTAACATGTCATTATACATCTGTCCAAATCTATAAATTTTATATTACCAAGAACAAACTATAAACTATAGACTCTGGGTGATGATGATGTGTTAGTGTAGGTACATCAATTGCAACAAAAAACCATTCTGGTGTGGGTATCGGTAGTGGGGGAGGCTACACATGTGCTGGGTGGGGGTATATGAGAAATCTCTGCACCTCCCTATCAATTTTTTCATGTGAACCTAAAACTGATTTAAAAATATAAAGTCCTTATAAAAAAAAATCAACATGCAAAATGGTAATCAACCTCACTAGAGTTGTATAAATTCCAATAAATAAATAAATAATGAGAGATTACTTCCTAACATATTGGCTTTTTAACTATAATAATCAAGATGCTCTGATACAGTAGGTAGAAGTATATATAGGCTTGTTTCTCTGGACACCGATTTGGAAAGACGTATAATGAGCCTTGTGAAAAGTTTCTGATAATGAAACATTTCCAAAAGATTATACAGTAAATTGTTCACTGCACTTGAAAAAAATCATTGGTTGCTGAGTAGCTTCTTCATTGATAAGATTATATCAATTCACAAGCCATGACAAAGGATGAAAAATTTTTTCCATCACCCAAGGGGCCTTTCCTGGTAGGGCAGCCCTTAGACAGTGTGAGATGACCCCATGGGGTTGGTTTGGATGATAAACCAAACCAACAAAGGACAATGGGAGGTGACTGAGGTGATGACATTAAGCTTTGGTTATGGGAAATCTCCTTGAGAGCCAGTACCTCATACTGTAAAAAAAAAAAAAAAAAAAAAAAACTAATTTGGAGTGAAGTGATGAATTATTCCACACAAAATCACCAAATCTTAATTCTTTTCGAATGTTGATGTGTTTTTAAAGATCCATAATTCAAAGCACTCCTTTCATTTTTATCTAATCTCCTAATAAAAGTAGACGCCCTGTCCTCATTAAGCTCAATTTATTGGCACTTGAAGTGTACTGACTTACTAGTATATGGTTGCTCTAATTTCCCTGGAAGTTCCGAAGAAGCCAAGGAACTCTGCTGATGAAAATAATCCCTCCCTGACACTTCCTTTCTCACCGGGCACTTCTGTGCCTTGAAAAGACATTTTCAGTGCCAACTAGGAAAGGCTTTCTTAATTCTTATCACATTAATCTTGCAGCCTTAACATTTTTACTGAAAAGTCTGTTTCTTCTACAAGTCCCTTCCTTAAATCACTTTGAGAATGGTCTGAGATACTTCATCAATGGGAAGGCCCAGAGCAGATGTGGAAGGAAGGAGAGAGAAATCAGTGACAATCTTCAACATTTGTTCTCTAATGACAAGCAGCTCCTGAATAGAACGTCTGAATCAACTACTCCCTTCTGAAGCGGATGGGAATTTAATTCTGCCTGAAACAGAAGTCCCTCATCATAATGTGGTTTTTTGGAGCAGATATTTCAGGCAGGGGGAAGAAGGTTTGGGACAAAGAGATGTCAAATATGGCCATCAAAACCTAAGATTGGAAAGCCTACCTGTAAGAGACTCTTAGCTGCAAGCTGGTGTCAGTTCCATTCCTAGCGTGTCACAGGCATTTCCCACATTACCCTCCCAAGCACATCTACAGCTCACTTTGTGCCCTTGGGCAAGCCACTCCTCACCTCTGAGTGTCCGTTCTCATCCATGTCAAGACAAGCCTGGACAAGGGGACCTCTACAGTCCATTGTAATCTATTCTGTTCTTGAATCCAGTACATGGGATTATCTTGATCCTCCCCCAGCGGCCATGCTTTGTCTTGGTGCCTTAATTCTTCATGACATCACTCTTCATAGACTCCTTGAGGAAGCATAGTCTGATTTTTTTTTTAAATACCACATCCAAAATGCCAAGAGAGAACATTAAGGATGTTAAGGATGGTTTATGGAGAACAGTTGTTAAAAGTCAACTATCTGCTAAATGGACCTTCTGAACGCCACCCATGCAGAATGGCCCAGAGCTGGAGATCGATTTTGCCCCTCAGTGCACATCTGGCAACCTCTGGAGACATTTTTGTCATAACTTGGGGGGAGGGGTATCTTTTTATCATCTAGTAGGTGGAAGCCAGAGATGAAGCTAAACACTATGCAATGCATGAGACAGCCACCAACAATAAAGAATTGTCCAGCCCAAAGTGTCAACAGTACCAAGGTTGAGAACCCCTGGCATAGTCCACAGAATCAGTACTATTTGGTTCAGCCAGCTCCCCAGAGTCAACTGAATGCATCTTTTTCCAGTTTCTCACTCATAGGGTAACTTCAGCAGCTTGAAATTAGCCATTGGGAGAGTATTTACACCACAGACATCAGTACATGCTACAAAGCAAAGCAATTCTATTTCTGAGAGCCAGCTGTTAGGATAACTTTTTAAAATTTATTATTTCTTCCTTCCTTCCTTCCTTCCTTCCTTCCTTCCTTTCTTTCTTTCTTTCTTTCTTTCTTTCTTTCTTTCTTTCTTTCTTTCTTTCTTTCTTTCTTTCTAATAATCCCTAGAACCAACATGGAGCTCAAACTCATGACCCTGAGATCAAGTCGTATGCTTTTCTGACTGAGCCAGTCAGGCTCCCCAGTCTGAGATCCAGCCGTTGAACAGCTGTCAACACACCACTACTCAGAACCAACACCTGATATAGCTGATTCAAAACTCAAAGGTGAAGTGTCACTCAGTCCGTCAGTGACTCTTGATTTCAGCTCAGGACATGATCTTAGGTTGGTGAGATCAGGCTGTGCTTTGTGCTCTGTGCTGAGCCTGAAGCCCACTTGAGATTCTCTCTGTTCCTCTCTCTCTCTCTCTCTCTCTCTCTCTCTCTCTCTCTCTCTCTCTGCCCTTCTCAGACTCCTCCCATCCCCATCTGCATTCACATGGCATGTGTGCTCTCTCTCTCTCTCTCTCTCTCAAAACAAACAAAACAAAACGAAACTCAAAAGTGCCTTCAGCAAGAAGGCTGCATTGTGGAAAACTCGAGATGATTTTACCTGTGGGTGAGGAGTCAGACCTCATAGCAGCACCATGACAAGAACAACAAAGAAGGAAGGAACAGTACAAGGAACACTGTGAGCAGGTATTGGAAGTCACTCATGTCTTGTGGTCTTGTTTGTCTTTTCATGTACACCCGACTTCCTCGGAAAAGCATTTGAGGGGACAATTCAGGGGATAATTCTCTAAATTGAATAAACAATACACTTGTTTATTACAAATCTCAGAAGAAATGCATGATGGAATGATAATAATTCAATACACTTTATTTTGAAAACTTGGACATACAAAAATAAAGATCAACACACAACAGGTGCAAAGCCTGAGAAGCAAGCAAGTCAGTTTTTCCAGACTCAGCAAACTGAGAGATGTATTTCCTGGTGGGTCCTGGAAGTCAGTAAAGCTGGACTCCACTAGGTCCCCCATGAGGGACCCTGGTCCAACCACTGAGGTTCGCAAAGGGCTTCCTCTAGATGGTGGACTCCCTACAAAAACTCAAACCACATTGGAAGGAAACCCTTTCCTGAGTTTGCTCTTTATTGCTGTCTTGATATGTGCCTCTGGTTGCCATGACAAAATCTGGCGTTGGAATTTTTCTGGGAACAAATAGGAAATAGTTGTGGGAGGAGATTTAAGACCCTATGCACTTCAGGTTTGGTTATAAACATTCATGGTAAAATAAAGCAATGACTCATTAACAACCCCCCAAAAAGAAACCCCAAAATATTTTTAAGCCCCATTCAACATTACTTTGTCCCAGAAGTGACCAGCTATGAGCTATTTGTTTTAGGCAAGGTCACCAGCAAAATGAACTAACAGGGGAGGTTACTGACCAGTTGAGCTATTGGACACCATATGCCAAGTCACACTCTGCTTTCAGTGTGTTTGGTTTCTGGAGCTGAAAGTGCTAACCCCACACAGTAGAAATTTTCCATTTGCTAGAGTTTGATTATTTTGTCCAGCCTCATGGAAGAGAAAACAAGGGCTGCAGCCATTCAAACTCTGGCAGCCAGGATCTGGGACATCTTATGAGGGCATTCAGGCCCAGGACCCGCCTTGGATCCAGATGGGCTGGGTGTCTCTTTGTCTTTGTCTATCTTTATCTAAGTCTTCTGTATCTAAAAGTTTTTTCTGAATCTCCACATTTGACCTAAGCCCAACTAATCTCTCAGTTGACATCCAGTTACTCGCCTTCTAGAGCTGCCTTCTATGTGAGAAAAGGCACCTGCTGCCATACAGAGTGCTCTGAAGAGCGTGGACGCCCACTTCATCCATGTGGCTGGTCGTCACGGCCAGGCATCTGTAGCATGGAAGCTGCTGTCAGACACAAAGATGTGGGGAGATGTACTGAAGAAACACCCTGCTGATCCTTCAAATGGCCGACTGGCTCCAACCTATCTTTCCCATCCTGTCCCCTAAGGTTCCCCAGTGAACATACATCACTCCAGATAGGATCCCATCCCACCGTCTCCTCCATCTGCCACGGATGCCTCAGAAATAATGATTAAAACACAGTTCCACACAGTGAGTTTGGTCTCTCAGAATTTCTCTAAAAAGAAAACAGATCTGTTTGGAGGAAATAGTGAAGTAAGCTAGTTGGGGAGGACAGGCAAGATCTCTAGGCTTGTTCTGTTAGCAAACAGTGGTCATCGGACCACTATTCAAAAACTAAGGAAGGAGGGAAAAGCCGATAGGTGACAGAGGCTAGGCCTGTGTGGGAGAGGACGGAAGAGTATTAACTGTAAGACTAGTGCTTGCCTCTACCTGGCACCATTCCGATCTCTTTATGTGTATCGCTCATTTAACGCTTATAACAACCCTAGCAAGTAATTAGCAATATTATTCCCATTTCACAGACGAGGAAACAAAGGCCCAGAGTGGTTCAGTAACTTGCCCAAGGTCACTTGGTTAGGGAACAGTGGAGCTAGTGATCAACAGTCTGACTCCAGAACCTGTGATTTGAACCCTCTTTGCAACCGCCTCAGTGAGCAAGCCTCCAGTCCCAGTTAAGGAGGGACAACAAAGCAGAAAGCTCCAAGGATTTCACCAAATATAAGAAACCCCATGATTTTATGGACTGCTGTGAAAATGTGCCAATTACACTATGCTACAGTATCACAGTACGGCAGATTCTCGTTCAGAGATCTTGAATGTTCAAATGTGCAAGAGGTGCACCTTAGATGAAATAGAGTACTGAAGGGGATTATACACCTGCTTGCTGCAGTGTGCAATGACATCTCCATCTCTCCTGGAAAGTCACATTTCTCATTAACGCGCTTGTGGATACAGACTCTTAGGGAGAGAGAGTGGCAGGGAAAACTCATAAAGGGGCCGTGTGTGTAGGTGTGTGTGCATGCTCAGGTGTGGCACTCAGGTGTGGTGCGCAGGCGTGGGGCAGCAGATGTAGGGCAAGGACAATTTTAGCAAGTTCAAAAGTACCCTACACTTAGTGACACAAAGAAAACATAGCTTCATGATTTTCTATAATTGATCTGATCTTTTTCCTGAGCCCTTCACTTTACTATGGAGGGAGGGAAACTAAGCAGAAGCTGGTCCAGTCATTTAAACAGTCTCCTAGATATTTTAGTTTTCCTCCCCCGCTTTCCCATTTCTCTCCAAGGTGGCCCCAACGAGAGAGTTTACTTTACCTGGTGCTGGCGTGAAAGGGGAGGGAGGGCCTCCTCCAGCATGATTCATACACGCCGCTCCCTGTCCCATCCTCTGGGTCCTCGCTGGAAGGCCTGGATGCTGAAGGTGGTGGTGGGCAGGGTCTGCTATGTGCTGTCCTGGCCAGGCCCCGCTGCCGGAGCTCAGCTCAGGTCCTCACAGGAGCCACACTCCTCCTGAGGCCCAGCTACATTTCCCATGTGATCTCCAGCCTGGGAGTCCCCATGGTGGCAACACCTTGGAGAGTTCGTCAGCTGGGTTCACTCAGGGCGCTCAAATCACTCTTGTTCAATGAGCCTCGGTGTGACTGCGGAAGCCTTCCTGTCGCTGCCCGCTAGGCTGAAGTCAGCATATTAAATAAGCTCTCACCATCCTGGGTCTACTGGTGATTCCCTAACAGGCACACCTGTTGGCCGTTCCTGCGCCCAGGAGACATAATCACCTGAAGGGGGAACACAAACGTTAGACATGCCATTAGTACTGACTGAATTAATAAAGATCTTTATCACCTACTGAACATGTAGAGCATGGGGCTAGTCCTAGTTCTAGTAACCAGTAACCCGTCAATCTTCCCTGAGGGAGAGAGGGGAATGCTAGAGCATGCAAGGGTGCTGTTTGGATCAGGTCTTCTTCTGACCCCTCCCTCCAGGATAACCTGACCCAGGGAAGGCAAGCATGGTATATGTGTGTGTCAGGAGTGTGTCCAGAACTTTGGGCTGTCATGGCTAGAGAGGTGATAGGCTGAAGATCTGATACTGAAATCTCACCCATTTCCAGAAGTCTGGCTGAGCCCACCACGATGCCAAGACAGAGCATGTTCCCCTCTGGAGACGAGAGCTGCCAAACGTGGAGAAGCCTGGCGGGGCCAGAGAGCAGCCCCCGGCTCTTTCTCCACAATCCAGCTCTTCCTCTTCCCAGAATATGTATCATCTGTCACCTCAACTGACCCTCTCCTCTGTCCAATGAGTGGAGTGTTTGAATTTCACATTTTCCTTTGAAACAACAACAACAACAAAAAAAACAAAGCTCAGAAGGCCAAATCAAAAAACAAACAAAAAAATAAATAGAGAGAGAATGTGAAAGTGAGCTCTAAAAAAAAAAGACACAATGGAGCAGTCTTGCTCCTCTCTCTCAGGAAAGAGGGCCCCTATACTCCAGCCCTCCTGCCCAAGTGGCCCCAAGCCCACTTCCAGAGCCTTCCTGTGCCTGTTTTCTGAAGAGCAGGCCACATCTCCAGTGCGCATACCACTGAGCCCAAGAACCAAGAAGTGGCCAAAGGGCGGCTGTTCAGCACCATCCACCAAGGATGGAGCTTGGGCGTGCGGGCTGGGATGTCTACACGTGTGTGCGTGCCACGTCCCCTCTGCGGGGCTGCTGGGACAGGGAGGGAGGCCACAGGCAGTGGGTACAGAGTCCATAAGCCCTGAGCCACCACACTCCACATGGCACTCCAGGAGCCTCCAAATTCTTGACTCAAACAGCCCTCTGTGCAGGTATATTTGGCAGGGCAAATGGATGGAATATAATTTTATTTAACAGATTGTCAGCTTGATTTATAACCTTTAAATATTTAGACATGGTATGTGAGCCTCCATTTTTACACCTGCCAGAGCCCCACAAAAGTGAGAGGAGGACCTAGGGAAGGGAGGGATGGGCAACTCCCTACATCACAAAAGACCAAAATTGTTTCTCTGCTGTATGCTGCTTAGAATAACACATGGCATATACTCAAATATTTGCTGAAAAAGAAAAAAAGGAAGAAAAGGAGGAGCAGGCAGGAAGAAGGAAAACTTCCACACTTTCAGAGTTTGTTTTACGGAGTCTGGCCGGAAATCAAATCCTGTCGCTACCATCCTACCTGCATGTCCTTGGGTAGGTTATTCGACATCTCCAGTCCTCATTTCCTCATCTGGAAAAAAGGGGAATCCATGCTTATCACAAAGTGCAAACAAATAGATATTAACTACTTACATTATTCTCACCATCAATGTTTATTTATATCCTCCACCCTTAGTCTCATTTAATTTTTAAGTCATATTCTGAGGACCAATTGGTTTCGAAGAAGCCTAGGAAGGCTACTGCTACTGATGAGCCCCTTGCGGAGAGAGCACTATTCCATGATCCCCATTTCAGCCCCACCAGCGTCTTCAAATGCCCCCCAGTCACCACAGCAGACGCTGCTGGTGCACCACCCATAGCCTGGGCACATACACTTTCACCACTCAGCAGCCTGACTTCCACCTGCCCCACCAGCATTTCTTTGCATAAGGGCACCTTCTCATGGAGCCCTACTTTGCCACTGGAACGGCAGGACAGAAGTGCCAGAGAATTAATGTCCAAGATGCAACCTTCAACCAACGTCAGATGGGAACTCAAATGCCCCAGCCCTGACACTCCTGTGCTAATGTAACTCCAGGGTGCGCGGTCCACACTGAATCCCAGCAAGGTCACATTATCATTACCCTCGGTGGTAACTTGCTGGATAATGAATCCTTTGCTTGCTACACAAATACGCATGACTATGTCCATGCCAGTTACTATGGCCAGTGATTGTGCCTTCTAATTGCTCGGTGTCCATGCCTTACCACTTAAACATTTTGAAAACCACCCTTCACATTTAACTAATAAGTTGCCCTCACAAGTGCTTCTTGAGAAACATCAATACTCTATAAAACGAGACCCAGCAGCAGTTTCACCTAAGAAACTAACAAATATTTATTGTTTCCTCCTTCCTGCAATATGGCATTAAAATTCAATAGTTAAGTGGAAGAGAACAGACAATAAAAGATCATTCAAATGCATCCACCCACATACGAAAGCCAGCAAACACCACAGTTTTGGAAATTTTCCCATATGTCCAAGTGAGGACCATGACCCCACACAGTCTATCAATTAGGGCATCTGCTCATATGTACTTTTGTACTTGGCAGTGACCTCAGGGCTTCACAAATATGTTGCCTCTGTGTTTTTATTTAGTATCTCACAATCCTTCGGATGGCGACACATTCTGAGATTAAAACGAATATATTAAGATCCCAATATGAATGGAATATAACAGAAAGGATGACCTAGATCTACAGTGGGTGAATGCCAACGCAAACAGTGGCTAAACTCGGCAGCTGTTTGCAATTAGGTCCAATTAACACGTTTTAAACACGGCAGTGCTAGGAACCTCTTTGAAGTGTGTTGCTGGCAAAGGTTTTTCTTGAAAGGGGTTTCCCAGTGGGAACCAGTCAAAACCCACAGCTGTGCAACCCAACTTACCCTTTTGACTTAAGTGCCTTGTAGAGTTCACAGTTTTAGAGTTCATTTTCCCCAGGTACATGTATAAATACTTCAAACATGTAATGGAACGTCTGGGAAGACGTCTTTGCTGAAAAGAACATTTTCAAGTCAGGAAGAGGAAAGCAAGGGCAGAGCTCCCGCATTCTAATTTGCATTCTGTCGAACTGCCAATCTCTCGTAGAAACATAAATTGTAAAATATTTATGTAATAAGCATATAAGGGCATTGCCTGCCCTGAAATAAAGGCTCCATGAGGGCAAGAACTTTGCTCGTTCATCACCATATTCCCAGCACCTACACTGATGCACAGCAGGCTTATGACACATACTAGTTGAATGAATGGATGGGCGGATGTTTACGAAATGAATAAACAAATGCATGAATGGAGTAATAAAGTGAATTAATTATATACACATGTTTGGAAAACCGTAAACTAATGTCCCTAACGCACATGTGTGTGACACAAAGGCACCACACACATCCTCAGAGAGAGAACTGTCTTAATTCTCCTAATTATTTTGCTAGTGCTGCCTGTTTGGGGGAAAGTTTGGGACTTAAACCTCATCTTCATTTTTCATATCTGACAAAGAGCTAAAAAAAGGCATCTGGTTCATTTATTAAGTAAGCACTTAGTAAGTTTTGGAGGACTAGTGAGTGACAACACAAAATGGTGCTTGGTTCCGTAGTCCCGGACTAGAAGAGACCCCGACATCCCAGGGCTCCACTCCTTGTGTTCCTGAGCCTTGTTCACTGACCTTCCTGCAGGACCTTCTCATTCAGACCCTAGGCCCAGCCACACAAGAGTGCTTTGGAAGAAGAGGCAGGGAGACATCCTCCCTCCCTCCAGTCCTGTCTCTGAGACAGAAGGAGATGCTCTGTCGTTAGTGGGAGATCTGCTGGGAGGAAGGGTTCTAAAGCCCGGCTGCCCACTAACAATGCAGATTTCTGGGGCACCTGGGTGGCTCAGCCAGTTAAGCATCCGACTTCGGTTCAGTTCATGATCTTGCATTTCGTGAGTTCAAGCCCAGCGTCTGTGCTGACAGCTCAGAGACTGGAGCCTGCTTTGGATTCTGTGTCTCCTTCTCTCTCTGTCCCTCTCCTGCTCACACTCTGTCTCTCTCTCTCTCTCAAAAATAAATAAACATTAAAAAATGCAAGGCTCTGACTCAGCAGATCTGGAATGTAACTCAGGAATCTGCATAGGAACTACCACTCTGGTCATTGTCATGCAGGTGATAAATTATTAAGGACATAGGCTAGAAGGAAAATATTCGGAAGGAGAAAAAGTTTCATCCCTGAGCGCCTTCAGAAAAGTAATTCCGTGTCTGGTTGGACAATGCCATCCTGGAACATCTCTTAAGGACATTCTCAAACATCCTCTACAAAGACCCCAACTTACTTTAATTTAAAAGAGAAAGGTGTAAACACATTCCTTCTTTCCTGTAGTGATAGATCTCTCACGCACGCGCGCGCACACACACACACAAACACACACACGTCATCAACCAAAGTGTCTTCACTCCTGAAAAGCCTACAAACGAAAAAAAGAACCCTTGAGCACTGAGAAACCATCCACTTCTTCTAGAACTCATTTTTCCCTTCAATGAAATTCAGAGGTTTGCTATATCACAGAAACAAATAAACAAACAAGCAAAACAAAACTAGAAAATAGAAGCTGGAAATACTGATGCTCAAGGAAAGCAAGGAGAAGGAGCGCAGGCACCGGCCTCTGGAAGCAGAAGAGAGCCACATCTGCCCGTGGGGCAACCTCTCGGGACAGAAGCAAAAGCCAGAACAGAGCCGGACTCCAGGACAGCACGGGAGTGACAAGTTCCTGCAGCTTGATAATTTAAAGACTAAGAAAGCATCTGTCCACACAACAACTAATTTCAGAGTCAATGGTGTACTCCTTGAAGACAGCCTGGAAACCTGGAAACTTCGAGACAAACGGCCTGTTAGCATAAAGGAGCTCAGTGGTTTAAATCCTCCATTTATCATGCCTGCATGAAAGGCTTCCTCTGTAAACAGAGGAGCAAGACCACACTGCCTAGTATCAAGATCTGCTCAGCATTATTTTCCACTGGGCATGTGGTTTCTTCACGATTTCACACACACACCGTGCAGATAGCGGAAACCTTTCGTGACAGGCTCTTGGGCTTAGCCTTTTTGTACTACCTGGGGAAGCTCAAGCCACAGATTCTGCATCTACAGAACCAATGGGTCAGATCTCTCTCTCTGAGCCTGCCATCAATATCTCTCCCCTCTCCACCCTGCCACCATCAGTGTCTTTGTTCTTGGACCTCTCTGCATAAACAAAGGTACTTACTTCTTGTTTACTTAACATCGAATATGGTTTTAAAAAATTAAGTGGTAATTAATTGTATTAAGCATTTTATGACAATTATATAACATGAGGCCCAAATCATTTCTTTTTTTCTTAGAAAACTATTTTCAACTTCTTTAATTCTAAATGCCTTTTTGGCTAGTGTTTGGAGGGCCATTATTTAGCCCTACAACTGACACATTTTTCCACTTTCTCATCTTTTTGTTGCAAACCGTCTGAAGTCTTATTTCCTCTGTTGAACATTGCTGTTTTGACACATTACTAAAATGGACCCTCTATGCTGTAATCACCCAGGATAATGCTGGAAAGTGTGAATGTCTAAATGATTTGTAAAAGGTATTATTTTTTCACTTCCGTTTTGAAATTATTTCTAACAATTTCTAAAGACATGGTCACAGCTGCCTGAAGCATGTCTTCTTCACTCAAGGCATCTGGATCGCTGCCCAGTGTACCTGAGCTTGTGGTTGGCCTCTCACACGGGTGGGAAAGCTGTGCTGGTGGGTCCCGCTGCTGTTGCTGCTGCTGCTTTTCAAAGTAGGCTTCTCTTCTCTTCCTTCTCTTCCGTAGCTCTTCTGAAGTAAGATGTGGACCTGATGTCTGTGGAATCTCTTGAGATACATTTCTGGAACTACCTTGCATATTGAGCTGAATCGCCCTGCGGAGATCTGCTTCATCTTCCATGTCAATCTCCTGGCGACTCAGTGCCAGGGCCCTCTGCAAATCTTCCTCATCTTCGTCTAACATGCCTCACCCATCATTTGCTTCTAAAACTTGTTCCAGATCCATTTTCTGGACTCTCTGTTCTTTTAGTTGTGCCAATTCTTCTCTGATGAGTTTTGGTCTATGCATTTGTTGGACCTTGATCATCTGTAGAAGTTCTTGGCTCAATTACAACAGGAAGGTTATTCTATATTTGTTGTCAAGGGTGATCTACCCGATTGTGAAGCTGGCTCAAATCATTTCTGTTGCCCCCCCAACCATTGGCCTCATGGCAAAGGACTTGTGACTGTATGAGGGGTACAGGTGACTTCTCACAAATTTTGGGAGGGAAGAGAAGATGCCACATTCAGAACAGGCTACTTTATGCTGTGGCAGCAAACATTACTCAGATCTCAAAGGCCAAGGAAAGGCCTCTTTCTCATCCCACCACATCATCATGCGTAGCCAGGCATGTGGGAGAGGAGAGCACAATCTCGCACCAGCAATCACGTGCTTGGTCTGGTGGTGACACACTTCACCTCCGTTCACATCGTCTTGCCCAAAACTAGTCACATGGCCCAATCCTAGTCACCCAAATAACAAGGGGGCCAGGAAGCAAAACCCTCCCCCGTGCCAGGAAGTCAAAGAGTCAGAAAGATCTGGATAATAGTACTAATGACCACCAAGACTGGAGAAAGGAAGGGAGAAGCATCCAGCAACTGACTGCTAATGAGGAAAACACACTGAAAAGTCTCACCTATGGTCACTGACTGTTTAAATATGTAAGCTTTTTTATATTTTCATTGGCCATGCATGAAACTGGTCTTCTCAAACATTTCTGTTAGTAGCAAAATTAATCAGGTCTTTCTGGACTATTACTGTTTATGTGTAGAAATAACATTTAGAGTTTCATTACCTTTGATCCTATAATTCTACATCCAGAAATGAATCCAAAGGAAATAAGCAGAAAGGCAGATATATATTTTTTTTTTAATTTATTTTTGATACAGAGAGAGACAAAGCATGAGAGGCGGAGGGGCAGAGAGAGAAGGAAACACAGAACCGGAAGCAGGCTCCAGTCTCTGAGCTAGCACAGAGCCTGACGTTCAATCCACGAACGTGAGATCTGACCTGAGCCGAAGTCAGAGGCCAACCGACTGAGCCACCTAGGCGCCCCTATATGGATATATTTTTAATAGCATTACTATTAATGTTCCACACTGGAAGTAGCATAATTGTCCAATAAAAGAAGATTGGTCAAATAAATTCTGCTGCATCTATATGATGGAATAGTCTATAGCTGTTAGATGAAATGACTCAGCAGGTTGGTGTGTCAATACCATGGGCTATCATGTTGACATTAAGAATCACAATTATAGGGGCACCTGGGTGGCTCAGGCAGTTAAGCGTCTGACTCTTGGTTTTGGCTCAGGTCATGATCTCA
Organism: Suricata suricatta; assembly: GCF_006229205.1. NCBI lineage: Eukaryota > Metazoa > Chordata > Mammalia > Carnivora > Herpestidae > Suricata > Suricata suricatta. The sequence goes on from NC_043705.1 coordinate 119,062,302, forward strand.
TGGTTCATGAGTTTGAGCCCTACGTCAGGGCCTGCACTGACAGAGTGGAGCCTGCCTGGGATTCTCTCTTTCTTCTTCTCTCTGCCCCTCCCATGCTTGCGCTCACCTTCTCTTTCTCTGTCTCTCAAAATAAATAAATACACTTAAAAGAATCACAGTTATGAGCATGATCTATAAATATGAAAATAACTACATGAAGTAATGATAACAGGACAAAATAGAACTCAATAATATACACATTAAAATTATATATGAAATAAAGTCAATATTAAATTTAGAAGGGACTGGGGCATATCCATGAGGTTTCAGGAGTTTGAGTTTTTCTGGTGATTTCAAATTTGTTCAACGCTTGTTTAGTTGCTGAAGGAGAAAAAAAAGCCAGGCAAGGAGAAAAGGGAAAGTGAGTAGGAAACATAAAAGGAGAGACAGAAGGAAGAAAGAGAGAAGGAAGAAACAGACCGTGGAAGTAGAAGGGCGCAGAGGGAGAGAGGACTGAAAAGGCTGGCTGCAGCCAGCATCCTGCGCTCCGTCCCTGGCAAGGTCCTCAGGCGGCTCCTTCTCTGTGAGCTGCACAAGTCCCGTGTGACGTTAGTCCATCTAAAGTATGTTTGCTGTTCATTAAATACACAGAGTGTGTAAAAAAGACCCTCAGTGCCTCTATGCCACACTCACAGACACTTGACACATAAGAGAAAGAGCTTTCACATCGAAACAGTGTGGCCACCAGGAAGGTTCACCAACTACCCAGTGAGCTGCCTGTGTGTTTCTGGCGTAAATGGTGCTTGGACTGGCCAGTTCCCAGTGGGTGGTGTGGAGGAGGAAGGCTGAGCAGCAAGTCTGGGTCTGGGCTTGGTCTAATTTCTTGTGCTCCATCCTCAAAGGCAGACATTAATATTAGAAGTTCTCAAACAAGAAAGCAACATTGTGCAACTCAGTAGTCTACCAACTATGAGATATCACATCTAGCAGAATGGGTACAATTTAAGACTCACAGTATCAGGACGCCTGGGTGGCCCAGTTGGTGAGCATCTGACTCTCAATTTCGGCTCAGATCATGATCCCAGGTATGGAATCAAGCCCTGAGTGTAGAATCTGCTGGAGATTCTCTGTATCCCTCCACCCTTCTCCCCTGCTTGCATGCTCTCTCTCTCTCTCAAATTAAAAAAAAAAAAAAAAAAAAAAAAAAAAAAGACTGACAGTATCAAGTATTGCTGAGGATGCAGATGAATGGGAATGCTCAGACATTGCTAATGTAAAATGGTGCAGCTACCCTGGAAAATGGTTTGGCTGCTTTTAGTGTAATGACACTCCTACATTTGTACTTAAAAGAAATACATGCATATACGCTTAGAAAGACTTGCATAAGAATGTTCTTGGTGACATCATTCATAATAACTCATATATGTTCCATCCATCTCCTCTCTCTGGGTGATGGACTGCCTAACATAAGTTTTCTCATGGTAGAGCCTATGGGCACAGAAAGCAGAGGACACTCATCATGCCTGTGGAAGTCTCACCTAGATTTAACACATGGTGACTTCTGTCCTCTTTCTGTTGGCCACAGCAAGACCTGCGGCAAAGCATTCACTGAGCATTTACCGCAGGCCTGACTCTTCTCGTGCATTTTCATCTTTTCAATGATGCAATGAGGTGGGCACAAGTATTATCCCCCTTTATAGCTGAAGAAACCAAGACTTGGGGAAATTAAACACTTTATCCAAGTTATAAGACTAGTAAATGGCAGGGATTTGAGTGCAGAGAGTCAGACGCAGAAGCCCCTCACACTGAACCGAGGAAGCAGATCCCGGATGCGGCTTGTTCTCTTGACTTGCCCAGCCATCACTAAAGCCTGCTGAGTGAGCTGGGGCATAAGTTTTTAAGTGACTTGAAAAAAAGTCACTTAACCTATCTGGCTTTCAATTCCTTCTCATGTAAAATGAGAATTATATTAGATCTCTAAGCTCATTCCAGGTATAAATTTAATGCCAAGAATCTATGAGCCCAGTGGAACATTTACAACAGCTGTGAACAGATAATTTGCTAATTGCTGAAAGCGGGCCTGCAAACTGCAGGATTTCAGCATGCGCATCCGTATTCTGGGAGGTCACAGTGAGATGGTGAAATCTCCTTATGCAGAATGGATCCCAATTTAATTCTCATTTTTTAAATATTGAATTTTGGGTGGTGGGTGATCCTAAAAGCACTAGAAAAAAGAAATTCATTGTAAAATTAGATCGATTCCTCTATTAATGCAGGATTTTGTTTCCGTTTCCATGGAAGTATAGTTAGGCTTCTGGCAGTGGGTCTTATCCTCTGTACCTTCTCCATGAGAGAAAAAAGCAGAGTAGGGTCGATACCCAGGAGGGGGGCCTTTGGGTGTTCACTCAGGCGAATTCCGTTCCAGTAAGAGCAAGAATAAGTGCTAAAATTGCCTCACATCTATTGTTTCTTAAAATAACCTAACATTTTCTAAGGATTTTTAAAAACATACTTCTCCCGTCTCCCTAAATGGACTTACAGACTCAGAAAACAGAAAGACCTTCTTGTTTGCATCCCCATGATCACTTGGTGCTGTAATGTCATAAAACAGAATGGATGGATGGATGGATGGACAGACGGATGGACAGGTGAACACATGCTGTATCTTTGTTAGGAATGCTCTTCCATCCCACTCTACTCCTTTCTCCTAACTCCTAGTCACATGTTGGTTCTCAGATCAAACATTGCTTCCTCAAAGAAGCCTTCCCTGATCCCACAATCAAGGGTGGCAGCTTCCTTCATTCTCCGTTTATAATGCGGTGTCCCCATCTTTAGCACACTGATCTATATGTGGTTATACAGTCATCATATAATCAGATGTTTCATGTTGATCTCCTTGTAATTTCCGGGAGAGCAGGAACAAGGTATATATACATAAATACATACATACACATATATATGAACAAATAGATGAATGGTGAGGTGAATGTGTGGATGGTAGGCATGAGCTTGGAACAGGATTATAAAGACATTTCTACTGTAATCTTAGAATTGCAGTATTTAAGAAAAGGAGAAATCAGGGTTAAACGCTACTCACAGAATGAAAGAATCTTAGAGTTTTGAAGGACCTTTTCAGGAACCTTTGAGGGACATATAATGTAGGAATCTGCACTGGAATGAGATTTGACCTCTATGTGTATTATTTGGGTAAGGCGTTTTTTTTGGAGTAGGTATTTTAAATTCCCTGGAAAACATCACTTGCTCTGGTACTATGAAACCCTGAGATGTTTACGTTAGCTTACATTAGTGTACATTTTATTCTAGTCATGCTTTTTCAATTAATCAATTAATCAACTTATAGGTCTACCTAGCTTAATGCAGTGCAACAGGTATATGTGTGCATGTATGTGTATAGAGACACACACATAAATTATGTGGGAGTCATATTTTCATTAGTGAAATCATTTAAAGCACACCAAAATATTTTCTTCTGGAAGATGAAAAATGTTTTAAACTTGAAAATATCTAACTCCTAATTGTGTTTTGTGACCCCAGAGTTTTTAATGTTTATTTATTTCGGGGGGGGAGGGCAGAGAGAGAGGGAAACAGAATCAAAGTCAGGTTCTGCGCCATCAGCACAGAGCCCTATGCAGGACTTGAACCCATGAACCGTGAGATCATGACCTGAGCCAAAATCAAGAGTCAGATGATTAGCCAACTGAGCCACCCAGGTGTCTGAGAGCCCATATTTTTAATCTGACTTCCGGAAAATGAGATAAACCTACAAAGGTGCCTCCAGTACCAGATTTTACATTAAAAAGATCCCTCAGAAACATGACTGTGGAGCATTTTATCATCATATAGAATGATATCTGCGCCTTAAGCTGGTTCTCCCTAGTATGTTCCAGAAGCCACACAGAGATGACCATCAAGTTCCTCCCCTATCTGCAGGCTGATGTGGAGATCCTGTCCTCACGCAGCCCCGCTCACAGCCTGACCCTGCCACCTAACTACCACGGTCTTGGTGCCCTTGTACCAGACCGCTGGCAGGGCACCTGGAGGATTCATCTCGGACTGTTCTTGGGGAATCAGCTCATCAGCTATTCCCCAACCTCACACCAGCCACACACTTACAAGAGGAAAGGGAAATAATGTGGCAGTCTACAGTAGTTTCTCTCTCATCTTCTTTGCTAGCAGAATCCTCACTGTTTAGGTGCTATTATATCCAACTGCAGAAGCTGACTCATGGTTTACATGCCAGGAACATCAATCCTCTTCCCCTTTACCAGTGATGTGGGTAGGATGGCCATGTGAACCAGTTCTGCTGAATGAGATGGGAAGAGAAGGCTGCTGGGGGGAGTGCTAGGAGAAATTCTCCTCCTTGATAAAGTGAGAGAGGGTTGTAAGAAAAGCCCTGTCTCCCCATTCCTCCCGCTTGATTCTTATTTGAGACACTGCCATAGGAGGATGTGACTTTTGGGGTCGTGACATCCATCTTGCACTGTGAAAGGAGGTATCACCAATACATGGTACTGGCAGAATGAAGAGAGCAAACATCAGGTCTTGAATGATATCATGGAGGCACTGCACAAATCCTGGGACCTTGTACACTCAGGTAAGTGAACATTACATCTCTGTGTGGTTTAACCTATTGTTGCTTCAGTTCTCAGCTACTTGCAACCAAGTGCATTCCTGATACAGACAATAATATAGTCAATATCTTATATCAGCATGGCACTTCACATTCTTCAAAATACGGTCACATGCATTACCTCATTGAATCCTGCCAACAGTCCTGAGATTGACTACAGGAAGGCAAGACTCCAAAGCTCCTCACATTAAATGAGGAAGTCAGAAGATCCTAGATCCTTGTTCTCAATTTGAACTGCCATCACAAAAGCCTGTGGAGTGAGTTGGGAAGAGAGAGTGGAACTATTCTTACCCCTCATTTTAGAAGTATAGAAATGAAGATTTAGTAAGAGAATTAGTCTTCTGTAAAAAAAAAAAAAATACAAGAAAGGAAGGAAGGAAGAAAAAAAGAAAGATAGAAAGAAAAGAAAATAACAAGAAAAAAGAAACAGGATTAAAACTGATTCTAGACTCTTTGCCTTAGTTCAAAGGCATAGCAAACTACGGTCCATGGGCCAAAATAAAGAGTAATATAAATTACAATATTTATACAGCAAAATAAAGAGTATTTTTTTTTATTTTAAATGGCTGGGGGAAAAAAAGGGAGAACAGTAATATTTCCTGATATGGGAAAATTAGGTGAAATTCACATTTTCATGGCCCCAGGAACGCTTTATTGACACACAGCCATGCTCACTCGTCTCCATACTGTCCATGATGGTTTTTATGCAACAATTGCAGAGCTACACTGTTGCAACAGGCTGTGTGGCCCACAAAGGCTAAAATATTTACTACCTGGCCCTTTTACAGAAAAAGTATGCCGACCCCCCATGTTAGCCCTATCAAGCCCACTCAGGAAAACTCATGTCCCAATAAAAACCACATAGAGTGGTCAGGACACCATATTTTATACACCAGCATCATGATCTGAGGTTTTGTTTGCCGTTCATCATTTTTTTCATCATCCGAGTATAACCTACTGACAGGCTCATAATCCCCAGACTACCCAGATAGGAGCAGGGCAACGTCCTGACTAACTGCTAATTAATCAGTCTGGCTTAAATTCTCCCCTCAGTAAACACCAGAACACATCTGTTTGAAACGATGTTTTGATGAAACAGCCCCTCGATCATAAAGAAAAAACTAACATCCCAGGCATGCCACACTGCAGTTGTTTTTCCTCTCCAGGAGTGGCCATCACATGAATGTAAATGAATCATGCAAAATCTGGTGGACAACATACAAAAGGCTTCCTCTACAGAGAGATTATGGGCAACCATATTATGCAAAACAAGATGATATGAGCCAGAAAAAGCGGATATAAAACAAATACATCATTTTACTTAATTTTTTTGTTTTGATCATTGCAACATAATATTTAATGAATATTATATTTTATTGGATGAGAAAGTACACATACAAACATAGAATATGGTACCTAGTATATATTTTGTACTTGTTAAAATTAGTTCAACCTGAAATTCCATGAATCATGGGAAAGAATATTTGGAGGAGAGAATATTTTTAAACCACTTAATTGTTAAGATATTTCTTAAAAGTATGCATCTTTAGCACGTAAATGCTAGGAATCGGCAGTCTACCGAAATTCATCTGAAAATAAGTTTTTTCTCATTTTTGTGGCTTTGGTTTAAACCACTCCATAGAACCCCAAAAACATGCCTCGAAAGATACAATGCCAGCTTTATTCCAGCCAACATGGTTATGCCAAAATGCTTTTGCCACAGTTTATAAATCTTTGCATTGTTCTAAAGCAGATGCAACATGCTAGTCTGTAAAGTTTCCTTTGGGGCCCCTGGGTGGTTCAGTTGGTTAAGCATCCGACTTCTGCTCAGGTCAGGATCTCACGGTTCATGGGTTCGAGTCCCACGTCAGGCTCTGTGCTGACAGCTCAGAGCCTGGAACCTGCTTTGAATTCTATTTCTCCCTCTCTCTCTGTCCTTCCCCTACTCATGCTGTTTCTCTCTGTCTCAATAATAAATAAACATATAAAAATACTTTAAAAAAAAGATTCCTTTAAGAATTATTAAACTTATACCTACCCCACTATCATTATCAAATAGAGGCATGGGTTCTCCATGACAAAAGGTTGTTTTTAGGGCTTTAGAACTCCTAGCTCCCTGTCACCCAGACTGAGAACTCCATGTTTTATCTGCTCCCCCTGCTGCCTGGTTCCGTGGTAATTACCAGGCTCCAGGAGCTGGGCTGACATGTGATAGAAGAAGTACACAAGCCAAGAAGTAAACACAAACAGCTGCGTTAATTCCAACAGCATTCAAACCTTGAGGCTGAAGGAAAGTTGCTGAATTAAAAAGGAACAAACCCAGGGGGAAATAGCTCTCCCAACATTCTAAAAAAGAACCTAAAGGCTATACCAGTAGGCCCAACCATTCAAAAGAAAGGGCACTGTAAGTGTGCAGACATTTAAAATATAATGGTTGAAAATCTTCTTTCTTTCCTAGACAAAAGCTGTATTTTAATAACTACGCATTGCACATTCTCTGGAAGAATTGTTAAGAATCCAGTGATCGTGTTACCAGGGGAATGGATGCCTTGAAGATGGCATGTGAGAATCACTTATCACTGAAATTACGTTTGCGCCTTTTGAAAGGTAGAACACAGGCATGTATAATCTAGTCGAGTTACGGCATTAATTAATTTTTAAGATTACATATTACATACCAAACACATGTTGTGAATAGACCAAAGTTACTAAAAGCATACAGTGCAAGTTATGACTTCTAATGAAATTCTCCACCTTCCATCATTTAATACTGTTTATGTGCTAGGTATTAAGGATGTAAAAACAAAAGATGTGACTCCTGCCCCGGCAGAACATTTGGCCTAACACAACACGATATGCATACAAGCAACTGAACTGCATATGGTACAAGGTGCGGTAAGAACAGGAAGGATGCCCAGTAAACAAACACACACATGGTATCTCCAAATGTATGTTGCCACCTCCTAGCAGCCACCTGGAGACACCATTCACTTTTTCCAGAAATGCTGTTATGGTTCAACATTGGGAGTTCCTCCTTGGAATCAGTTTGCAAGCTGTATTAGTTATCAATGGCCATAACAATGCTGTGTAACAACCACAAAATCCCAGGAGCATAAGACAAGAAGCATTTATGGTTCATCTCTCTGGCGTGGTTAGCGAGGCAGCTCTGCTGATCTTTCCTAAGCTCACTTACACATCTAGGGGTGGAATGTGAGCTAACTCTCAACAGATATGAGCTGACCTTGGCTGTGATGAGTGGAGCAACACTACTCTGGTCCATGAGTCTCTCACCCTCCCTCAGGCTAGCCCAGGCATGTTCTCATGGTAATGGCAGAGTATAAAAGAGTAAGTGGGGGGTTGGGGCAAGGGAGCACCTGGGTGGCTCAGTCGGTTAAGCATCTGACTCTTGATTTCAGTTCATGTCATGATCTCATGGCTTATGAGTTCAACCCCCACATCGGGCTGTGTGCTGGCAGTGTAGATGGAGCCTGCTTGGGATTCTCTCTCTCCCTATCTCTCTCTCTCTCTCTCTCTCTCTCTCTCTCTCTCTCTCATCCTCGCTCTCTGCTCCTCCCCCACCCCCAAGAATAAATAAAAAAAAAACTAAAAAAAAAAAAAAAGAAAAGAGTAAGTGGGAACGTGTCAGCCTTTGGGGTCCTAAGCTCAAAAATGGCAAACACTTACTATCATTGCATTCTGCTGGCCAAAACCAGTCACAACGCCAGTTCAGATTCAAGGGATGAGGAAATGGATACCACCTTCTTAGTAAGAGTATTTGCAAAGTCACATAACAAAGGGCATGTGTACAGAAAATGAAGATGAAAAACTGAGGCCCTCCCTGCAATTTACCCCCAAGCTGTAAGAAGAGCAGTCTCCAAATTACCTTCTCTTGGTTTTAACCCACCTTTTTCACCAGAATTTGTTTCAGATGGCTTGGTCTTCACCCAAAAGTAAACCCATTTCCAAAATCCAGATAATTACCACCACCGATTACGAGGTGCCATCTCATGTCTTTTCATGTCCTTTGACAACTGCCAACACAAGTCCTTATGAAGCAAGGTGTCTCCACAACTACTGGATGAATGAAGAAACATATTTACGTGTCAGAAAGGTGTTTTTGAGCAATGGCTGTGTATGAGAATACACAGACAGTCTTGTCAGGTGGCCATTTTAAAACAGATGACACATTCTGATACACAAGTGCTCCTGTGTTTGTATAAAAAATTAGCCCACTATATTTAGGTCATATTCCTACTATCCAACATTGTAAATCAGATATTTTATTACATTTACCTACCTTAATTTTACCTTTTGTTTTCACTATTTCTAAAATGTACTTCCCAATCTTTCACCCACTATTTTTCAAATAGTGAAATAATTCTGCAAATATGCTGTTCCCTCACCTCATGTTGGGCATATTATGTACTGATCCTTCATTGGCTAGAGAATGACTCTGGAAAGGGTAACAATGGCCGACCCTACAGGATTGTTCTGGGAAGCTGCATGATGGATTCCTTAAAGAATGGTCTGCAAATGTGCTTTTTTGCAATATTAATTCTTTCATTTCTAGACCTGACTTTCTCTCAAAGAACTCCATGCGCCTCACATATGGCAGGCCAGATCCTCTCGGAGTGTAAATTATGCCCCAGGAGTAAGTGAATTACTTGGAGGGAGGCATTAACTCTTTCAGGTCACTTAGAGCACTGCAGGAGGGCAGTAATTTACCAAATAGCACCCCCGTGGCCAGAAAGTATACATGCAACATAAATGATTCCCAGGGAGTAGTTTATGAACTCGGAATATTTGGTTTATTATCTCATCTATTCACACACTGTCCAGTGAGAGAGGAGTAAAAAGAGAAAATTAGGCAAAGCTAAAGATGCTAGACATTTCCCACAGCTTGTCTGGGGCTGAGGTCCAACTTGAATTGCCTGATCATTGGCATAACTTCCTCCTTATTTGTGGCTTCGGGATTTGGGGCCCTCACCTGGACATTTTTGCTAATCAGGGGTGGGGCCAGGGTGAGGTAAGTGTGGCACCCACCACACAAAATGAGAAGCCCCAGCTGCTTTACCCTGGCCTCGGCCAGGATATGAGGGGTATTTGGGTGGTCGCTTGAAACATCTAAAGACCACAAAATTCACACTTACAGTTACTACTTGCTTCTCATAAACCCATAAATATTGATGAGGATTCATTAGTTAGTGAATTCATTTTCTCATACTGAGAAATTATGGGAGCCAATAATGGTAGAGAGTCTGTCATATTGTTTTGTTGCCAGAGCTGAAAATGGTCAAATAGCTCATCTATTTTAGGTAAGACAAAGGACTGAATTCAATCTATGTTGAAGTTTGTATTATGCAATTCATACATGGCAAAATTCTTGGAATATTTTGGCTTGAAGGTCCAAATGTAGAGTTTTTGTCCCAGAGTAAACTATGGCAGTATCTTTAACCATCACCCATGTTTTTGGGGCGCCTGGGTGGCTCAGTCAGTCAAACGTCTGACTTCAGCTCGGGTCATGATCTCATGGTTCATGAGTTCAAGCCCCGCATCAGGCTCTGTGCTGACAGCTGGCTCAGAGCCTGGAGCCTGCTTCGGATTCTGTATCTCCCTCTCTCTCTGACCCTCCCCTGCTTAAACTGTCTCTCTCTGTCCCTCAAAAATAACTAAAAAACACATATACAAAAAAATTTTTATCACCCAAGTTTTCAATTCTTTAGCTTCAGAAGGCTCCAGAAGCTCTGAAGCAGGGACTCGGTGGCCTACAAAAGAATTCGGATGCAGGTATTTTGATTCTCCACTCAAATCTCTCTCAGTCACAAACGCATGCACAATATATCTCTGTGCCTTTATGATGAGATCCTGGCTGGCTGCTGTCTGAAAGCTAATCTCAGGAATAAAATGGCCTTTTAAGAAGCGGGGAAAAAACCCATTTCATGTTCTACTCTACCTGGAGCTCTGCTGTGCCCTAAAAGGCAACAATCAACCTCTTTTCAAAGTTCTGTTTCCACTCAGCCTGACATCAACCTCTGCCACCAATAAAGATTCCAACTGATTTGTCCATATTTTGACTCATTTCTTGCCTCAGTGAAATATACCAAATTGTAATTTGAAAGAAAGGTGACACAATATAGTCCCATGTGCCTTTCTGTGTGCCTCCATGCATACCTATGACCACACACACATACCAGGGAAATAATTTGATCCCTCATTTTCTTGGAGGGTAGGGATACATCACTCACTCAAAGAGTGGTCTTGTATGAGTCACTGAATTACTCTCTGCCTCCGTTTTCTGGTAAAATGAGGAGACTGGATTAGAAGCCTCAGGTCCCTTTTCATCCTTGGTATTTCATACTTCTAGAGCTGATACATCTTCCAAGTTACAACTTCAGCCAAAGCTGGAGCCAGCAAACTATAGCCCTCAGGTGAAATACTGCCCATTGCCTGCTTCTGGATGATCTATGAGCTAAGAATGACTTTTACATTTTTATATGGTTGGGGGGGAAATCAAAGAATAGTATTCCATGACAGGTGAAAATTATATAAAATTCAAATTTCAGTGTCTATAAAAAGTTTTATGGGAGCACAGCTCTGCACATTCATTTACATATTATCAGTGGCTGCTTTGGTAATAGAAGGGTAGAGTTGAATGATGGCAACAGAAATAGTAGTTAGGCCTTCAAAGCCAAAACTAATTACTATCTTTACAGAAAATGCTTGCCCTTTACAGAAAAAGTTTGCCCATCCAGATCTAAGCCATTAGACCCTCTGCATAGCAGCAAGGTCTGACATAGCCCTCTTACCTGAATGGAGTTTTATTTCTGAAAAAGAGGAGTCTCATAAAGTAATCTCAAGAACCACAAACAAAATTAATGGGTAATTAGACAATCTGATAAAAGAAGAAACTGCTTATAAAAGAAACTTATAAAAGAAACTGCTGGAAATCCCCAATAAATCTACCACGTCAACGTCAGAATTGATTTCTTATGAGAAACGATTTTACCCCCCAAAATTTGTCTCTTCCTACTACTTTGCAAAGAGGCCATTACAGTCCATTTTCCCCCTTTTGTTTTTTTCTTTTCTTTTTTTATAAGTGGCCTGAAATTTATCTTTTCTTTATGAGTAATAGTATCATTGGTGAAAGTGACCGCTAAAGAGCAAACAGGCATGAAACAAATCCCTCCCCAATAAAGTGGTGACTTTGAAAAGGAAATTGCCCTGCTCAAGTGATGGATTCTGTTTCAGCCGTCATGACCCATGTTATGAGGGAGTACTGGGACCTGGGGCCTGGCCCTTATAGGCAAAGCAGCTGCAAAGCCCCACTGGGAGCTCCCTGAGGAGGATCTGTGAGTAGCCAAAGGCTGACCCGCTGCTCCAACTGCCCCTGTGGGCTGCAGTGCTAAGCACTGAGTCTCCAGAGACCCTTCCACCTAGCCTGGAATGCTCCTCTCACCACCACTGCCCCCCCCCCCCCCCCCCCCCCCCCCCCCCCCCCCCCCCCCCCCCCCCCCCCCCCCCCCCCCCCCCCCCCCCCCCCGCCAATTACTTTCCTCAAGAAAGGCCTGGTTTGAGTTCCAAATATGGTAATAGTCATGGTCCACAGCCTCATGATATCCTATATACTTTTTATCATTTTATGTTTGTGCTTTCTCTTCCCCTGGACTATAACATCCTGGGGCACAGAGAGCACCCATCATTTAAACAGCTTCCAGGTAGAGACCTACTATAAATCCCAATGAACATGATAATGTTCAAATGGAATCAGTAGGGTTTTGAACCTTTCTTTTCAAAGAGAAGACGAGATGCATGAACAATACTTGCTTCTCTCTTTCTGATTCTCGGGCAGGGTTTTCCAGACAAAATGCTGAGATCTACGGCCAACGGAAGGATTCTTAACAAGAGTGTTGTTACTTTATGAGGGGACGATCTACCTGCTTGGAGCAAAAATGGGGCTGCAGATTGCTCGTTTCTGGATTTTGCTAAGGAACAGTTTCAAATCAAACTTATTTCTGTTTCCTCCGAAAAGGAGAACGAGCCATGGAGCTGTGGAAAGGTCCCTACTTTCAGCATCTGGCAGCTTTGAGATTGTGACATCAGGCCATCTTCTTGTCCCTAAGACATCAAATGCTTGTTTCATGGCACTCACTTAAAAAGAAACTTTGTTTCTCATTGTCTGTAAAGGTCTGAGTCTGAAGAGATTTTTGTCAATACGGATTACGGTACATTTAAATATTGAGCTTTGTAAGGAGATTCTTGACAACTTTAGATCTTTTCCCCTTTTCTGCAGTCATCTGAATGTTGTAATCATGCAAATAAATGTTCCTTCAAAACTATAAGTATTTGCTTTACCTCTGAATTCAATTTTACATTTTTCTTTATAGTACAGTTTCAAGATAATTAGTAGTATTCCAAAAGGAACTTAATATTTTGGAAGTGTCTTAGTCCTGGAAGTTTCTAGAACGATCAAACTAGGTAAATCTCCTAGTCTTGCTCTAAGAATCATAAAATGATTATAATTGGTGAAAAAAAATAAAGCTAATTGATACCTCAACCCCAGCTGTGCTTAGAACAACTTGGGTATATTTTAAAAATTACTGACTTCTGGGCTCCACTGCCCCCAAGAAAGCTTCATTTAATTGCCCTACAATAGGCCCAAGGCGTTTCATAATCTCCCCAGGGTTGGCCTGGCGGGGTGAAGATCAGGCCTGAGCACCTCTTACACACCTCTATTTGGGCATTTAGCACTCTATACTGCTTGGTGCGCATCTTCCTCTCCTTAGAGATGGTAAGCGGAGGGAGACCCAGGAGTTGAATCTTATTCATCTTTGAGTCTTACAGTAGACAGATGTTTGCTAAACTCCAAGAGCCTACCGTTAACACAATCCCTTCTGCGGGCACAAACGCAGTGGAAAGAAGGCAAGGAGGAGCCCTACAACGTTTCTAAAGCGAAGGTGGCCAGGTTCAGTAACATGTGACCCCCAACAATTTGGACATAGGCAACTAGCCCAGGAATAAGCAGCTGACTGAGGTCTGCTGATCTATGGGGTGTCCAGCAACCCAAAACGAGGCCTGATACGAATGCTGAGTCCAACTCTAGCACATGGTTAGTGCCCGGTGTGGCCAATTAGATTCTTTCACTAAAGGAGTTAAAACGTGAGATCAACAGAGAGCTGAGCAGTTGGTCGCAGGATCAGAAGCCAAGAGACAACCAAAGAAAAACAGAGAGAGAGAGGAGCTAAATCACCTTGGCGGCTAAGCCTGCTGGTAGGGATCGCAGATGCCGGCTGCTCAGGGGGCAGCGAGATAACCCAGTCACAGAGCCGTATCCTGAATGACCTTCCAGTTCCTGAACTTCAATCCAGTTTTCGTGAGGCCTGGCTGGGTGGCCTTTCCGGAAGGCTTTTCGGAGACACGTGGCTGGTGGAGATTCCGGTCAGCCTTCCTTCCACAGCAAACTCCCATTACTTAGGGTAAACTCAGTGATATCTGTTCTCTGTAACCCCAAAAAGCCCAGCCAGCACAATTCCAGGGCCCAGCACCAAACAAATGCTAAATCGTTGCAGGCGCCTGGACAGCATGACCATCCCCACTGAAAAAACTTCTGAATATGAAGAAATCATTCATGGTGGGAACACTGACTAGGGTCGCCTTCAAATTCCAAAAACAATGCTGAGCTATGATACATCTATTAAGCTTATTCTGCCCTCTCATTCCCAAACCCATGGACATTTCTACCATATATCTATCAAAGAAGGAAATGTCACATTCTGCAGAAGTTCGGTGAGCATCCGAACTTCAGCTAAGGTATGTTTGGATGACTTGATTTTCACTCCGCTTCATCTTAAATCGCAGTAACATTAGTAAGAACAATTTTCCTCCCACACTAGCTTCACTGACAAACCTCCAAGGTAGCTGATCTTTGACTTTTAAGTTTAATAATACATGATCTTCTCCCCACATTGCCACACATTTCCCTTGTCTATTGTCTGTATTTGCTACTTGAAGAACACACACTCCCCAACAACCGGGTGAGTCATACAATTAGAGATACATGGATGTAAACTGAGCCTGTTTACCCTTTCCCAGGCCTGAGCTAATAAAATAAAAGAGGTCCCGCTGAATTCGGGTCCAGTGGCTTCGGGAAAGCAGGTGCCTGCTTAGCAAAGACATACCTTAATTAGTACATTATGTTAAAGGCAGAGCTAATTTCATGCACTGTGTGAATGAAATGTATTTATGGGGGAAAGTCATGCACAGGGTGTGTGTAAGGACTTGCCCTCCTCATGTCCTCTACAAGAGAAGGCTCTGGCTGCTTCTGGTGGTAAGCTAACCAACAAAAGGAATGCCTAAAAGGTCTCACAGAGATCAGGAATGGGAGCTGAGTCCCTGCTCTCACGGGAAACTCAGCACCCAAGGGAGTGCTCGCTTAGGTTTCCCATCTGCATTTTCGAAAATCTGGATAAAAGCAGGTTTAGCCCAACCTCCCCTGACCTGTTCCTGATCAAATGATCTTACCCTTCTGGAATTGGGACTTTGAATGTATGTGCCTACCCCTCGTCTGGTGTTCTATTACAACAGCATGAAAATGGAGCCTAGGACTGAGGAGCCGGCCCGCCTCAGAAGCCTTCTTCGTTGCCTGCCCTGTAATACACGATATGCAAAGCCTCTGACTTCAGCCAGCAGGTATTTGGAGACCGTGTTGGCCCAAGCATGGGGACTAAACCAATGTGTATTTAGGTCAGAAAGCGAATCAGAAAAGCCACTGGAGGGCACGTCACAGAGTGAGAGCCCTATAAATCCATCCCCGCTCTCAGCGTCCCCTGGCAAACACTCTGCCTCCCTCCCTGGGCCGCCCCACATCTCCGTAGCGCCAGGAGGACTCCAGCAAGCAGCTCCTCTCCTCCCCGCTACCTCTGCCTTGCAGAAAAGCGAGAGGGCTAGACCCCCCGGGAAGGAGGGAAAGCCTTCGACAGGCGCGAGGAAAGCCCCGTGCAGCCCTCCACCCGACGGAGTGCCCTCTCTCACAGCGCGGGGCGCAGGGGCATAGGCCGGCGCGGGCGCCGCGGTCAAGTTCAGATTGCCCCCTTCGGTTGGTCCGCGCGGAGCTCCGCATTCCTCCGGATCTACCCGGCAAGGAGGAGACGCGAGCCAAGCAGCGTTTCCACGCGCTGAACGCGCTCTCCCGGCACCCCGGGGAGGAGCGCCTCGCGTCACCCACTCGCACCCCGAGCCCTCTCCTCGGGAGCTCCGGCGCCGCCTCGCTGCTCTCCTTTCGCTCCCTCACAACCGCCTCTCGACCCCTCCCCTCCCGGGGCCCCGCGTCTCCCCTCCCCCACCCGGCCCCCCGGCCGGGGCTCTCAAGGACCAGCCTGCGCTCCTGGCGCCCTCATGTCTTCACGGGACTCCCCGCGCCGGTTGACGTGGTGTCTCGTTCGGATTTCCAGGCCAGACCTCAGCTCCGGCGGCAGCATCAGCCCGGCCCGTCTCGTGCTACCAGGCGCTGCGCCCCGAGAAGGCGCAGAGCGCGGCCGCCACCGCTGAGCC
>NC_043705.1:119078578-119119069 GCF_006229205.1 Suricata suricatta
CGCGCCCCGGGCCCGCGCAGCCCCGGCCAAGAGCGCGGCGCGCGCACCCGTGTCACTCCCCCAGCCAAGGCAGCGGCGGCTGCTCGGATCTCGGTTTCTGGGGGTGCAGGGCATCGGCGGAGGAGCTGTCGGCATCCCTCGCCCTTCTCGAGGCGGCGGCGGCGGGAGCCTTGGCCGCCGCCTCCCGCGCGCCCTTGCTGCCCCGGGATTTCGAACTCCAGCCCCTGACCTGTTGGGCGGGGCTCTGCGCTCCTGCCCTTGGCCCGGATGGGGCTCCTGGCTGGGACTCGGGGCTCCTGGAGTTAATGTCCAACTGCGGGTCTGCGGAGACCGGATCCGAGGTAAGCCGGCGAGCGGGCCGGGGGTGCAGGAGGCGGGTGGCTCCTGAGTCGCCGGAGGGCGCGGCGGCCTGCGGGGCGCGGAAGATAGAGGGGGCGCGGCCGGACCCCAGAGCAGGCGGTAAGATTGGAAGAGGAAAGACTAGATGGAACCGAGGCGCCGGGAGGATAGAGGAAGAGAGAGAAGTTGAACGGGAGAGGGGCTGGCCTTGCAGAGATGCCGATTGCTTTTCCACATGGGCAAAGATCGCTGGTGCCCTATTCCTGTGGACCCCCGGAATGTCCGAGAGGGTCAGTTTCCCTCCCTGACTCGGCGGGGCGCTCTTCTGTCAAGCCCCAGGGACGGTGCGGGTTTGGGGTCATCTTTGGACCCACCGCGCCCAGAAAGTGTCCTCTCTAGTCGTGCAGCTGCAGAGATCCCATAGCCTAGAGTATAACTTACTATTGAGCTTGTTTGGGGCAGTTCCGAGAGAAGGCGCACACCGTGGGAGGGACTGCTGCAAAGGTGCTGAGAACCTAAAAAATAGCGGGCTAGCCTCTTCTAGGCGCCGTCTTGCAAAGCTACATTCCTCGCCCTTTTCGGAACCCGGTTGCTTACACTTTAATAATCCCCACAACCCCAACTAACCATGGCCGTCGAGGTTAGGAGAGGGGCTGCCTGGACAGTCCAGGACTTGGGTCTCCGCCCCAATCAGGTTCTTGAAAACTCTTCAGTGTCTCCTCCAGGCCATCGAAGTGATTATTTTAATGACCTCTTTTTTTTTTCCTGTGCTGTGCCACCTCCCCAATAGCACCCTCCACCATTACCTTGCACCTCTGGGCTGATTGCGCCGTGGTTTGGCTTAGCCGACCCACCCGGTGAAAACGAACCCTCATCGGGGAGTTGAATGGCCTTTCAGCTGACCCCCCAGCCTCCTGGCGCCTCCCTAGTTTTGGCTGTGGCAAACCAGCCCGCAGAGCCGACGTGGGAGCCCCCGGGGAGAAGGGGTGCTGCCCAACTCCTTGCTCCCAGCAATTTTTGCTCATTGGAGGGGACAAACACAACTCTTTCGGCCCTGCCGCGGGTGTGCTAGAGCGTACTCGACTCTTCCACAGCATTTTGAATGTACATTTAAAGTATTCCAAGGAAGAAATGCAGCTTCCAACTTCACGCACGCACCTCTTCCTGCAAAGTCCTCTAAGTGGGAGCCACTCGGCTTCCGCCAGGCCGGGACCAATTCTCGCGCCCCCACACTTTAGCCCCACCTTCACTTTGGCAGGGTTGGAGACAGGGTCGCCTTTTCAACAAGTGTCAGGTGTCCAGGGAGTCCGCAGCGTCCCCAGCCCACTATCGAAAGGGTTTCAGCTGCCCCCCCCCCACCTGGAATGTGGCCTCGGGCCCCTTACAGGGAGACCTCTGCCCAGACTGCACGCAGTAAACGTCCCTCTCCACCACCCCCCCACCTCCGCCCCGGTTTTGGGCCCAACAGTTAGGGGAAATAAGTCCTCCGTCAGGCTAGGACACTAGGCACACACTTAAGAAAAGCAATACATCTTTCAGCAACTTCTGTCCCTAGCTCAAAAAGAAAACTCGGAGTTGCAGCTCGTCCCCCAGCACCCCGCCTCCCTTTTCTCTCCCGGAGTCCTGGATCTTGAAGGCAAAGCCCCAACAAACCTCTCAGCCTGCCAGACAGAGGAAGGTGCGAGGGCACCGGAGGCGGGGGCACTCGCCCCCGGGGAAGCTGTCACGGTGACGCGGGCAATTGGAGGAGGGGGGATTCTAAAAGGTTACTGAGAAACCAGCTCAGGTGAGGTAGGAAGGGGAAAACGGGGGAGAGGATGGAGGGCAGGAGCCTGGAAAGCAGGCGTGCTGGTGAACATATCCGTAATCTTCGGGGTTAATTTGGAATCAGGGGGAAAGAGGGAGGGACGGGGGTGCTTGTTCGCCGATTTTATACTTAAAATGACGACGCAGCCTCTCGTTCGCGTGGGCGCTACCGGACTCGGACGGTTTCTGGTGCCCCCTGGTGCTGGGAACCCAGAAGCGCCCCGCCGCGAGCGGCGGCTTCGGCGGGCACTGCGGCTCTCCCGGCGCCCTTTCCGCCTCGGGCCTGGGGACCACCTGGTGCGGGCACCCGCGACGCGCCATTTTCCTGCGGGGCGCGTTTTTAGGACGCGGAGGGGAGGCGGCCTGTGGGGTACAAAAATGGGTGCGGGGGCACCTGGCGGAGCCGACTTCGGGAGGAAAGCGTGGTTACCGCACGTGGCAGCGCGTTAAGCAACTCGCGCGCGTAGCAAAGGCGGCTGGTTGCGGCGGAAACACGTCCCGCAGCTGTGCTTTGAGAAAGCGATAAGGGGAAGGGGTGGGTTGGGAGGGGTGAGTTGCGGGGCTCAGGTGGGCTCTGAGAAAAGCGTTCTAAGCAGACCACTGTGTGTGCTCAGGCCCCAAACGCCCACCTCTCCCTTCGCCCAGCAGATGCCGGGGAGTAAAGAGCAGCCCCGCGGAGGGCCGGGCCGGCCGGGCCGACGCTCCGAGGCAAGAACGCGCCTTCCCGTCGCGTGGGAGGTGGGAGAGCGCTTTCCGGGCCTGCGGCGCGCCCGGCCGCGGGCGGGAACGGGAGCCGGGAGCCTCCTCTGGCGAAGCGGGGACTTTTCCACTGTTTCCTCTTTTGCCAACTTCTCCACACTTATAATTGAGGATCTCCACATCCCATTTATAAAGCTCTCTGTCGGCCAAGCAGGAAAAAAAGGAAAACCCTCTTAATGCGGAAGGGAAATCTGGTGCCTCTGTCGCTTCCTGCTGGCGGGCACCACAATTTGGAATGGCGCATTAACCCCGCGGCTCCCTGCTCCAGAGGGCCGCCAGCCATTTCGCACGCACCCTGGAGCTGGCACGGGGCGAGGGGGCGGGAGACCTCGCGTCCCCCATTCCTCTCCTGTGCGCTTATTTTGCGCGGCGTGGGCGCAGTGTTGCCTGGGCCCCGGCGCCAGAACCCAGCCTTTGCTTTTTCCCCGGACTTGTAAACCAGCCAGTGCGGCAGGAGGTGCCGGGAGCCACAGGTTGGCTGGAGGTCCCAGACCCTACAAACACCCCGACCCCCACGGCTGCGTAGTGAACAGACTCTCGAGGGATGGAAAATGATTTCGTCTCCAAAGCGGTGGGAGGTGGAGGCCAAATTAAACGCTTCCCCGGGTGGCCTGCAAGGGAATCTGGGCGGGAGTTCTGGGTGGAGATTTGGGGGGGGGGGGTACGGCTGCTGGAAGGGAGGAGGGTAAGCCAGGGAACGTATAGAACTATGTAAGACCGAAGTTTTGGCCTTTACCTGCAAACTCTTACTCTCTCCCACGGGAAAATTTCAAGGAGATTTTCCTTAGAATCGTATTTGGAGAAGAGGGGATAATCTGTCGCATGAATTCGTAGTTTCCACTTGAGAATTCCCTTGGAAACAGGAACCCTGGCATTGGGAAGACACTAGGTACCATCACACCCCGAGGTGTCTGGGTCTCCTCCACCTCCTGATTGGGTGGGGCACGGGCCTGAGTCGACAGTGCCTTTTTCTCGCCCGCCCCAACTGCGATTACGTAGTCCGCCCTTCTAGGGTTGTTGAGGACTGTGAAGCCCAACGGAACCCCGTCCCTGAGAAGAACCGAGCCACAACTCCGCACGCACCCTTTCGTGATCTAGGCCTTAGGGTGCCCGTGCACCTCCGCAGCGTCATAGGCGGGGTGCAATCATCGTGGAGTGACAGTGACAGGCACCGAGAGCTCGAGACTCCTCTGGGAAGTGAAGAGATTTGGGGCCAGAATCTCGCAAAACTGCAAAAATAAAATAGTGCTAGAGTATATCAGGACGGATTATAGTTCTCAAGACAAATGCAACCCCTACCTAACAGCAATGCTGGAGCATTTATTGAGTTCTTACTTTATGCTCCTCTAGGTCTTTCACACGTTATTTAATGTTCATAACCTTAAAAGATGGAAGTAATAATTTACCGAGTTGATGCTTGGGAAGTAATAACGCAGGTATTCCCGTTCAGGCCAAAAGTCCCCAAGTCCCTACTAACTTCTTGTTCAGCAACAAAATACTTCTATAAATGAGTGGCAGGAATGAATCGCTGGGGTGGAGTGAGTGGTTTCACCAAGCCTGCCCTTGCCAGCTGAGAGCAGGATCAGGACCCGGGCAGAGCGACCTTGATTTTATTCCTAAAATGAAAAGCTGGCCGCTTTCTTGGGTCGTAAGCTGGTTCCCTGGACCTAAGGGAGCTGGCCAGAAGGTGGGGAGGTCTCCAACTGGGGCTGAGGATGCAGGGTGGCCGTTGCCTCGTCGTGCCAGGAAATGAATGGGGAAGGTGGGGACGCCAGGACTGGTTTCGTCGCGTTAGCCAGGAACCGTGCTGCCGTCGTGTTGGTACGAGGAGGGGCAGGGTCCCCGCTGGAAAATCTGACCCCGGGGATCCAGTAGCCGAAGAGGGGCTGTTGTAGATTGGAGGCTGAGAGTCAGCCGCGCCTGGGACGCAGACGAGACTTGGAAGGAAGGCGCGGGATGCCCAGGGAACCGCTGGGCTGCAGCCGTCCGGGAGGAGGGCGGTGACGAGTTTGGAGGGGGGCGCAGCCCCCGCGGGGATGCGGCGTCCAGGACGTCCCGGCCTAACGCGCACTCGCCGGTCCTCTTCCCCGCCCGCGCAGGTGCCGCCGCCGGACGGGACTCTAAGATGAAGTTATGGGATGTCGTGGCTGTCTGCCTGGTGCTGCTCCACACCGCGTCCGCCTTCCCGCTGCCCGCCGGTAAGAGGCCTCCCGAGGTGCCCGCCGAAGACCGCTCCCTCGGCCGCCGCCGCGCGCCCTTCGCGCTGAGCAGTGACTGTAAGAACCGTTCCCTCCCCGCGGGGGGGCCGCCGGCGCTCCCCTCCGCACCCTTACCCGCCGCCCGCACGCACCCCGAGCTGGCGGGGACTGCTGAAAGGCCTCCCACGCCCGCGCGGAAGCCCCCTCCCAGGGTGTGGTTGCCGGTTGCTGCCCGAAGGCCCCGACGCCTAGTCCTTACAGGACACGTGCCGGTTCGTCCAGCACAGGGGTATCAAATGTTCAAGTGGTGCGTTTAGCGTTGCGATGAACACAGATTTTGGCCACCGCTACCGCCACCGCAGGAAAACAACACAGCCATCCCCTTTTCTCGGCGTCCTCATCATGTATACACACTCCCTTTTCTTCTTTTTTCCGAAGCCCTTTATCTGTTTGGGTGTGCCTGGCTGTGCTGAATTCTGAAAAACAATTGCATTTCCATCCTAAACTGCCTTGCAAGGGAAGAGGCTGAGGTTTTCCAAAGCCAAGCCAGAGTCAGAGAAAACACAGAAGGGCCTCGATTTCCAGAACAAGCATCTGGGCAGTGTCAAATCTGTTAAGAAAAGTTCCGGTTCTAGAAAGACTGAACAGTAAGGAGTGCTAGCTAGGACTAGGAGGGAAAAGCTGTAGTTCAGTCCTCAGGTGACTATATTAACTCTTAGGAAAAGGCCATATAAATAGATAGATACATAAATAACTGTGATTTCCCCCTCAAAAAATGTTTTAGATAGCACTCTATTAGGGCATGTCAACTATGATTTGATATAATTTACCCTCTGCTCTTCAGAAGTTTATCTGTTGCTTAAAGCAAGATATGTGCATACCTTACAAGTTAGAAGTTATTGGGAAAGTGTGTAGGTAACAGGTAGCAGGAGAAAATTTGACTCAACCCCAAAATAAAGCAATG
Organism: Suricata suricatta; assembly: GCF_006229205.1. NCBI lineage: Eukaryota > Metazoa > Chordata > Mammalia > Carnivora > Herpestidae > Suricata > Suricata suricatta. The sequence continues at coordinate 119,084,645 of NC_043705.1, forward strand.
GTGAGCTGTAGCAGGGTAACATCCTCTGGCTATTTTGCACTTAAAACAAACTGAAGCCCTGTGCACAGCAGAAGCAGCCCCCTAGGCAAGTCAGCTGTAAGCTGAGTCCCCCAAACCTAGTGGCCTTGAGCAAAAAACAGTGCAGGAAATGTGATGTGCTCATTTTATGCTTAATTACAACAATAAAAGCATCTTCTTCCAGAAGTCCCAAGAGAGGGGAAAAAGTACATTTTTAAAAGCAGAGTAAGACTTCAGGAGTGACTTAGAGTTAGGAAAAGAACATGGTTGAACCCTTGAAATTAAAGTAGCTGTTCCAAAAGTTTCTGTCAGTTAGTTGTGTAAACTTTTTTTTTCTAAAACGTATTTTTGAAAGAGAGAGAGCACACAAGTGAGGAAGAGGCAGAGAGAGGAAGGGAGAAAGAGAGAATCCGAAGCAGGCTCTGCTTTGTCGTCCCAGAGCCAACTCTGGGCTCAATCCCACGAACTGGGAGATCGTGACCTGAGCTGAAACCAAGAGTCGGATGCTTAACCAACTGAACCACTCAGGCGCCCCTATTTTTAAAGGCTTTGGTTTCAACTATGAATTTCTACCTTACTGTATAGAAATGTTTCTCCAACAGAAACTTAAATTTAAAATGCCCCTTAGTGCCATTGTCTTCAAAATAGTACCCATGAGAGCTGAGTAAGTGGCTTTTCATCCACTGAAACAGCCTAGGACAGAGGAAGGGGAACACGGTGTTAGATAATAGTTCCCCAGCCAGGATGTTCAGGAGAAATATGACTGTGCCTGATTATGAAGCTGATTAATTCATGGAAATTTAATTAGCATATTAGTATCCTGTCTACCTCCGCTGATTTAATGCTGGCTCTTGGTTCTGGCTCTGCTTTCAACTAATTCTGACTTTGGACAAGTTCCTTACTTACTTTAGACCTCAGTGAACAGTTTACAATCATGCAGTAAGGGGAGGCCTTTCCACTCCAAAACACCAGTGGCTATGAGATTTTGTCCCTTAAGCCTTCCTGCTTCTGCCCTAACTCTCCCCTGGGAAGAGACCGCTGCTCACTGGAGTTGCCTGGGGATCTTTGACAGCATATGGTTGCGGGGCCTCACCCAGAGAGATTCCAATTTAATTGGTTTGGGGTGTGGCTTGGGCATTTGGAGGTTTAGATGTCCCCGAGGTAACTATTGTGTGGTCAGGGTTGAATCACTATGATTTGATAATACGCTAAGAAAATCTGTGCCCTGTGTCAGATACAACCAGCAACAAAGCAAGCAAGGTAGCATGTATCCTACTGATTAGCACAGGGTGGGGGTGTGCAGAGGACTGGTGAGAGAAAGGACATTACTTCCCTTTTCCAAAGCTGCTGCGAAGTCATCAATGGACAAGATTCCTACTACTCTATTTACATTTGAACCAGCAGAACACACCCAATTCTGTTTTATCTAAGGCAAGACCCAATAGATCCTAGAGGACACTTGAAACGGAAACATTCCCAAAGAGAAACTGCGCTGCATTGTAAGCCAAGTTGACTTCTTTCCAGGTATGTTCACTTCGGTAGCAAGCTGTCAGTGCAGGGAAGGCAGAATAATGACAGTGTGCAGACTTTGAAAGCTCAGCCGGTGTCAGCATGCCCCTGTCACAGTGCTGACATTTATATCTTGCACTGTACACTGGTTAAGGCTTATGCAGAAAACATTAAGTCACTTGTTTCATTCGAAAATAGTCCCTCTTCTTTCCAAATGCTTGTGACTCAGTGATTGAGCAAAGGCTCTTTGTGCCACCTTAACAGCCACTCTGTGCAAAGGGGGCTAGACTGCACGCACTCACTCCTGAGGCTGTATGTGTTCTGCTGCTCCCAATGTAAATGAGACGGCCAGAATCCTATTCCTAGCATCATCACAGGATGAACTACTGAATAGAATGCATAACTGGCTCACTTGCTTGCCTACAGGTTGGCTATCAAGTAAATGGGCTGTGGCTGCCTCCTGTAGCAACTATGAACTTGTCTAAACTCAAGGACTTACGGTTTTCCCTTTGGGGCATCCAAGACCTGGCCTTTTAGCTATCTGTGTTCTTTTATTTGTTTTCTGCCAGTACCTTCTTCAGAGCGTGGTTAGAGCAGGCCTGAGGAACCTAGAAGATGAAACAAAAGGTGAAATGAGTAGAGGTCAGCATTGTTGAGCTGCAAGTTAACCCCTTGTGGTCCTCAGGGTGAAGCAGTGTGTCCAGAGGGCCAGTGCTCCACCGCGGTGGAAGGCAGTCTGCAGACACTGGGACCAGAGTTCCCCCAAACCACGGAGATGCAGAGTTTTCAGTTTTGCTACCTAGGAAGGAAGGTCTTCTTCAGCTAGTGACTAAAACCCTGTCACACAAGGTTGTCTGAATGTATTAAAGGTTCCTTTATCGTCGTCAGATGCCGGATCTCGGCTGTATATGACAGCTCTAAGTGTGTTTCACAAGCAAAGGCAGAAAGTGCATGTGATTTTAAAATCTGCAATCTAAGGGCACCTGGGTGACTCTGTGGTTTGAGCGTCCAACTTCGGCTCACCGTTCCTGGGTTCAAGCGCCATGTCAGGCGCTGACAGCTCAGAGCCTGGAGCCTGTTTCAGATTCTGTATCTCCCTCTCTCTCGCTGCCCCTCTCTGCTCATGCTGTCTGTCTGTCTGTCTCTCTCTCTCTCTCAAAAATAAAATAAACATTGAAAAAATAAAAAATAAAATTTGCAAGCTAAAAGCATTTATTCATTCAACAAATAGTTAATGTGTGCCTCCATGTGCCAGGCACTGTCCTAGGTGCTGGGAAATCCCTGGTGCACAGAATAGACAAAAGTCTCTGCCTTCATGGCACATATTATCCTAGTAGATGTACAGTGTGATACATTTAAGCAGGATTGTAAACCAAAACTAAACATAAACTGCCTTGGGCTAGGATGGCGTTAACTAGAAGCCATCTAGAAGAGTGAGCATTGTTAAATTATAATTATAGGTAATGAACAATTTATGGTAATATGATGGGATTATATTTTACCAGTTTGGTAGCAAGTAACCCAATTTCCTACAGAAACAATCGTATAAATCAAGCTATCCAGTGACTGGGCTGGCCCACACAAATCTAGGTGTAAACCATAATATAACTGAAATAGAATTCACAATATTATTAGGCTAGAGCCTCTTCTTGGATGCCAGTCCCATAATCTGCAGAAAGAGGGCATAGAGCAAGAAATCAGGGAGTTTCAACAGGCAAGAGTTGAGCTTCCTTCAGTGGGCACATAGCCAGCTATTACTTTTCTCTTCCACCTCAGTTCCTCATCTGGAAAATGGGGACAGTATTAAAACCATCTCAGGAGGTTGCTCTGAGGGTTAAATGAGGTAATGTTCTGTAAAATCCATGCCCCATAAGTAAGTATTGCAGCTGTTAGGTGCCATCTTCCCCCTTCCAACAGCCCAGTGAACGCCTCTTTCCCACCTCCCCCTTTCATTTCAGCCTCTGCCAAGATGTTGCTCTAAATGGTGGAATTTCAAGCAGCACAACATACTATGGACAGTGAAAGAAATGCAGGCCTTACAGGGAGGCTACTTTGGTGCCCAAAGTTGTCATTTGGTCAGCACTAGTGAGGCTAGCCTTGCCTGGGATTCTGCCCCCACGCCAGGTCAGGCTCCCTCTTCCCCCAATGAGGAGAAGGCAGGCAGACCCTTGTGGGTGGGGGGTGCTGTGGTTTGGAGGCTACCTGTATTGAGTATTTCTGTTTTAAGTGATCCCTGTTGGATATTTAAAATGCTTAATTTAATTTGTTTCAGCAACCCAGAAAAAAATTTTCAGTGAACTTCAGCAAACGTTCAGCCCATTGTTATCCACCAAAGGAAGCTTCTAAAAGCTGGCTAAACGTTAAGCTTTCAAATCTAATGTTATAGGATATAGAATTTGGAATAAATAAGCAGCATCTATGTATTGCTTTTTCTTGCTTTACTGGCTGTATGAATGAGCAGTACTATCATAAATTAACTTTCCAAGCTGGAAGGGGGGCCTACCCCTTAGGACGAGGCTCCTGAAATCAATAAATTACAGGTCAGACCCTTTTAGGAAGCATGGATTCCTCACTTTAGATCTAAGACCGATATCTCACTCTGGCCCCAGTCTTGAGATTTCAAACTGTTGCCATTTAATGAAACCAATTTCAGGTTTCATTTATATTGGCCAATCTCAGGACCTTCGGCTGATCAGCAGCCTAAGATTTATGCTCAAAAGATTCTACTTCCACTGATATAACAAATAAAAGGGCTTCTTCTCCCTTCCTAACATCCCTTTCATCTCTATTTATTTAGCACTTAATGGTCCATAGTACCTTCATTCAATTAAAACACTTATTTAATAAGTCACTTGAGTTCAATCAAGGAGCAAGTATTAAATATCTTTCACGTGGTAGGTGCTGTGTGGCATCAAAAACACAAAATTGTGAACTTAAACAGCTTATGATCTAGTCGTACACAATGGATAGGCAGGTGGGTGGGTGGGCGGATTATCAGTCAGACAGATAGATATGTCTACCAAGGGGTTTACATTAGCTGAGGTCATGGTCAGAATTCCTAGCAATGAGGTCACTGGGATTTAGAGATCATAGCAGGAAAGGATTCAGGGAAGAGCAAGGATCTGAGCTTGTACTTGAAAGATGGGTATTAGGAAAGGAAGGGAAAGGAAAAAAGACACATTCCAGACTTGGGAGAAGCATGGGCAAATTTATGACCGTGATGTGGGGAGGGGGCAGGTGGTGAATACAAGGCAGAGGCCAGACCGGTCGCCAAGTGCTGAGAACAGGTGGCGGGAAGTGGTGTGAAATGTAGGATATCTCCGTAGGTGATACCCAGATTATGAGACGCTATAAAATCCTGGACAAGAAGGTTTTATTTTTTAAGTTTATTTATTTATGTTTTTGGGGGGTGCGGAGAGACTACGAGCAGGGGAGAGGCAGAGAGAGAGGGAGAGAAAGAGAGAATCCCAAGCAGGCTTCACACTGACAGCAGAGAGCCTGATGTGGGCCTCAAACTCACCGTGAGATCATGACCTAAGCCTAAACAACGAATCCTACGCTTAACCAACCGAGCCACCCAGGCGCGCCGGGGGTTTGCCGTTTCTGATGGCGGCAGAGGCCACTGGAGCCTCTCAAGCAGGGGGCCGCTGCAAGGAGGGTTCTGCTGCAGAGCTTCTTGCCATAGAAGTGCCTCAGGCCCACAGGCCGCTCCGGAGTGGGATCTGTGGCAGGGGCAGAGTTTTCATTTTGAAGTATCGTGCCGTCGGTTGTAAAAGTTTCTAGGCCTAGACAGAGTTTACTAATCCTCAAGTAAGTGAATAACTACAACTAAAAGCTGAATAATAAAGCTAGTGTCATAGTGCCGTTTAGCTATCCACGTGGTCAACTCTGGTCTTAATGAGTAAGTTTTATATCTTCTAATGCTAAAATCGAGTAAGTTTGAGCTCTGCTGGAAAGGGGGGGATACTTTCATCCCCCATTTTACAGAATAAGAAATGAGACCCAGAGAGCTGCTCAAGGTCACAAATCTAGTAAGTGGGGAAAGCAGAATTCAGACCTCAGACTTCTGGTCTCAAAGCCAGTATTTCTTGGCTTAACACAGACTGTGTTCCCATATTAGTAGACTGAGAAAACACAAACACTGGCTTGCTAAAAATACATTCACTAACCCTGAAACACAGATTTTTCAAGAAAATCAAAAGAGCCAGTTAATAGAAGCAGGGAATATTAAATTATGCTTAAGCCTTTTTTTTTTTTTAATTTCCATTTGGGTAGCAGCCTGCCTCGGCTCATATTATTAACAGCTACTTTGAAGCCCAGACCAGAAGCTTTTAAGGAGGGATACGTGAAGTTCTGTACGTACCTCTGTATCACCGACGTTTGTTTTGCGGTGAGATCAGGCTCTCGAAGATTTGGGGACAAAGTGCGGTCTACCTGAATGTTTGGTAGGCTGGCAGCATTTGGGAGGCCTCCTGGGAGGCACTTATTCTCCAATCACTCCCGTTTTGCCCAGGGAAAGGGGACAATCACACGAGAAACCACGGGTGACTGCGCCAATGCCACAGTGATCGCCATGGAAGGAACAGGGGTGGATCTGCACAGGCCGAGTGAGCCTGGGTCACTACTGGGAGTCGACCAGTTAGCTCAGTAGAGACAAAACCCACTTTGGCACGACTTTAATAAGGTAATGGAGGTGGAAAGCCATTTTTTTTAAGCTTATGTATTTATCTTGAGAGAGAGAAAGACAAAGAGAGGCAGAGAGTCCCAGGCAGGCTCCACCCTGTCCACATGGGGCCTGACATGGGGCTCAAACTCACCAACTGAGAGATCATGACCTGAGCTGAAATCAAGAATTGGATGTTGAACTGACTGAGCCACCCCAGTACCCCTGGAAAGGCCTGGTTTTAAAAGTCTTCAAACTTTTTTGTTTGTAAACCTGCAGAAAGAATGTTGAAAAACTATTGCACAGTTCTGAGGTGATATCTATAATTTTTCAATCAGAGGCTTAATAATTGTACCAGATATAATTTCCAGGGGTTTGGTGAAATCTTAGAGCTGCAAATTTAGTTTATTCGGTGCATGGAAAACCATCAAACAATCAGCCCAGATTAAGTGATTTTTTGGTCAGAAAAGATAGGACTTCATTTTCAGTTTAAAGACACATGTTAATATATATCCCTGACAGCCATCACACTTCTGGATCCTAATTAGGTGATAAGTAGACAGATGGGTGGATGGACAGACAGATAAAGCACAGAGCCTTGCCGTGAGTGCCTGGCCAGAATGAAATATGGAGCCACCCGCTTCAGAATATCTTGGTTTATTCATACGAGACTTCATGGTACATAGTTCACAATGCGGTGAACTATACCCATGTTTCTTTCACCAAGACTGACCTCTTAGCATTTTGCTTGATTTCTTTTCACCTTGAGAACTGGTTTCAAACGTAACCTCAAATAGTTCAGCATGTACCTTCTAAGCACGAGGACATTACCTTATATAACCACAGTTCAGTGATCAGTCTCAGGAAGTTTAAGAATACTGCTCTCCAATAGATAATCCATATTCAGATTTCCCCAGCCATAACAGTAATGCCCTTTATAGTTTGTTTTTCTTAATCAAGGATCACAGATTGCATTTGATTATCATATTTCTTTATTCTCTGTTAGAATAGTTCCCAAGGCTTTTTCTTTTTTCGTGACATTGACAGTTTTGAAAAGACCCGATGCCTTGCCCGCTGTCGTGCAATTTGGATTTACGTGATTATTTCCATGTTATGAGATGCGGGTGAACGTCCCGGGAATACTAAGTTTGTGACGATGTGTCCTCATGTAGGGAGCTACGGACACCAGTGCGCCCCAAGGAGCCACGCATGCCTAACCTGTTCTTACAGGGCACCTGCAGCCTTCATCCCCTGGACGGGGCCGCCCCGTGAGCTGCGTGAGCTGGGCCGGAAGTGCCCTGCTCTCACTGAGCTGGAAGGCTGATTGTGGGCGGGGACGTGGGAAAAGAGAACCCACATTTGTGGGACAATTTCAGGATGCAGCACATGCAGAAACCGATTCTCTTCAACTGTCCGTAGGCACCATAGGAAGTTTTTGTGTGCCCTCAATGGGACACATGCCTTAGTTGAAGACAGACCCATACCCACAGTGGACACAGAAATATCATTCATGGGCTGTGGACTCAGTGGGTGTTTGCGTGGTTAATTTTCGGGCATTTCTGGGGAGCACAGAAGCGGCAGCACAAGCAGGGCCTGCTCCTTCTGCACCCAGACCTCAGAGCGCTCTGCCAGGCCAGGCCCTCTCCCCTGTGGAGCACGCTAGACTAGATAACCAGGGACAGTGTCTGCATTCCCCTTGGGCTAACCTGGCCTCGTGCAGACTGGCAGAGCTGATCTTCGTACTGCTGCCCCCTGTGCAGGTGTCGCTGAAGAATTATCACAGGCAACCATCCAGACTTTAGACCCCCTTCGTTAAATGCTTCCAGGCACTGAGCAGAAAAGTCTGTTCCATGGGGCGAAAGGTGCGACTATCCCCATATTAAGGGGAAATCAACTCCACAGGGTTAAGCAACTCAGCCAGACTCTGGACCAAGGGCAGCCTGAGTCCGGCACTCACTCTTGTGATCATACGCCCCTAGGTCATTCACGCACTTATGTAGGAGTGTCACCAGCCTAAGACACTCCTACATAACCCCTCTGGCCAGGTCAGGAAAAGTCAGGTGTTGGGATTTTGTAAATGCAATTGTTGTTGAGTGATATGTGTAGCCAATTTTATGAAGAGTCTTTGAGATGCCAGTAAATTCATTCACCTCGGGGGTAGAAAGTCTCTCCTCACATATGGCTACAGGAATCTATCGAACTGGCACAAATGATTGAGAACACTTTTCTTTTACCCCCTTTATTATCCTTACATTGTCTCTTTGTCCCTCCTCTTCTTGCCCAAGTCCCGCAGACCCTCTTACCCACTGCTCAGTCGGCCCCTGGGAATGGCTGAGGGTAGTAGGACACAGAACCCCGGAACTTTCTGCCGCATCTGGCTTCAGGCATGGCTTTGTGGGACGGAAGAAGCCAAGGTTCCTTGGCTTCCAGGTTCCTTTCGAGTTTCCCCTCAAAAACCACCCTTCCTCTATTTAACACCATAAGGGATTATTTTTTCATTGGCTTTTTGTGCACTTAATTTTATTGGGTCACTTTCTCACCCTTCCCATAAATTTTTTATAAAGGCACTGCCCAAGCTCACGGTGTGTGCTTGTTAGCATGGGGCATTTACTGCCGACTGCGCAGTGCTTTTAGCTCACACCAGGTGTTCGTGGATTAGTTAACAAATGGACACCCTATGGGGTGTGTTTGTGACTTAAAAGCAGGAGAATGGACATTTTCCCCCCAGGGGAGCTATGCTGTATTACTGTAAAATTATTAACATAACTATAATAAAAGCATGGACCACATAGGTGGAAATCAGAGCAGGGGCAATCAGAATCTGAATAGCAAAATAAATACACTGTCTCCTCCGGAGTGAGGCTTTTTGGCTATTGGTATTCATGGAATAATTTCCATTACACTCATGACAAGTTTCTTAGTTAAGCTGTAAGATAAAAATTCAGGAGAGTATAACTAATACTTGTGTGCAATGCTGGTCAAAGTAGGTGGAGATAGTAAATAAAATGGCATTTTGATGAGCAAACCGGCTTTTAAAAGTGTACCCAAGGCTCCTTTTCCTAGCTTCTGAAATGGTTGGCATTCTAGTTGGTCTTTTTCTTCTACCTTGAGAGGATCCAGAAATGCTTTTTTGAAACAACAAAACACTGTTTTTATAACACAAATATTTTTCAAGTAAACCCACGTCATGCCCTCTTGTCAACAAGCCACGGGTCACCGAGAGAATGCACTGGTAGCTCTAGCAGTGGTCACAGCGACTTCGTGAATTGCCTCAACTGCTGGTTATTCTCAGGGAAAGAGCTGCCCCAGCCCCTCTTGAAGGTAACCCGAGGGTGACCAGTGACGAGGACGGCCCATCTCACGCCCGGTGGATACTTGCCCCGCACAGGGAGGCAAGGATGGCCGTTCCACACTGTGAGCTGCATCCGCATGCTGGTGCTTAGTAACCTCTAGGACTTTTTATTTTTAATTAATTCGAATAAGTGACTAAAAGTAACACTTATAAATAGTAGATGACAAAACTCTGTAGGGCTTTTCAGAGAACTGGAACATTCTCGTGGACTAACACCACACATTTCAGAGGTCCCTGCAGGGCAAATAAGAACAGTGAACAGCTTCCAAGACAAGCTGACTCCATGATCCATTTGGTAGCAGTGGCTGTGGGTGATTCTAGCCTTGGAATCATCAGCCGGGTAGGACCCAAATGTGCTTGAAGCAGTGAAAACAGTAATGGATAAAGATGAGATTTTAAGAAAATGGCAAGTTTACTGTTTGACTGTCAGTTTACTGTTTGACGGAGACAGAGGGTGCTGGCATGTTGGTGCACCGTGCCCTCTCAGAAGTCATCGGCTTCGTCCCTACCTTTAGAGACGAAGACTGAGGTGTAAGGATGCCTCCCACGAGAGGAGGCCGTTTGCCTCTTTAGGCAAGAGGTCAGCTGAAAAGGCTGAGAACACCAGAACCTAAAATACCTCCCGGGGAAGGAAGAGGCCCCACACCTCAGGGGTTGGAGCGCTGGTCTTGTAAAGTACCTCCCGCGGGGGTTCGTGGGGCCCTGAGCAGAGTGGTCCAGAGGCATCAGCCAGAGGTGGGCCTCTCCCTGACAGAGCTGACTGAAAACGAGTTCCCCACCTAGGCCCAGACGGCCTGCCTCCCTGTCCAGCCCGGGAGAGGGTGGACAGAGGTCTCATTAACCTCAGGAGGCTAAAGGACTAGTCCAAGGTCACGAGGCTGGTCAGGGACTGACCCCAGACTGGAATTCCAGGCTCTGTTCTCTCTACCTCTGAAGTGAGAGCCTCCTCATTTGGTGCCAGAGTGAGTTTGAGAAGCTTCCGGAAATGGGGCCTCTCTGTCTGAATCTGCCATGCCCCCGCCCTTGGCTGCTGGTTTTCCGGTTTTAACTGGGAAATTGCCAGATCTGCCTTAGAGTGATATGCAAGAACCAGGGCTTGGGAGATGTCCCTGAAAGGCATGGCTTTTCCCTTTACAGAGACAGTTTACTGTGTTCTGTGGCCCAGGGCCGCCTAACTTTAGAATCTCCTTCATGTAACTCAGTTCCTACTGGATTTTCCAACCAAAGTCTATTTCTCACTTCCTGTTCTGAATTTGGTACATGTGCACAGGTGAAATCAGCATATCCTGCACTTGCTCCAGAGCAAACTGCCACATGCCTCAGGACTTGAAAAGCCGCATGGTGGTAGAATTGTTACTTAAAAACAAGTAGGTGGTCTGGGACCCTAGAACAGGTTTGAACTTTAAAACTAAACCAAGTCCACATTTATGAGGCATGTGGGCTTTTTTTGTTTCTGTTTCTGTTTTCGTTTTTGTTTTTTTGGTCATCTGCTCTGAGCTTCAGTTTCCTGACCTGTAAAGTCAGATAATATGCAATCCCTGCTTTAGTCTTGCAGGGATGTTGTTAGCCTTAAAGTTAACGTTGTGCGAAAGTAGGTTCTATCTCACCTTTATATTGGTAAGATTTTTAAGTGCATCAAGGAAGTTGTTATTGTAAATGCAGAATGATGAAATTTTGTAATGTGAGGAATTTTAAAGGTAAGCCTCCACCATGTAGTTCTTATGCTATTTCAGTATTAGTGATGAAAATCATGTTTGTATCTTATTGAAAAGTAAAAATAGGGATGCCTGGGTGACTTAGCTGGTTAAGCGTCCGACTTTGGCTTCCGTCATGATCTCACAGTTCGTGAGTTCAAGCCTCACATGGGGCTCTCTCCTGACAGTGCACAGCCTGCTTGAATCCTCTGTCTTCCCTCTCTCTTTCTCTCTCTGCTCCTCCTCCACTTGCATGCTCTCTTTCTCTCTCAAAAATGAATAAATATTTTAAAACTTTTAAAGAAGAGTACGAATAATGTATTCTAAAGAAAAACATTAGTTGGGAGTTTTTTTGAGAAGTTAATCAGCCAGGCTGATTTTTTCCCTATAAACATACGTGCGTGCACTTGCATACACACATATAGGTACGTATATATGTGTGCGGATAGATGGAACTTCTGTTTTTCATACACACACTCGGTCTGCAGAGCAGTTTGTACCTTAGCAGGGGTACAGGCGGGTAAAGAATATCAGATTAAATATTCCCACCCCCCGGGGCTTCTCCCCTTGTGTCCTGTCCTGTCTGTGGACAGCCTTTCAGGGGAGGCTCTCCATGTGAGGACAGGCTGTCCAGCACTTGACCTTGCACGGCCTCACACCGGAACAGGGCACCACCTGGAGTAAAGTCATTCAGGCTCTGGATTCAGATGCACCCCCCATTGTGTGGCCTTGGCCGAAGCAGCCACTCACCCCGTGGACCTCAGTGTATTAACCCTCGCCCTTCTAGCCCATGGACGCCGGATGCTTTACAGCTATGTACAGAAGCTGGTCCTCCCCAGAGCAAGACACAGTTGGGCCTTCTCTCTGGGGCCTCTGCATCCCTGAGCCTTACTTGGCCTGGAAGACCGCTCTTCTAAGAGGAGGTTCTGTGGTTTCTAGGATTCAGCCCCCTTTATTCTGGAACCCTCAGAGCCTCAGAGACCTCAGAGCCCACTCCTACTCTGGGTGAGGCCTTATCTCCTCACTGCTTCCTAGACAACTTTGTGCTGCCTCTTTTTGGGGCCTGTGGGTTCAGGACAGGCTGAATGGAGGCTGGCTTAGACCTCTGGGGCTAGGGGGCGGCGGGAGACAACCTGATAGGAATATAAAATGATTTCTTTGATTAAGGTATAGTTAATAAACTGTAGTGTTTTTTAAGAGAAATCTGACATTTAGGAGATTGCTTTGTCCATTCAATGCCTACACAACTAAGGTAATATTTTGAATTATGTACTTTTCAGTTAGGCTCTCACAAGGAGTACCCGGAGGCCTTACCATTGTTTCTATAAAACCTCAATCATCTTTACAAAACAGACAATATCCCTGTCCTGTGTTCCTGAGGTGGCTTCACTGTATTCTCCCCATAATTGAGGGAGGAAAGTCTCTCTGTGAATGGTTTATTCCCAGAATTATGCCCCAGAACAGGGTCTCACTTGTTTAAATACAACATACAAAGGACACATCAAAGTTAAAGTATTTTAAAGAGAATACTATCACAGTATGTTGCATACTGAAGGATTGCTTAAATGCATTTGAACATCCTGATTTTTCAAAGACGTTGGCTTTTAGATGGACGTGTTTTTCCCAGATACATCCTCCAAGTACGTCTGGGAAGTGAGCAAGTGTTTGACCTGGTTTTTAAAAAAAAAATGACACTCCTCTTTTGTGGTTTGCAAGTGCTTTACTATCAAAGTTAATACTAATGAGGGCTATTTGTATAGTGGACATTCTGCCAAAACCTTTATAGGCTGAAGGAGGAAGTGATATGCCATTAAGTTTCAATCTAGGGACCTAATCCAAACCCAGCCCCTTTCCTTCCCCTCAGCTCCATGAATTCTTGGAAGATAGAGGCAGCTGCAGGTCTGCCGGGCCGCGTTCAAGGCTCTGCAGAATCTCTGAGGACAGGCGCAGTGAGGCTCCCCACACCCCCAAAATGGGTTGATAAATGAAGGTGCCTCTCTATAAGTGAACTCAGTCAGCATCAGCAGGCCTGGAATTAGTAATTTAGTTGAAAGAGACAGGCCTATTTGCTCTGTGGTTTGGAAAATATAATGTTACCCGTTTCTGGTTTCTAAAATACATATCCATGTAAGACTTTCAAAATAAATATTTATTTTTTTGCTCTATTTTTCAAGAAGGAAAAGAAAGGAAAAAGAGAAGGGGGGAAACCCTTTGACTCCATAAGAATCACCTCAGGCCTGAACCTGGGGCTTCAATAAATATTGAAGGTATGAGGGAGATTTTTCCATCAAATGAGAAATTCTTACTAGCTGTATACCCTTTGGTGTAACAGTGAACCTTTACCAACTACCTCCCATGTTCCTGGAAGCCTTTTAAGTCAGGATCAAGGACCTGTTTGCCACCTTGTCCCAAACAGTGGGCGATCGGTACATTCACAGTGCTACGCTCATCGCCCCGAAAAAGCCAGGTGGAATTGCAAATCAAGGGACTTAATGTTCTCATCACAAAGTATAAGTATGTCACAAGCATTATTTAGGACTGCTTATACTAAAAATTTATCTGCTATTTATCTGAAATTCAAATTTAACTAGGGTGTTCTGCATTTTATCTGGCAGCAGAACCCGAGGACAAGGCCATGCGGTCAAAATATCATAAAAAGGAAGGAAAAGGTTTTTGAGGAACTTTGAAAGTATCAGGGAATAAATAAGAACATTATATATACTGATTCAAGTTGTTATTATAACTCTAGTGATATAAAATTATGTAATTTATTGTTACATAAATTAATAAGTCTCTAAACTAGTGTTAGTTGAACTTTTGCAACTCAAATGTTTTCCCGTGAGTTTAGGTTAGAATTTTAGTAATGTTTCATCCTCATTTCTGATTAAGCTTCAGTTGATTCCTAAGCAATTTTAACTTTCTGTGTCCCTGGGTTCTTAAGTTACTGAGCCATTCAGGAATTCTTGAATGGAGGAGGGGGTTGGGAAGGGGGACCCTCATGCGAGTCCTTTTGTAAAACAAAGAGTCTTTCGGGGAACATGAAGACTTTTTTATACTTTGATTAATCACCCCTAATCTATCAATTTTAGAAGTCCAGATTCCTGTACAAGCATGGTTTTTTGAAACTGAGCACAATTAAACCTAATTTCCTCTTCATAGCTTGTTATTGAAAAAAATCACAAATAGCATAAGCAGCTCCTTTCTCAAAATAAGTAACTCATTTCTTTAAACCAGAGTAATTTCAAGGTTTTTGTGTTTTAAGAAGAGAAAACCTCCTAAGGACGTACAGTTAGAAAGGGGAAATGACAAACTCAGAGCAGACCCTGCCACACCAGACCTCCTGGGAAGGTGTCCCTCCCACGGAGCTCGAGCCGGGCTGGGACGGGGTGGACACTGGGAGACAGCACTTGCGGGCTTCAGGAGGCTGGAAAGGGAAGTCGGCTTGCAGGCGGGGATTCACCTCTCTGGTGGAAACTGATGGTTCCACTGGGTCACCATCGCGGCTTCCTGTGTGATGATGGCTGTGTCCTTCGGAGCCTTTTATTTCATAATAGTGTCATTCTCAGCTGAAGTCCAAGTGTCCCCTTGAAAACTCAAGGACTCCTTCTTCTATGCTTTTAAAGTGCTCCACTTCATTCCAAAAGTATAGAGGGCCTCCAGGGGTCAGATCCTATTTTAAGCACTTGGGATTCATTGATGAGCAAGCCAAGCAAAGGCCTCTGCCTTCTGGACTTGACTTTCTGTCAGAAGAGACAGACAATACATTTTAAAAAACATAAGAAGTAAGTCTTACAGTGTGTTGGGAGATAGTATGTAAAGTGGAGGGCGGGGGTGGCAGACGGAAGCAAGGCAGGAGGGTCTGAACTCAAGCTTGGGGACAGATTGCATTTTAAACAGGGAGGTCAGGTAGGACTTGGTGGTGGTGACACTTGAGCAGGATTTGAAGGGGATGTGGGACTCAGCCAGCGGGCGCTGTGCGGGAACAGTGTTATATGCAGAGGGAAGAGCCAGCACAAAGGCCCTGAGCTCCTCCTTGTGTCTGATGTGTGGTTCTACCCATGGACATTAGGCAATGTCTAGAGAAGGGTGGGGGGATGCTCCTGGCGCCTCCGGGGTAGAGGCCGGAAATACGCTCAATAGCCTACAACACGGGAGGACAGCCTCCCAGAGCAAAGAATGATCCTGCCCAAAATGTCCGTAGGGCTAAAATTGAGAAACCCTGTGTGTGAGGAGTGGCATGGAGGCCAGGAAAGCTGTAGGAGTGGCAGAAAGGAAAGAGAAGTAGAAGATAAGGCCAGACGTAACAAAGGCTGAAGGAGAAGGGGTGGCCAGGTCAGACAGGGCCTTGGGCCAGTGTGGACTTGGCTGTTCCTCCAGGAGAAATGGGGAGTCGTTGGAGGGTTTGGAACAGAGAAGGACACGACCTGCGTTAACAGTTCTAGCGCTATCACTGGCTGCTGGATGGAAAATAGACTGAAGGCTAAGGCTGGCGTGAAGGACCTCAGAGGCCACGGTGGGCCTCTAGGCGGAGACACTGGGGCTCAGGCCAGGGTGGAGGCAGCTTCGTGACTTCTGTGTAGCAAAAACATCCAAAGCCAAATTTTAGATATCAGACAATGAGGTGTTCTGGGGATTCCACATCATCTCCATTCTCTTCATTACTACTGTGTACGTATATTATACACATATATAATATATATACATACATATAATATATATACATAGTAGTAATATGTAAAACCTAGATAGGTCAATTCAATCAATATAGATCTCTCAGATGACCAGATGATTAACAGATAGACCTGGCTAAGTTGCCTTTGCTGGACTTTGTTTACACAATAGGATACCTGATACTTGTTTTAACAATCAGTCCATGAAAAAGCAGCGTGTCATGAGTTAGGCACAATGTAACCCTTGTCTGCTTTACCATGGTTTTGGCAAAACACGTTCCCTCTTGTGAACAACTATTTTGAGGTGTATTTTTCTAAGCCACGTATAATCCTAAACAGGTTCAATGACCTAGAATTGGTATGGAGGGAGCATAAAAGGTCTAGGACCTTTTATCACCAGGGGTTTGAATGGCTTTCCTCTTTTAGAAATGTATTTAATTGTTCCAATAGCTTCTCTTCTCTAACCTGCTCAGCCAAAGCAAATCCTGCAACAGCAGGAAACTCCAAGGGATTGGGAATTCATGCTCTTACCCAAAGGTCTCAGACATCTGAGAAGTATTGCCTCCCGTTCCTCCATGTGATGTCCCTAAAGAGCAAATCTCTTGTCCTGTGTGCATCCAAAGGCCTTGGGAGTTGCAGGGCAGCAGAGGCTGGGCCCCACCCTGGGGTCAGGTCACCTCTCTCCACAAACAGCATCTCATCCCATTGATTGATGATATGTTTAAGTGTCTTCTTACAGTATTACTATATTTTTTTAAGTTTTTTATGTTTATTCTTGAGAAAGACAGAGTGCAAGCAGGGGAGGTCCAGAGAGAGGGAGACATGGAATCTGACGCAGGCTTCAGGCTCTGATCTGTCAGCAGAGAGCCCAACGCAGGGCTCGAACTCACGAACCATGAGATCATGACCTGAGCAGAAGTCAGATACTTAACTGACTGAGCCACCCAGTCTCTCCTACTGTTTTTGGTTTTTTTTTTCAGTCATACTGGTCCAAGGAAATGGTACTCTTTGCCAGTGAAAAGTAGCATGTTTCTCAGGAAGTTTTTTAAGGAAGCTTTAACATATAGTTGAATCCATGAGCTTTTTATTTGTTCTATCAAAATGGTTCAGTCCCACTCAGCTGTGCAGAAGTGTGAGTCAGGAACGGGTTCTGGGGAAGAGCACCCCGTATTGCAGATGCAGCGAGCAGTGTGGGAGGATCCTTCCAATCTAAGACAGGACTTCTCCAAGTACGGTCTATGGGTCACCTACATCAGAATTCGTTGGCCCACTCCCACACCTGCCACCAAGGGTAGGGCCGGGAATCTGCATTTCAGTGAGGTTCCCTGCACCTTCTCATCCACACCCAGATCCGAGAGCCACTACTCTAGCTTCATTAGCAGCCACCAAAAATGGCCTTCGAGGATCGGCCTACTCACAGCACCCTGACACAGACTTGTTCCACAGGGCAGGTATTATTTAAATGAAAGATGCGCTTCTAAGGATTTGTTTTCTGCAAGGAAGTGACTCACCTGCCATGCTGGTCTCCCCTTGTAATTGGATACATTTCCTTCGTGGAGCCTTGGGTGCGTTCTGGCCTCCCCTGTCCGGGGAGGACAGTGGTCACATAGCCTGACTGGCTGGTGGCTTTGCTGTGGGTCCCATCCTGGCTGACTTTCGGAGTCACGTTGGTGTAGCAGACTTAGCAGACTGCCTGAAAGATGACTGTCATCTCACGTGACCTTTTCTGTTTCCTTGTTGAACAGCGAATATGCCGGAGGATTATCCTGATCAGTTTGACGACGTCATGGATTTTATTCAAGCCACCATCAGAAGACTGAAAAGGTCACCCGAGAAACAAATGGTCGTGCCGCCAAGAAGAGAGCGGAATCGACAGGCGGCGGCTGCCAATCCGGAGAATTCCAGAGGGAAAGGTCGGCGCGGCCAGAGGGGCAGAAATCGGGGTTGTGTCTTAACTGCGATACATTTAAATGTCACCGACCTGGGTTTGGGCTACGAAACCAAGGAGGAACTGATTTTCAGGTACTGCAGCGGCTCCTGCGATGCAGCCGAGACAATGTACGACAAAATATTAAAAAACTTATCCAGAAACAGAAGGCTGGTGAGTGACAAAGTAGGGCAGGCATGTTGCAGACCCATCGCCTATGATGACGACCTGTCGTTTTTAGATGACAACCTGGTTTACCATATTCTAAAAAAGCATTCCGCTAAAAGGTGTGGATGTATCTGACTCGGGCTCCAGAGACCATTGTGTATTGCATTCCTGCTACAGTGCAAAGAAAGGGACCAAGGTTCCCAGGAAATGTTTGCCCAGAACGAAAGATGAGGACCAAGGAGACAGAGGAGGAGGAGGAGGAGCGAGGAGGAGGAGAAGAGGAGGAAGGCAGCCATTGGGGGAGCCTGGTAGAGGGAGATCCAGCCACGGAGAACTGGACGGGAGAGAAAACAGCCATCCGGCTTCTCCGGCCGGCTGCCGACGCCACCAGAAGCTCAGGGCTGGTGTCCCTGGCGGGGCGCTTCCTTTCATCTGACACAGCCCACCATCACCGGTCATGGGCACAGTTGCGGATGCACTTGAAACCAAACCAGTGTATCTCCTGTGGTTTATTTTCACACGTCTGGAGACACCCGGGGAAATGGTAATCCTGGTGTCATTCCTTGTCATTACATTTTACTGCTGAAAGCAAGAAAGGTTTATTTTTCTGTCACTCAGCGGAGACACACCCTAGGAAGGAGGAAGGAGAAGCGACAGCAGCGAAGACACAAGAGATCGTTGTCTTTGAATTAGGAAGTTGAGGCCTGCGGTTTACTACAGCCAGCGTTTTTGTGAACAGTCGGTGATTGAGTTCGGACCTGGTGTGTGGGGTGGGAAGTTGGCTAGGAACCAAAAAGGCTGTCCTCCTGACTAAAACCAAACCTGAAGCTATTTCCTTTATGTCCTTGGAAACAGGAAGCCAGTTTCCGGCAGCATTCTTGCAGGAGAGCGGAGTGGGGACAGCCCCCAGCTGCACCGGGGCGGGGAGAGAGGCCGGTTTACAGAGAGACAGATGTTACATACACCCCAGCTCCGTTTATGCGTGGTCACAGTGACCAGAGAAGCTACTCGATGCAATGCATCTGTTTCAGATACAGAAATATAGAGAAGATATTTATTGAGATTTAAGTTATTGTTATTTATTACCATTCACTAATGAGTTTCTCTTTTCTTCCCCTTATTTATTAAAGTTTCTTTTCGAAGGTGCCAAAGTCTATGTGCTCGCAAAATGCAAAGAAAGGTGACAAAGGAAATTTTTAAATTGGGAACAAGGGTCCATGCTTTTCAAAGTATTAAACAGTTTTTTGCTAGGCAAAAATCACTTACTTTACCTTTTTAAGAAAAAAACCCTCGTTCATCTCCCCAGTTGCAGCATCTTCCCTGTTTTTATTTTCAAAAAAAGGGAATGTGTCAGAAGGAGCGCTTCTGACAGGCCCCTTCCCAGGGGCAGTGTGCCAAGACCGGCCGGGCGGCTTGGTTTCCTCACTGCCCCCTCGCTGTGCAGATGTGCCACATCCGCCCCTTTCTGTGGTTCGTAGGCCCTCGCTCCCTTCCACGTGTATCTATCCATGACATGCATAACTGCACATAGGAAAGGTTAAAGTCCTTTTTTGTAGGTAGTCTTGGATTCAGTGTTGACCTAAAAGTAAAATAAAACTCCTGTCAGGTAACCAGGGTCCTGCCCTGACTCGTGGACACTCTTCCTCCATCCTTCCATCCACCCACCGTCTTCTAGAGAAACGTCCCGATGCCCAGTGCGAGCCAGCCTTCCAGAAATGGGATGGGCCTGGTTGCCCTAAAAGCCCCTTGGCTGTGGCCTTGTGGGGCAACAGTTGCTGTCCCTGTCAGGAGAAGGTGGCTCAGAAGGGAGGCCGAGGAACTCGTGTCTGGCCCAGCCACATAAGCACTGCAAGTCTCATGTCCACAAAATGCACTCCCCGTGTGCTGGAAGCCTTTGGGGGGCAGGGGGCCTAGGATGGAACCGGCATCTGGCCTGAGTCCCGGAGGAGTGTTCGCCCTGCCGCTGACCCTGCACGATGCCCTGGGCCCTGGATCAGCATGTGTTGTGTGTGTCACAAAAGGCATTTTTATCAAGGAAATCATCTATCACTACCTGAGTGGCTATTAGCCCCAAAGTATGACAGATTGAGGGATCAAATGGCCTACTGGCCTCCCTCCAATAATCATGTTAATTTCACAAAATAACCGAGAGACAGCATTTACCAGATAGCCCTGCTCCCAAGCCCCCGAAAACCCAAGTTCGCCCTCATTCCGTCCCTTTCTGTCCTTCCTGCTCCCTTTGCATGACTTGGAAATAAAAGGAAAGGACCTCCCTCCCGCCCTCTCCTAGGGCCAGGGCCGAGACCTTGTGAAGAACACCGGCCCTCTGGTCATTCATGAGGCATGATTTGGAGCAGCCCCAGGATCATCTGTCTGATTCAGAGAATCTGGTAGATTTGGGGCTCGTGTCCCCAGGCGTCAGGCTCAGTTATCTGTACCCCACCCCCAGCGACCTCAAGTCCCACAGAGACTCCCCAGCCACAGGCACCCTAGGATACTGTGGATGTTGACAACTCGTTCCCAGCATCACCTACACACCACAAGCGAGTTTTAACTGAAGCAAATCACTCCAAATCCGCAAAAGGGTAAAGTGTGTGATTTTTCTATATCCTTGCGATTACCATCTAATCCGGTCGAGAGCGCACTTCTTGAGAAGCTCCGGCTTCTCCGACCTGTCCTAGTCGTTTGTGTTATACAACCAAAGTTCTCTACAGACTTTATTTTTGTACAATATCATTTTGTAACTTTTTACAAATAAAAGCTCATTTCTATTGCTCCCTGTCCTTCTGTACTTGCTCGCCCCGCCCCCGTGGACCACAGCCAGGCCATAGGGTCCTCCCACGCACTTTTTATCGGCCAGGCCCTGGGCTAGAAGGCGGCCCCTTCACCGCCACACAGCCCACTGGTTGGTCGGTGGCCTTGCCCGTCAGCTCTCTATAACCAATCAGCACCCAAGGGAGAAAAACCTTGCCAAGCTGTTCTTTGCTTATTTACCCAAAACTGAATGCTGTGCCTCCACTCTGCCAGGCGCTATTCGAGGCACTCACCATCCCAAAGTGGCCAAAACCAAATATCTTTGCCCTTGTGCAGTTGATAGTTTCTTTTAGTGGAAACTGACAACATTCAAAACAGTAAAATCTGTAGTGATCCAGGCAATGATAAATGCTATAAAGAAGACAAATGGGCTATTATAATAGAAAAAGAAATGGACCTGCTTTAATCAGAGGCAGGACTTAAGAAACAGTGCCTGTAAATAAGGAACGTCTTGGCGGATCCACCGTGTTGCACAGCTTTGGGTGACACCATCCACCTCTGTTCCGTCCGGCAAGGCAGCAGAGTCCCTGGAACTGGGGCAAATGGTGGCCTTTAGCTTCGTGTATTCTGGTGGCAAGAAATATGCACCAAAGAGAGGAAATGCCATGGCCCTGGGTTAGGGATGAGAGCATGCTTCCTCCTCTTCAGATGACGCACACCCGGGTTCTATCACCGGTGGCCTTGTGACTACTGAAAGGTAGCCTTGTGTGCCGTTCTAAACCCCAAACAAAACAGACACTCTTAAAGCTCATTCTAAGTGTCTGCCAGCTTAGGTTTTCCAACAGACAGCATTCAGAGCGGTGCCAGGCTTTGTCCGAAATGCCCTTCCCTTCCTGCCGCTCACTGGTCCACTGCCCTGAGATGCCATGGTGTCTCCAGGCCCCACTGTGAGCTCTGGTGGTTGTGGAGTCCTTTTGCCAGGGCAGGGCTGAGGCCAGCTGTGCTTTCTGTGAGCCAAATTCTGGTACGAAGTTAGTGACTTGCAAAGGGAATCCAAAGATTGTAAACTCTCCCTTGCTTCTGCTCCCTTTTTAGAGTCATTTCCCCAAAGTGTTCTCCTGGGATGGCTAATTGGGGGAGATACTCTTCAAAAACAAAAGGAGGATGGGGCAGTTCTCTGATCAAATAAGTTTGGAAAACATTGAGATAAATAACATCAAACAGGTTTTTTTTTTTTTAAGTTAAAAAGAGAAGTGTAGAACTTATCAGAGCCTTTATTAGACCAACAGCACTGTGACAGTCCAGGAGGGGCGTGGTGTGTGGAACTTCCCAGGTGGGTGTGGCCATGGCACTGACTGCTCCCTTGTTTTCTTAGTCATAGCACCTGCTGACGGCCCTTAAAACTACTCTGGGCTGTGCTGCCTACTCCCGTAAGCCCCAGGATGAGCAGGGAGGGGGCCAGAGATCAGGAGAGGCAGAAACTGCTGGGAATCTCCCACAGGAAGGACACCTACACACACACACACACACACACACACACACACACACACACACACAGTGTGGGTCCTGTGGTTTCTTGCTCAATATGATTAACCAGTGGTCAGCCTTGGAAATTTCCTTTCCAAAGGGAGAATGTGAAATGAGTTTCTCTCACGCCAGGGAGAAGGTGTTGAAAGCTGGGAAATTCCTAGCCATGAAAAAGAGAACTTTCACCGTGCTTCTGAAAATCCTCACCGGGCTCGGTTGCTTTGAACCACAAGTGCTTTGGCTGCTCTGTGGTCTGGAGGGATTGATCCCCCCTTGCAGTGGTCCTCAGAGGGATCACTGCTTTTGTGGGGCTCCAGGCTCTGAATTTTTGTGGCCAAGAACAGTGTGGGCGCACTGGACTCCGAGCCCGGTCACTAGGCTCCAACAGTCTCGTGTGGCTTGTGCTCGTGACATCAGCCCACGCTGATTTTCTCCTGTGTGGCCAGTGCTGAGTGAAGCAAAGGTTTAAGAGAACTTTCTGAAGTATCAATCCACCCTCAAGGTAAAGGTGGAAAATCAGAATTTCCTGAACCGAATGGTCTCAAAAACAGAAAGCACTCGCCACCCCTTCACCTGCAAAGTCCCACTTGAGTGGAGGCTGATTTGACCCCAGAATCACAGGGAGGAGGGAGCCCAAGACCTCACACTGTCCACCTCAGAGCACAATGGCAGGGAGGGGATGTGGGTGTTAGCCACAGGCTCGGGGACTCTTTTTCTATCAGGTAGCGAAATGTCTGAAGCCGGAGCATCTTCTTGGGACACGTCTTCGTTAACAGAACTGTGACTGATCCCATGCAACAGTTACCTCAACTCTGGCCTCATTACATCCTGAGTGAAACTAACACCACGTACTGCCAAGTCGTCCCGGAAAATAAATAGGTAGTTGGGGAAATAAAGGGAAGGTGCCCGTTTACTCATGTGTGACAGCCCAGGCACTGCCACGTCCCGGCCCCGCGGCAGGTGAGGGTAACAGTGACGAGAATTCAGACGGTAGAGGGGGTGTGGGGACAGGTGCACAGAGAGTGCTGGAATGCCCTGGCCAGCAGCAGGTGAGGAGAAAACCTGAAAGGAAAATGACTCAGGGACAGTTAGAAATCTGGGCAGCCAGGTCATTTGCATTCAGACAAACACATGCAATTTCTCAATATAACTATGTCATTATGCAAGATTTGGGACTTGCGATATTTGGGAGATCCTTACATTAAAATGGTCACTCGTTGTTTATCTGAAATTCAGCTGGGCACCCTGTGTTTTAGCTTGCTACCCCTGGCAAGAGAAAGCGACATTTGAGCTGAGGCTTGAGGATGAGCAAGAATCTGTCAGGTGGACAAGAGGAAGGGCTGGGGGTGAAATGAGGGACAGACATCCCAGGCTGAAGGAACAGTACGACCCAAAAGGATGGAAGGGCACTGTGGGTTCAAGGAGCCGTGAGCAGGACGGTGGGCTCAGGGCTGACTTGGCCATTAGGCACAGCAGACGCCTTGGCTAGGGGCCACAAGGTTTTTAGAGGGCCTTTTACTTAAATATCAATTTTATTATTTTTAAAATCAGAATAAAAATGGAATAGAACAGTATTGAATATATAATTACAAATCCAGTCTGGATTATAATCCTCTTTATAAAACAATGTGGTCATATAATTTTTAATATTTTTGACGGAGAAGGGGCTCACAAAGGCAACAGTGCCTGGGATTCACAAAAGTGAACGCAGTCCTGGGTGTGCTGCTAATAACAGACTTGCCGTGGCCTCTGTTTACTGTTTCGCTTCGGGTTTCTCTCTCTCACCCTGTTGTTCACCCTTGCTGTGAACGTCATAACGAGCACCTGATAAGAACTTTATATATATATATATATATATATGTATAAAACCTCATTCAATCTTCACAACCACCACCATGAAAACGTTCTTCCCACCCAAGTTAGATTGTCTTTATTTGCATTTGCATCCCACCCAAGGAGACAAATCTAAGGGCAGGCCAGCAACATTGCAAGACTCACTGACGCTCTTGGAGAAGACAACATCGAGTTAGGCAACCCTGAGCACCCTGGCAGCAAGGAGACAGCAACGGAGGGAAGAGCTGGTCAGACCAAAGGCGAGAAAGCCAGAGAGAAGATAGAAGTCTCCAGGAAATCAGACAGCCAGCAGAGTTGAGCCATGACAAATAAGGATGAGGTTTTCAAACACGTGGAATAGATTATTTTAAGAAGGGAAATTCTTTCAAGTGGTGTATGTAAGGAATTTGAACCCACTTCCGGCTATGTGCCTGGGCTTCATTCATTCAATTAATTATGAAGCATCTATCTCCTATCAGGGGAGGATACAAAGATAAAAACACATTAAGATGAAGCCCTCAAGGGGCCCCCAGATCAAAGGGACAGAAATAAAGTATAAAATACATGATGAGGACAATGATAAGGACAACACAGTGCTATGGGAGCTTCAAGGATGGACCATAAATCCAGATGCATTGGGGGGAGAGGAAGGTTCAGGGATAGCCTCAATGGAGGTGGATGCCTCAATGTACTATTAAAGGATGAGTAAGAACTTTCCAGACTGGAATTGGGGGAAGAGAGGGCCTTCCACACAGAAGGGACTTGGAGCTGGTAGCTAAGCCTATAAGAGTAGAAATAGCCTGGTGTACTTTTGGCTTGGAAGGTGGAGAAGGGTCTAGGCCAGAACTATGGAAATCAGGATTAATGAGTCTTCCTGGGCAAGACAGGGAAGGAAGCAGTGAGGCTAGGAGTGGTGAGGGGTGGCAGCGGGGAGGGGCAGGAGAGCTCTCCCTCTGCCAGGCTCCAGCTCTGCATCATCCACCCTCGGGAAAGGATCACGTTGACCTCCACGCCTGACCTCACCCTTTCAGACCCCCTGCCTCCCCAAACCCTGGTCTGTGCCCCATTCTCTCAAAGCAGTACAGACCGCTTTCTCCCATGAAAAGCCCTCCAGAGACAGCTACTTTCCACAGGGGACTCACAGGCCCAAAAATGCTTCCAGACCAACACTTCCCAAACTGCCCAGTTGACCTCTAAGGAGGCATTCATGCATATAAGGGGTTCTTGATTTTTAAAATATGGGGAAACGCTGCATATTGTGGTTCCATCTCAGAAAGAGATAGTACATATCAGCATATTAAACAAGGCCCTGAGAAGCCGTGCAGAGGAAAACCTGTATAATTTTGTTTAACCCAGCATCTCACAATCTTATTAGACCAAGGACATTTGGTGACACCTCTAATAGAAGTGTTCTGCTGGACACAACTTGGGAAATAGTTCTAGAAGCAAAGGAATGCTCTTTTAATGGAAGAATTGCACATGTCAGACGGCAAGTTATTTCTGTGCAGAGGGATCTTTCCAGCCCACCATCAGTATAAAGCACTTTTGGCCTAAAGGATCTAACAAATGGCCACCACGTTTTCCTACATGCATCAATTGGATTGACTCAGTAAGCAGCCCAACTCAGCCATGTTCTCATTTCTCCTTGAGCTCCAGCTGAGGTGACCAGGACTCCTCCCCTACCCTCACTCTCCACCCACCCTCTATCCTAATCCCATCTGGCTAGCCCTGCCATAACTCACAATTGCTGGGCTGGAAGATACTCCAACGGGTTGTAATTCATGCTACACACACAGAAAACAAATCATCTATTGTGATCTTCATTAGGGCTGTTCACCAAATAATTACAGATCCCTTCCACTCCTGGTTACGTGCTAAGGTTACATATTTGGGTTCCCCCATGGTTGACTGAAGCCAGTGACTGACCAAAGAGCGTGAGCAGAAGTGGCATGTGTTTCTTCTGAGCCTAACATTTAAGTGCTATTATGAGGGGTGCCTGGGTGGCTCATTCAGTTAAGAATCTGACTTTGGATTTCACAGTTTGTGAGCTCAAGCCCTGCTTCAGATTCTGTGTCTCCCTCTCTCTCTCTCTCTCTCTACCTCTCCCCTGCTCACTCTCTCTCTCAAAAATAAATAAACATTAAAAATTTTAAAATAAAAAATAAATCCTCCTATGAAATCCTCATGAGTCTCTTTCTTTTCCTGCAGGATGGCAACCAGAAACATCCAAGATGGTGGTGGTTCTGTCAGTGTGGGGTAACTATGATGGACAGAGCCACTCTGGCCAACCCACACCAGACGTGCCTGGTAAATGAGGAATAGCCCATTGTTTTTTGAGCCACTGAGATATGGAAGCTGTTTGTTACTACAGCGTATCCTAGCCTACCCTGACAGAGGCAAGCTTTTATCATGATGAGGCATACTGTGGGCCATGAAGACAAAGAGAGCAGTCAGCAGAGGTAAGGAGAGTAGCCAGCATAAAAGCTCAAAAGGACGGGGGGAGTGGTAGGAAATACAGTTGAGGAGGTAACCAAGGGCCAGATCATGTAGAGTCTTTGAGGCATTGTAGGGATTTAGGATTTTATCCTGAATCAGGCAGGAAGCCATCGGGAGGTTTTAAGAAGATGGGTGGCAGACAGGATCTGGTTTGTGATATTAAAGGATTGTTCTAGATGCTTTGTGGAATACAGACCATCAAGGAACAAAAGTAAGACACAGGGAGACTGGAGAGGCCACTGCAATAATGCATGTGGGTGATGGTGGTGACTTGGACCAGGATCAGCAATGGTGGTGCTGGCAGGTCTTGGTCAAGGTCTGGGAGTGAGAGGCCCAGACAACAGGATTACAGATGTAATCAGAATGGCAGTGAGTCTGAAGCCAAAGCAGTGGCATCTCTAAGAAGGCCAAACTGTACATGCCCCATGAGAGGGAGGATTGGAGTGTCATTCTGGACCTTTTCTGCTGGGAAGTTCACCAAGGAAGAAGAGAGATGGTCCTTCCTGACATCCTAACTCTGTGTAAGGCAGGAGCTAGTGCAGGACAGGGCTTTGCGAGAGTCTGCCAGGCCATGAGGTCTGGAATGCCATTAAAAGTGTGTATGCCAGGCCAGTTGGCTCATAGTCAGGATGAATCTGCCACTGCTCCCTCTGACAATGTTTAACATAAAATAAAAAATATGGCTTTCAAATGATACCCCAAGGAAGATTCTTGAGCAAATATGGCCAAAGCTTCTCTGCAGAATGCTCTCAGAGGCAAGGATTCTATCCATCTCCAGCCTTCTTTTTCCATGTGATCCTTCCCAGCCCTGCACTGAGGTCCAGCTGGACAATTGCATTGGCCTCCTCACCTTCCAGCCCTTCCCCTCCAACTCCATTCATGGCTGCCAAAGTAATCTTCTACACCTTGCTCTCCCATTTAAAATTCCTCTCTACCTTCCTGCTGCCAGTCAAATCCCTCAGACTGCCAATAAAAGCCCCCACAATTTCTTTCAAACAAATATTTTTTCTAGTTGTCATTTTTATGTCCCCCAAATTTTACTTTTTAACCTAACTCCTACCCTTCAGTCACTATGGATGACCTACAGAACTTAAAAATATACACTGAGCTTTCTACACTTTGCACAGCTGGTCCCTTGGCCAGGTCTTTGTCTGTGCTGGGAATATAGTACTTCTTCACTTCAGTGCTCCAGATTCTCCCCAGCTGGTGTCCATCACCCACATCACTATGGTCCTGCAGCCAAACTTCTCATGTGTGGATCACGCTGATGGCATCTGTATATGTGTGTATGTGTCACTAATCTCATGTTCTCTGCTAGGTTGAGGGCCCCTCGAGTGCATGGGCCACATCTGGATCATCTTTGAATCCTGAAGAGCCCGGAGCACATGCTCTCACATGTAACAGAAACTCAACTCAAGCTTCCTTAAAAAATGAAAGGGACTTGATTATCTCATGCATCTGCAAAGTCCTGAGGTGGCTCTGGTTCAGAACAAGTGAGATCCAGGCTATCAATTAACATCACGTGGAAGATCCCCCTCAACCACTTCACTGTCTTCTGTTGTGTTGGCCTCATGGTCAGACTGTCCTTCCCCCATGTGGTAGCAAAGATGTTCAGTGGATGTTACAGGCTTAGGTCCCACTCTCTTAAGTACCCAGCAGAGAGAGTAGAAGGAGTGAGGTAGAGTTTGGGGTGGGGGGGCAGGGACAATCGGGCAGGGGAAGGGGCAGAGGGAGAGGGAGAGAGAGAATCTTAAGCAGGCTCCACACCTAGCACAGAGCCTAACCCTCACCACCATAAGATCATGACCTGAGTCAAAATCAAGAGTTGGATGCTTATTGGACTGAGCTACCCAGGTAGTGAGTTTCTTATTTGATAATTCCATCAAGGATCCTGGAGGAGAGTCTGACTGGCCAACTAGAGCCAGAGCCAGATGCCAATGTGTCAACCAATCGCTATAGCCCTGGGAGGGATAACTCTGTCCTGGACTAGGTCATGTGTTTATGTTTGGCGCCAGCTGGTAGGCTGATTGCACTAAAATACGGCTAAGAATATGGGAGGTCAGATGCTGTTTAGGAAATATGGGTGCTGTGACCTGAAGGAGGAATGACGGATGCCGAGAAGGCAAAAACAACAGATGTCCATGACGGTCATTTTCTGTGCTAGCACATTCCAGCAAACAATTTGGCGCCCCTTTTTTCAGATTGATTTTGACAACCATCTGCTCAAAGAAATTAAGGTTCCCATCTTGGATTATGTGCTTAGCCATAACAGCAAGTTCATATGACAGTTTAAACAGAACAGGGAGTAGGGGGCATTAGGAAATAACTGGGAGAAATATGAGTATTGGCACTTCAATATTTTTTACGAAAAGAAAAAGGAATATTGGATGGGTGTATGGATGGATAGATGGATAGACAGAGGAGGGAAGGAAAGAAGGAGGAAGGAAGGGAGGAAGAAAGGAAGGAAGGAAAGAAGGAAGGAAGGAAGGGAGGAAGGAAGGAAGGAAGGAAGGGAGGAAGGAAGGACGGACTGTTATATTTATTTGTGCCATTTGTCAGACCAGAACTCTGTTATAATGGACCCCATTAGAAATTTCAAAGAAGGTTCGGTTAATAGAAAACCGTACTGCAATGGTTTAAGTAGGGGCTTACTTATCTCACACAACTGTTTATGGATATGTACATGGTGTGTGCCACAGGAATAATTCTTCCAGGCAGATCTACTAATGGATATTAAAATTAGTGGGCATATAGTGGAGAAAAGGATACATATATTAATCTCAGGGTATCTCTTCCAATATATTTATTAATTAAAAAGGGACAAATAGTAAATTTACATTGGAGAAACTCAGCAGACACCACCTTTACCCAAGTGATCAGGGCTAAGATCACCAGTAATAAGACATACAGATATCATGTTCCCTGATATAAACAAGAACACAACATCACTTCTTTTACTTTTTCCAAAAATGCAAAGCCTCAGTCTAGCTTTGAGAAAATATCAAAATCAAATTGAAAAGCATTTCAAAAATGTGAAGCACAAGAGAGACAAGGAGAGACAGAAGCATTGTTCCCAGCCTGAGAGAGAGACTAAGGACATATAACAACTAAATTCAGATGGGATCTTGGATTGGATCCTGGAACAGGAAAATAACATTTGTGGGGAAAATAGGGAAATCTCTCTTAATAAGGCCTGTAGTTTCATTAATAGCATTGCACCAAAGTTAATTCTGCAGATTTGATCCCTGCGTGCGGTTATGGAAGATGTTAGCATTAGGGGAAGCTGGGGGAAGGATATAAGAGAGCTCTCCTCTTATTATTTTAACAGCTTTTCTCTCAGTCTAAAATTATTTCAAATTTTAAAGTTAAAAAAGAAAACCATGTTTGTTCTTGCTAAACTTATAGACGAGTTGTCACTATACTGCAAAGATTCATAGGATTAGTGATCAAATCATACAAATAAGTGATCTTAGAGTTTGGAGGAAGGAGCACACACTGTGACCTTGATACTTTTGATGTCTCTAGCTTTAAGCAAGTTGAGGGGCTTGGGCTAGACCTTGAAAGCATGAGCCAGGGGATGAAAGGACTTACATAAGGGATCCCAACTGAGCAAAGACACAGGAGTGTGAACTAATGCACATGGCATTTTCTGAAGGCTGCCCAACTTCATCCCATGTAAAGAAATGGACTTTGGGCTCTGATTTGAAATTAACATTCTGGAATTTCAGCATTCTGGGGTTGGCTATAGGACACAGAAAAACTAGGAAATAAAGGCAGCATCTGGGGTTGGCTATAGGACACAGAAAAACTAGGAAATAAAGGCAGCATCTTTGGAGAAATTGGTTATGGAAAAATACATACTGGATATATTTCTGTGTTCAAAAACACAAAAAATAAGAATAAAGTCTGAGACTAAAAGCCAGAGTACACATGTTAGGAGAGAGCTTTTAAGGGCACCAAGCTGATTAAGACCAGGATATCGCAGGGTGAATATTCCTTTAGAGGACCAGTGAACAATGTGAAGCCAGCTGAGGGGTTGTACTTACCTCAGTCTCGTGTCAACCAGACTTCCAAACTTCCCCCAACTTCAGTGTGCACACAGAGCACCCAGGGATCTTGTTAAAATGCAGTTTCTGATTCAGTAGTCTGGGATGGAGCCTGAGATTCTGCATTTCTAACAAGCTCCCAGGTGGTGCCAGTGCTGCCAGTCCGCAAACCCTGCTTTGGATAGCAATGATACAGAAGACTAGAGATGTTTGAGTGGCAGAAAGACAGAAAAGACAACAGAGAGCTGGGAATATGTTCAATAAGTCTGTGCAGGTTCCAAATGCCTTCCTGGCTTTCAGGTACAGATAGTCATAAGCAGAGTTAACATAAAAAGCTGAATAATTTTTCTGAAAAGCCCTATCAGGCAAGTAGCATCAGTTTGAAGAGCAGGTGGTATCTGCCCTCTGGGAACATAGGACCCAGAGGTGAAGCCTCAATGCATCTATAACACTGACTATTTCAACCAGTCCACTGAGCACAGCCCTGAACCACAGATGGATGGCACAGGGCCTCTCAGGGGCAGCAGAGACCCAGCCAGGTGAAGACTCCCTTGTCACAACCTCACTGCTACGGGTGCCTTTGGCCTGGCCTGGCCTGGCTGTGCAGTAGGTCCAGCAAGCTCAGCTCTCTCTTGTCCCTTCTCCTGTCATCACAGATCAAGTCTCCTTATTTGCCCTTATGCTTTCACATCTCAAACATCCCATTACCCAAGAAAAGACCTTCTAGCCTTTCCACCAAAATGCACCATAGTGTGCAAAAATGCAGGAGCTGGGAGGTTAGGAAAAGACCCTTGGACCTCTCCTAGGGACTTCTACACTGCTTTTCTAGAGGATAGAAGTGATTTCTACTTTTCTCCCTACCAGGCAAGTCAGGAATACTATGAACCTCTTCCCTAAACAATCAGACTCTATTCTACCAAATGGGCAGAGAAGGAGTGCTTCCTGCCCACATTGTAGTGACCAAACAACAACCTTTGCCCTCAAGATGTTCCTAGTTAACAGGGAAAGAAGGCCAAGGTAACACTGAAGCAGGTGCTGCAAAAACCCAAAGGAGGAATGCCTTATGAACAGTAGGGGTGGAAAACTGAGAGATACGCCCTGAGTAAGGGAGTCTGGTGGCTTCCTCCTGCAGCCCTACCTTCTCCATATAAGACACCCTAGTGTCTACCATCTCCATGTAGACTGTCAAGACCTTTGGCTCATGGAGCTTCCCTGCACCCAATAAGGTGCAGACTCTAGCAAATCCTGTAGACCAATTCAGTTCAGCCTTGCATGGCACATTGTCCCTGCATTCCCCATAACTGGAGTCTTCCTTACAACTGCCTTGTTTCTCCCCAGGTCTCTAACTCGTGGCCCCCAATTCTTCCTAAGCCCCTTTGTTCTGAATCTTAGTATTCACTCACTGCCCTGGCTTCAGAGCCCCTCCCCAGAGGGGGATCATGCACCCTGCCAGCCCCAGCACTGCCCTACCCCTTCCCTCGCCACGCTCCCCACTTTCTGAGCAGCAAGGACAAGAATCCACCTGTCCTGTCCCCACCCCCCCACCATCCTCCCCAGCATTTGCTTGATCCTCTTCACATACTGACTGGTTTGGGGAACCACTTTCCCCCTTCTCCACCCAGATCCTAGTATTTTAAGTCTGTGTTCCCTGACATCAACTGGGGATCAACTGCTAGACGGTTGTTTTCTATAAACCCAAACTCATCCCTCAGGTATCTGATGGATAATGTTTTTGAGGTTCATCCACATTGTAGCAGGTTTCAGAACTTTAGCCCTTGTAGTGGCTAACTAATATTCCTTTGTGTGTATATGCCATAAACTGTTTATCCATTCACCTGTTAATGGCCATTTTTGTTGCTGCTTTGGGGCTGTTACAAATAATACTGCTGTGAATATATGGGTGCAGGTTTCTGGGTGGATAGGTTTTCATTTCTCTTGCATATACATGTTGGTGTGGAATAGCTTGGTTATATGGTAAAAACTGAACTTTGTGAGAAACCACCATAGCACCTGCACCATTTTACTCTCCCTTCCTACAATTGTCATTATCATTAGTATAGCAACTGATATTTACTGGGAGTGCAATGGACCAGACGCCATGTTCCAATACATAGTATGAAGTCGATATTGAAGGAAAACAGAATGTCACCCCCAAAAAGCCCTTTTTGATATAAAAATTATTTTGAGCTAAAGGCAATTCAGAAGAAACAAACTCAGATAAAACTTTCTCTGCCTCAAGGCAAGGTGTAAATTCTCCTTTTACTGGAGACAGGCTCTTATCAGCCCAGAGGTAGCCCCAGAGGAACCTGCAACTAAATCTTACTCCATGGGTTCCCTGCCATATACTTACCTGCGCTGGCTGCCCCAATACCTGCCATGGCTTTCCTTTGTCCTGTCATTTCTCCAAAAGTTTACAGTTCCTTGTTGAAGATGCTAGATAAGCCAAATTTCTAAGCCACGGCTTTGATTTACTTTTTGTTCAGTTTTCTCCTATGTGGTGTGTGCTGCACATGTTAATAAACTGTTTGTTTATCTCTTGTTAATCTTTTTGTTTAAGAACCGCAGCTGAGGGGCTCCAGGGTAGCTTAGTTGGTTGAGTGTCCAACTCTTGGTTTCATTTCAGGCCGTGATCCCAGGGTGGTGGGATAGAGCCCTGAGTCGGGCTCCATGCTGAGCATGGAGTCTGCTTTGCTTAAGATATTCTCTCCCCCTCTCTCTCTCTCCCCCTCTCTCTCTCCCTCCCTCCCTCTCTCTCTCTCTCTCTCTCTCTCTCTCTCTCTCTAATATATAAATAAATAAGAATCGCAGCTAAAACCTAAGATGAGTAGAGGTAAAGTTCAGCATTCCCTACAACAACATCATTGTCTTCATTTTATAGATGGGAAATTGTAACACAGTGGCTTTCCCACGATCACCCAGCTAGGATGTGGTGGAGCCTGCGTTGGCTACTTAGAATGCACGAATCACTCCCTGTGTACAGGTGGCACTTGGGGCACAGAGGAAGGGGGGCACAGAACAGGCCCATAAAAGAAGGGACCCTAAGCTACATCTTGAAAGACAAGCAGGCGTCTGCCAGTAGAGGTGGGGGAGAAACGTGAGGTCTCAGAGCAGCAGAGAGAACTGAGTGAGCAAAGACACCATGCTTTGTGTGGGTGCCTGTGAGGTGCTGTATCTCTAGCACCTACCTGGTGCCTGGCACAGAGCAGGTACATGATACCATGTGCGAAGTGAAGAGGTTAGGAGGGTGAAGTGAGAGAGAAAGCAGGAGAGCTGGGCAGTGTCCAGATCAAAGGGAGTTTTGCCTGCCTTAGTGAAGAGTGTGTACCTAATCTTGTGGGGAACATGAAGACTTTTTTTTTTATATAACACAATTTATTTTTTGTAACACATGCAATTATTTTCCATCATTTACAATACAGTAGTTACAATGACACTCCAAACAGAAAAGCAAAGTAAAAAATCAAAACCCCAACTTCTATTTCAAGTAATTAGACTTATACAGAAATTAGAAGGTTAAGTAACAACTAGTTAATCACCTAATTTCACAGCTATCTGAAGTAGCAATCGTCATATAGCAGCTTATCTATGATACATTCAAGATAAATGATACAATTTATTACTTGCCCATAAGCTACAACACAGCCTGCTTAATACCTTTCCTTAAATTCCACCTCTATACTACAATATACTTGAGGTCCATGCAAAAAAGTAGCTACCTTTTATGTAGGAAATGGATGATTAAGTCTTTGGTGTTGTAAAAGCAACTTC
>NC_043705.1:119119169-119144161 GCF_006229205.1 Suricata suricatta
ATGCTTGGTGATGCATTCTCCACCTTGGCTGTGGTTTATTTGGGCCGCATAGGGGATATGAAGGTGAATGGTAGATGGCGGAGTCCCAAGCTCAGGAGAGAGGGAAGGGGATAGAGAATTAAGGGTTGTCAGCACCCAGCTCATCACCGACACCACTGGCTGGATGAGATGCCAGGGATATGGGGAGATGCAGGGAAAGAGGGGCTGGAGACAGAGCGCCCTGCAAATGGGCCGGACCGACCACCACCACTGTGCCTTCCCCCGTCCACTTAGAAACTTACAGTTTGGTTCTGTATTCTCAACAATGACCTAACCTAAGCTAGTCAGAATTCAAGTGTCCAGCCCAGATCCCACCTTCCCTTCTACCCTGCCCCCACACATGCAGTCACGTCATCACTCGCTTTCTTTTCCTTTACACATAGAAGATATGACAAGGAGAGGGCACCTGGGTGGCACGGTCAGTTAAGCATCCAACTCTTGATTTTGGCTCAGGTCATGATCTCACAGTTTGTTGAGTTCAAGCCCTGCACTGGGCTCTGTGCTAATGGCTTGGAGCCTGCTTACAATTCTGTATCTCCTTCTCTCCGCCCCTCCCCTGCTTATGCTCTCTCTCTCTCTGTCTCTCTCTTTCTCAAAATAAACAAAAAATTAAAAATAAATAAAAATAAAAGAAGACATTTCAAGGAATATGGGAGTGCACCAATTTCTTTGCCATCCTGGACATCTCCTTCATTAACTTGAATTCATCATTTTCAGGCACTGGGAATATCTGATGACAGGCTTCTGTGGAGGAGAGAAAGCTTCGTCTTTGCCTTAGAAGAAAGGAGATGCCCCTCAAACGGAATTCGGAATTTGGTAGCAGTAGGAAGACAGCAGTGCAGGTGTGGGCAGCTCCCGCACAAGGAACAGAGCCCTGGCCTAGGGACTCCATGCCTCTTGGGGCCTGGTGGCAGGGCTGACTCAGATTCTCTTCCTGAGACAACTGACTGTCTCTCCCGCCCCAGTCAGACATTCGATGCCTCTGACTCTGCTCGGTTCGTCTGCCGGCTACATGGAGGAACCGAGGTGGCTATGCCAGTGAGGGATTCCAGACCTTGCCATGGTGATTTCGCGCTGGAAATTAATTAATCCAGCTTCTGCTTTCATCTCTGTCTTAGGAGCTTGGGGGGGGG
Source organism: Suricata suricatta (assembly GCF_006229205.1). Classification (NCBI taxonomy): domain Eukaryota; kingdom Metazoa; phylum Chordata; class Mammalia; order Carnivora; family Herpestidae; genus Suricata; species Suricata suricatta. The sequence goes on from NC_043705.1 coordinate 119,120,342, forward strand.
GGTGGGTCTGTCCCTGGACTCGCCCTTGATCTGTGGACAAAATGCAGTAACACAGCCTGTGGGCTCAGTCTCAGCCCGGGGACCTGGGAAAGGGCCCTGACTTCTGCCTGCCTGAGATGCCGCTGAGGAGCAGACAGCCCTCCCCCTAATGACCTGGGCTCTACCCTTTTTTTTTTTTAACTTGATCTCTCTACTTTGATCACGTATCACCTCTTTCTGCAAACACTTCTCCTTGCTCCTGAGTCTGCCATGAAATTTTAATTTAAATGTTAATAATGAAAAACCATTCTCAATTTGTATGTTCTAGTTTAATGTTTTTAAGGATGGTGTCTTTAGACTTGAACTTTCAGCCTGGGAGAAAGGGTACTCATAAAATAACAGCATTCACAGCTCAATTAAGTTCCTTAAAGCACCATTTCTGGATGTATTTTGTGAAGTTACTGTTTAGAAAAACAAAACCTCTAAATGGCTTTAAGAATGAAACAATTTTCAGATTGGCAATCAGATTAACTTATAAACATTTTCTCCTATTTATTTAACATTCCCCGTCCAAATGGGGAACGTGGTTTGTGCAGAAATGCGTTGATGCTGCTGGGGGAGGGGAGCTTCTGGGCCCCTGCTGGCCCTTGCTTTCCCCCCATTTCCACTCCCCTGACTCTGGCCATGAGCAAGCAGACACATGTGCAAAGGCACGGCTCATGGGGACTCACATAAAACCAGGGGGCGCCAACAAGACTGCAGCTAAAATATAATCCACATCAACTGCAAAACTGATTTCCCCGTGCTTTTTTTTTTTTTTTTTTTTTTTTTTTTTTTTTGGTAGGCTTCATGCCCAGTGTGGTCCAATGCAGGGCTTGAACTCACAACCCTGAGATCAAGACCCAAGCTGAGATCAAGAGTCAGACACTTAACCAACTAAGCCACTCAGGTGTTCCTCCAAACTGCAACCCCTTATAACCACAACCCCAGGGTTAATTTTGTCCTTCTGACAACTCCATATTTCTTTTCTACCTAAAGGTTGGCCTTTTCTGACACCGTTCTTCTCAACTCTGTTGCTCTCGCATACCTTTGCTTTTAGGACTAAGAGTGTTAATGGAGTGCCTTCTGTTTTCTCTGTATCCTAAAGGCACTACCTCATTCAATCCTGAACAAAGTTAGGAAGATGCCAGAAGTAACCACATTTTACAGCTAAAATCCTAGAGCTCAGATGGGAGCCTGGGTGGCTCAGTTGCTTAAATGACTCTTGATTTTGACTCAGGTCATGAATTGGTCAGTCATCTGATGTGGCTCCACTCTGGATGTGAAGCCTGCTTAAGATTCTCTTTTTTTCTCTGCCCCTTTCTGGCTCCCACCCACCCCCTCTCAAAACAAAACACCTAAGGCTCAGGGAATGTTCTGTTAACCTGGTTAGGGTCACCCAGTAGTGAGGTAGTAGAGCCAGGGGTTAACCCCAGAAAAGCTGACTCCACAGCACAAGCACACTCTTCCCACCTCGCCCTCTGACATTAGGCGGCTTCACCTGACAGACAGAAAGGTGGGTTACAGGTGTCACATCCACCAAATGAGCACGGAAGAGAACAAAGAAAACTTTGCTTACATCTTTGACTCCCTGGCCAATATATATCTTACCGAAAATTGTTGTCAAGTATTATTTGTAAGAGATGGAGTGTACTACAGTAGGAAAAACATTTACCCAATAACTAGAAGCTCAGGGACTCAGGGTTTGCACTTGTAAGTTGAGTTGACATTGAGCGTAGGTGTAAATCACTCATACCCTCTGTTCTTGTTTCTTCCTCTGTCGAGTGAGGATAAACAATGTTTGCCTACCTTCTTCTCGAAGCTGCTCTGAGGATCAATGAGGCAATCGAAGTGAAAATTACAAAATGTTCTACAAATCATGTATAAATACCTTTTTGTATGGATGTATTTATGCCTGATAAAAGAATATTTTGGGGTCATTGAATGCATCTCTTAGCTCTGGTCTTGGGCATAACATTCAATTTCTCTTGGCCTCAGTAACTCCCATTTGTAAAATATGGCCATGAGGTTCATTGAACCCTAAACTTCTTTCTAGCTCTGACCTGCAGCAGATTGCTGGTGCTTCCTTATTCCTACCATGCTTCCTGACCAGCCCCTGGTGACTAAGAGAATCCAGACATGGAGTTCCCTTGCCCAGAACCATCTGTCCTCTCAGCTAAGAGGAGGCTGGATATTAAACAGTAAAGGTGTCTCCCAGGATGCTCAACTGCAAAAAAATTGGCAGAAATAAGTTCAGAGAGGAATGTCCCCTCTACATCATTTATCAATGGATGTTTTGCACCACGTGGTATGCTAGGAATAAGACAGGGTTGAAGGAACAGTCCAGAGCAGGAGACAGACTTTAAATATTTCCACAGGTAATTATTTAATTGGAATTGTGATGTAGAATAAGACTGTTGATCAGGAGATATTATAATGGAGCAGGGCAGTCTCAGATGGATTTCCCAAGGAAGTAGCATTTCCAATTATTTCTTGAAGGAGGATCTCGATTGGGTAAGGGCATGGGAAGGGGGTTAAGATAAGGTTAGAGGATGTTCCACACTGAAGGAACATCTAGTGCAAAGGTCTTTCAAGGAGGAAAGTTTGGATGTATTTGAGTTGCTGAAAATAAGTTGATTTGGCCGTAATGCTGGTAATGATGGGCAGAGTGGCATGACATGAGGTTCCAGATATAGACAGGCACAGGTCATGCAGGGTCTTATAGCTCAAGATGAGGAATTTGGGCTTTATCCTAAGTTCACAGAGATGCCACTGGAAGGTTTTAAGCTAGAGGATATGTTCTAAGTGATTGTCCAGAAAGGAAGCAGCAAGTCCTAGAGGGATGTAGGAGTGGGTATACCCAAGCCAGCCGAGGTTGGTGCAGTGGTCAAAGCCAAGAGCGGACAGTGATTGGGACAGGATGGTGGCCGTGGAGATAGAAAATTGTAGAAGGAGTTGAGAGAGACTCAAGAGGTAGAATGCTTGGGATGTGGTCATTGATTGAGGGTAGTGGGGGAGAAAAAGGGGGTAGTTTATTTATATATTATATATGTAAATATATATAATATATATATTGTAGTACATGTATATACAATACATTCTAATCCATTGGGGCTGCTTGGACCATGAACCCCAATTTCCAGATAAAGAAGGTCTCTGAGAGGCTGAAGGACTCGTCCAAATTGAAGAGCTGAAAATTAGGTTCCCAGAACTCTCAACTCTTACATCATAATTATTTCAGGTATGTCTTATCCCAAGTGACTCATCCTAGGTTCTATCATTGTTCAGAGAAAACTCAGTGAAGGTCTGATTTCATGTGTACTGAATTCCAACCACACCACAGCAAAGGCCATATGATGAGAAGGGACCAGAGTGAGCAAGTGACATCATGGGCCAAATAGAGCTCAAACATGCACTGCAGGCTCCCTACACAGTCACCTAATTATAGTTCCTGAGGAAGCGCTGTACAATAACACACTGTACGGAAGCCAGTGGAGCATTGTCAGGGGGCCAGACGGTCTTTTCAATCTGGGTTGATATTTGGAAGATAATGTACAACAAGCTCAATGAGGTTTTTGCGGTGGAGCTTTTGGATGAACAGGTCATAAATCTTTCCTGTCCCAGAGAAAGGCCTGTCCAGCCTGTGAGTGAATAGCCTCTTCCAAACTTTGGAATTAAAAGTATGCCTGACCTCAAAGCCTTCTCTCCTCACATCCCAAAGAAAGGAAACAAAGAGGTCACAAAGTTCACATAAATATGTGTGTATCCTACACGCAACGTGACATTCACCTACCGCCGCTCCTCCAGCGGCATTGACCCAGTGTGGTCTGGCCAAGACAAACACGGATTTCGTTCCAACTATTCTGGTTTTAACGATGATAGTTAAGTAACTTCCTTGAAGTCCCCAAACCATAAGAGGCAGGGTCTGGAAACTGCGTCTCTCCAAGCTCAGGGTCATACTGTCTCATAACCACTCTGAGTTTTTTGTGCACATTCAGATGGTCTCTGCCTTGCAGCTCAGCTGTGACTGTCAATACCTGGAAAGTGTCTCACAAAGGGCATGGCTCATGGCAAAAGCTCTGCAAATGGTCTCTGCTAATTCCAGGACAGTGGCGCGAGAGTACATGAACCATTCAAGATGGAATTAAAATGAAAATAACTTATACAAATAGTACACTCTGATTTCTCCAGAAAAACAGAGACTGACCTTGGAGCATCACACATATATCTGAGCTATTACTTAACATGAAGTAATAACACATTTCCTGTTCCGTGGCTAAAATTTGATCATATTGGCTTCACTCTGCTCCCCCACGAATCACTTATTCATGATTCCCCAAGTCCTTTAAGGTCTTGCTACGCTTGCAATCCTTGAAAGCAGCGCAGTTTTGGAAAATGCACATAATGATGCCAATGCTGTCTCTTGCCTAGGCTGGGTTTTACCTTCCGTTAGTTGATAATCATTCATTACTCTTACTGAATCTATTTGCGCCTGATACGGTGCTAGATGCTGGCTCTGCAAACGAATGGGAAGTCCGGTCCTTGGCGTCACGTGGCTAACGTTCTAGCGGGCGGAAGGCCCAGAAGCCTCAGGTCAGGTGTGGTGCACTAAGGGCTGTGGAAGCAGTAAGTGCCATCTGCGGGAATTTACAACCGAAGCCCACCAGGATTTAGCCCCACTGAGCTCCAGTCCGGAGAGATGCAGGGGAGAGGAGAAGCTGGCCTCCTTGCAGCTGACACCGACCAGCCAGAGCGGCCCGTTCGCCTCACCTCACCCTACTCTCCTTAGTGTATCACTTTCTATCACCCTATCCTTAGCTCCTGCCACCCAGAAATCTCTCTCCAGATGGGAGGACTGGCAGTCAGCTCCCCTCCCTTGTGTGATCAAATATCTCACCCTGGAGATCTGCTCAGACTCTCTAGCCTGCACTCAGCCCTCTGGTTTGCAGCGTGGCATGAAGCAGCCAGCCAGCCCCGAGCCCCACCGGTTTCTAATTAAAACAGAACAAGTGTTTCTTTAGACACAGACCGATTTCTTGGAGGAGAAACAGCAGGTTCCTCTAAGGTTGGCCGTTAGGTCTCACACACACATGGGCTGTTTGTGAAGGAAAGGCGAAAGGCTGTTTTTAGAAAGTACAAATGGATGTATTATTATTACCAATTATTATTTTAACCCGACTGCTACCCGACACTGACTACAGAGAACTTACATATGTCTCCAAAATGGCATTCAGTAGATCGGGGGGGGGGGGGGGGGGCAGGAATCACATTAGTTTAATAATGCATTGGAACTACAAAAATAAAAAATCATTTCCCATCACCCTTAAGTTATAACAATTTACCGAATCCTCTCCACATTGACCATATTCAGCACCATGCTATGAAAAAGTAAACATTTCTGAAAACAAAACAGCTTTTATAATTAAAAGTTGAAATCAACCCAAATTCCAAAGCGATTTGTGATCAACCGCATTCCCTGCTCTGGGAGGGACCTTTCGGCCCTAAGGCCACAGATTTCCTGGCCTGGAGGCAGGGGCGTTATTCAGACTACCTAACGGCCATCTTGGGGCAGAGCAAGGACTGACCAGCAAATGGACGCGAGAGTTAGCACTGGAGCCGGGAGATTAGAGACCCTCAATGTCAGATGGGACCTCTTTATAGCCAGGTGGTTGGGAAGTAAGCTTGGGGGGCGTTGTTGGGGAATGTCCCCCAACCCCCTCCAAGCAAGAAGGGTGTTAAGGGAGCTTAGAAAAGCTATTTGCCAATAGAATAGGAAGATTTCACCAATTTGGCAATGGCTCAGGTGGACCTCTAAGTACTGACCCTGACCTATATATATATATATATACATAGAGAGAGAGAGAGAGAGAGAGAGAGAGAGAGAGAGAGAGATGGTCCTCAGCCACTCTCCTTAAGAGGTCCTTGTAATGGAGACAGCAGGAGAGCGGGAGCCCATACCTTGGTCCTGGCATGCCACAGTCTAGTCCTATAAACAGCTGCACCCAGGGGCAATTTGTTTGCCTCTAATTGTTGTGATCCCATCCTTCAGGGATGCTCATTCCTTCAGTAGGCATTTATTGAGTGCTTATTACGGAGGCTCTGAGGATATCATTAAAGTATAGTCTATGTCCTTTGCTCACTCTACACCCAGATCCCAGGGAGTGTGCTGCCAGCATACTTGGAGTTGGGGGTGCCCATGAAGGCCCAGCCTCTCTGTGATTCATCAGTCCTTAGCAGCAATCGTGTCACAGGTCAGGTGGCCCCAGGGGAGTTCACGCCTACCTGTGACTAGAGATGGCCAGTACTTTCTCATTCACTTTTAGGTATGAAAGCCTAGATGTCTCCTCACTAGCTTCCTCCTGGTCATCCTGCTCTGACCGTGAGAGCTTCTGAACATCCCCCCCGCAGCAAAACAAAAGCTGAAGGCAAAATGAATGGTGGAGGCAACAGGCATCTGTTTATGCCCAGTGGGCAAGAAAATGTACACACAACCTACTGCCATGTCTTCCCTGAACCCTGAGCCTTCTGCTTTCTGTACCCCTGGAAATTCACCAGGTAGCAGTGACTTCTTCTCCTCGGCCAGCCCCTGAGCAAGGCGCTCGGCAGTATATCTCTAGCATTCCCAGTGGGTATCAGCGGGAGTTAGCTCGGAGAATGTTAGGCCAAAAAGAGAGCTTACAATCAGGACATCTCATTTTATAGATCGGAAACTGATACTCTAAAAGTTGGTAAATTTCCCAAGCTCATAGCAAATTATTGGCCAAGTCTGAACCAGAACTCAGTTCTCCTGACTCCCACTGTCATCTATGCTGAGCGCAAATACCGGCACTAAGAGAATGGAAATAGACTATTAAGCTATAGCTGGTACAGGTTCAGGCTCCAGTCACATAAAAGTTTTAAAAGTCCTTCCTGTTCATTTTGGGAAGTCTCTGGATTAAGGTAATAATGGCAACACTTATGTACAATAGTCAATACCAAAAGCCACATGATACTCCATGGATTTTATACAGAAATACAGGAAAGCTTGCCAGAAAGATCCCTATCCAGGTGACTGGATCACGTTCTAGTCTTGGGTCTAGTTCCTTGGGAGCTTGAGGACCCTAAACTCCAGTCCGTGGAATGACAGATGTCACTGTTGGCTCTGGAACACATCTCTGTGTCTCTGAGTCTTCATGAGTGAAATGATTATTGTGAAACTCTAAACTGAGGTTATTGTGACAATCATAAGATAGTGTAAGGTGTTGTTAGATTGTATGTGAGTTTAAGAAAGAACACTTTTTGATAATGATATATCAAAGCAGGTTCATCGCATTGTAACAAATATACCTCTTGGGTAGAGGATGATGATAATGTGCTGGTGTGAGGGTGAGGAATATATACGGGAAATCTCTCTACCTTCCTCTCAGTTTTGCTGGTCACCTAAAACTACTCTAAAAAACTAAGGTGTATTAAATAATTAAAAAAATTTTTAAATGACAGAACACTTTTAGTCCACATTATCTCAGTTCTCATACAGAGATATAAGGTATGTTTCTTCTTAACTCAAACTGTAGGGTGCTCCCCCTTATGGGCAGAAAAACAGAGAATCAAAAGGGTGTAGTGGGGCCAAGACGGAAACACTGCTTGGGGCTTCCCAGGTCAGGCACCATTCTCTCCGCTCCGCCACCTTACCATCAGGCCTTGGGGGCACCTGCGGCACAAAGTTCCCCAGATCTACTCAAGCTCAGAACCAGATGGAGCTCTATGTTGTCTTGGGAAGTGCTTCACGGAGCAGTGTTGATGCCCTCTTGCTTCAGAGTCATTTTTTGCAAATGCAGAATCCTGGGCCCTGGGCCAGGACCTTACTGAATCAAAATGACTGGGCAATAAGGCCCAGGACTTGGTATTTCTTTCTTTCTTTTTTTTTTTTTAATACTTATCTTAATGCTTAATGTTTATTGTTCTATAATAACACTCAAATTTTACTTCGAATTCTTCCAGAACAGTCACAAATTCTTAGGTCACACATGTAACATTTATGAATAAAGGAATGACAGACACCATGACCTATTCTGGCTTTGTTCTTTCAGGTATGAAAGTCATGCTCCATAAGAAGAGGAGGAAGTGTCTTACGGGAACATGTGCACCCTGATATTTCTAATAATCATCCCCTGATGACTCTGGCGCATCCCAGTGTTTTCAAATCAGTTTCTGCTGGTATCGGGGTGCTCTTTCATGTCAAAACCATACACCAGAAGGCTGAATCCACAGCGTGTCTTAGCCCGAAAAGGCTCCCTCCAGGCAACATTCCTTCAACAACTAGTAAGGCACCACAGGCTGTCAGAAAGGGCGGTCTGGACAAGGACAGCACTGAGGGCACTTTAGATTTCAGAAGGGGGAAGGGCCCACCTCCCATTTCCCAAAGAATGACTGCTTCAGCAGATGGCTGAGTGAGAGGTTAGCAATGCAGCCGGAGCCACAATTATGTATTGCCCAGACAGATGCTGCCCAAGTTCATGACTTACACCCCAGTCATGGATTTGACTTTTGTGGGATCTTGGGTCTGACATTTTCTAAGACCAGATCACGTTCCCGATCTCTGAAGACTGACAGGATATTTATGAACCGCAAATGCCACGTGGGAGCTACAGAAATTCCCAATCCCAGGGTCACCTCGGCCACACCTGCTCCTTTAAGTCTTTTTAAGTCCCTGTGCTTCGGTTTCTTTAGAAGCAGAACAGAAACTCTCTCGCCGCCCTCTTCCAAGGGGCATTGCCAGGAGAAAGAGAAAGGATTTGCAGAGAGCTAAGCGGCGTGGAGGAGAAACCTTAGCCCACCCTCGGGTGCCCCTGTGTGGATAGACGCTCTGGGATTTCGGTGCCATCCTTGTCCGAAAATCAAAGTGGATTCCACCTGCTGCGGCTCATACTCTGGCTCTTGCCAAGCTGCACACCCAGGGAATAGAACTGAGGGGAAGCCAGCTGCCACTTCTGATCCTACCCAAGGCCTCCCGGTGTTTCAGCCCCTGGCCTTCCACCGCTCCACTCCTTCAGCACACTTCGATTCAGCAGCCCTATGCAGCTTCGGTTCAATAGCCCTACTTGCCCACTCGGCGTGTGAGCCCATGGCGGTCCCCTGCCCACACCGCCGGGACCCACCTGCGGCTCCATAGAAGGCTGGCACGCCCCTCCTCCTGCCTTCCGCATTTCCCTCTCAGGCCATCCTGAGATGTTTCTTCATTTCACCGTTACTTCTTTCAAAGCAGCCTTGGAATTGTTGATGTTTCTTTTAAAAAGAGCAAATAGAGAGAGAGATCAGAGAGACTCCTTTGCAGAGTGACCTACACTCAAAATCCTCAAAGTCTAGTCTTTTGTGAGGCTTCTATTTGGATTCTCCAATGACTATTTTTCAAAGAACAATCTGAATTTTAAGTGCAAGTCACAGATCAATGAAAAGACTCCAATATGACTAAAGATGGCTCAGAAAGTGGGCAAGAAAAAATAAAAAAACTGATTTCAGTTTCTCTGGACTGTATTTGAAGGACATGGGTAGAGAATTCAGATCTACCTCTGATAACCAAAGGTGGATAGAAGCAAACCAAGCTGAGAAAAGATTAGTCTAGAGTTGCTGGCAAATTCAGTGTAGTTAGACCAAATTTATGTCATAGTCGAGTGACATATGTGTTTTATGGTGTATCAGCCCTTGGCATAACCATAACTGTCTCTTACTGAGCGTTTACTACTGTCTTGGCCATTGGTTGAGTCTTTCTCTCATATTATTTTATTTAATCTTGACAACAACACCATAAGTTAAGTATTGACATCTCAGTTCTTTAGAGGGGGACATTGAAGCTCAAAGAAGTGAAATCGCTTGCCCAAGGTCACAATATAGGGCAGAGTAGGGATCACAGCCTAGGTCTGTCTCCTTCTAGTCAGTGACCTCCAAGAGCAGTGGAGTGAAGGAACAATGGGCTGCTATCAAAGATCTTTCTTACGGTCCCAGCTCTACCAACTACTGGTGTGTCCCGGCACAAATGGCTGACTCCTAGGACTCCAGTTTTCTCAACTGTAGAATATGGGGCTCAGGAATGGATGGGCTCGAATGCCCTTTCCACACTTACCAGTCTCTTACAGCTTCTCTCTTGCCCATTATTCCAAAGGCCCTCTGCTGCATTCTATGGACTTCATGATTCATGCATGGTCAGTCATAACTAAAACTTATGGAATGCTTAGTCCTTGATCTTGTTGGCCTCATAATCAAAACACTGTTTTTATACATAAAAAAATACAACACAGCTCCCAAGGCACATTGAGGCAAAGGTAAAGGAATGTCTGTCAGATAGCTCCAGAGATAAACACAGTAACATTTGCTTATGTTGTTCTATCTTCTCCTTATTTACAATCCTGTGCTCTTCAGTCAAGGGAAAAAAGGAAAGCTACATATAAACTAAAAGAATAATGTTGATTGTTGTTGACTGTTTATAATGAGAAAGATCTTGGAAGATGTGAGTTAATCCAGGCACAGCTAAGTCAGGGCCACACATCTGGCTCTGAGCAGCTTCATGAATCTCACCTCTGGGCCACAACTATCAGGCAAAAGAGAGGGTCAACATGCATGATGCTTTGGGCTTCAGCCAGCCTTGGTCCTGAAATAAAGAACATGGTCACTGGGGCAGATCACTAGGAGAGAGGCTAAGGGGATGGGTCATAGTCTAATCCTCAACTTCCAGGTGGGCTCATAAATTTTGATGGGCACTAAACAGGTAAGGGCTGGATTTCAAGACCAGGGTTGCAAGTTTTTGCAGTAAAGAAAAAGATCTGCAACATGTTCTTCAGGACTGGCTCATCTCTGGTCAAATACACAAATGCCACAATATAGCATTTCCAAAAAATACCTCAAAACCAGAATCTCTGAAAAGCTTGTCTCCTCCTGCAAGGGCACCTCTGCATACAGAAGCAGTAAGGAGAACATAGGTGGAGTGTTTTATTGTTTGCAAAACGCTTTCCCACTTTGATCCTCCTAACATCCCTGAGAGCCGCTGAGGTTCCATGAAGCTTCTGTAACTGGCCTGACCCAGCAGCACTTTCTTCTACATCACGTATTTCTGAATAAGATATTTTCCACAAAGGAAATAAATCTTTACTTTAAAAATAAAATAAGGAAAAGAAAAATGACTGTACTCAAGAGGCAAGATCGCTGCTGGCTGACATGGTTGACTGGCTGCTTTTCATAAACAAGAGGCAAGAGAGTCAAACGGAAGACCACAAGGCACCCAGTGAAGTGAACGCGGTATTTTTCAATGCTGGGGAGAGACAAGGGCAAATGAGAAAAAAGCAATATCAAAATAGCCTGTGAGAAATGCAGAAGACAGCTTTCCCATTTTTCTAAATTTGGTCAGGTTTCAGATGCCGTCACTGCCAGCACTATGAGGGTCACTATGTCACACATGGCCAAAAGCGAGGCTAACAGGAGGTAGATCAGGGTCCTGGCTGGCTCCATGAGAAGCTGAATCAACCAGGACCAAACCCGTCTAAGGCAACTTTAGCCAAACCTTGGAAAACTTTCATATTAGATGACAGAGAATCAAATTCTACGTGTGGCTAAAGTGCCCTATCTGCCTCCACAGTGATTCTTAACTATGGGGCTGATACGGATTTGGGCTTTTTTCTACGAATGCACCCTTCTTACACATTACCGAGATACTAATAGTAAATAACTGCAAGAGTGACCAACTACATTAACATTTCATAATTTGCAAAGCTCTTACTCTCTCTCTCTCTCTCTCTCTCTCTCTGTCTCATTTGAACCCTAAAACATCCTTCTGGATATAAGCTAGGTGGCTGATATTGCCATTCTACTGATGAAAAAAATGAGGCTCACAGTTTATACGACTTCCCTAAACTCAAAACATCACCAACTGGCAAAGAAGAAATATAAATCCCAAACTTCTGACTTCATATTTCATGCTACTTCCAAGATACCAGCCATACCACTAATTAAGACCCCTGATTCATGCAGTAAATATGCTTGTCTCGTGTGTTTATCTTTTGCCAGGGCTGATCAACTTCAGAGACCTCAGAGCGGCACCAGACCGTGGTCACATCAGCTCTGTCAGGCAGATCTGGGGAGAGAGTCCAGTTGTCAGCCAGCCACGCCTCAAAGTGACTTGTAAAACAAAACCATCAGCCTTCGATGTCTCAGAATGAAGAAAGCTGTGAGGAAGACTGACTCATAGGCTGGAGAGGAGGCTGTAATGCTGTCTGTCGGGCTGTCTGTACTGAGGATGAGGGAAAAGAGCAAGTGAAGAAGGGCCCCTGGGTGGCTCAGTGGGTTAAGCATCCAACTTCAGCTCCGGTCATGATCTTACGGTTCATGAGTTCAAGCCCTGCATCAGGCTCAGTGTGGACAGTGTGGAGCCTGCTTCGGATCCTGTTTCCCTCTCTCTCTGCTCCTCCACAGCTCATGCTATCCCTCTCGCTAAAAAAATAAATAAACATTAAAAAAAAAAAAGATCAGTGTGGATACCAAGGCAGCTCAGGGAACTACTGTTAGCCAAGTCGAATGAGGGGGAAACAGAAGAGGAGCGACTTTGCTGACGCAAAAGAACTGAAGGAAAGAGTATTACAAGTATTTCCTCTAGCTATAACATCTGGGTCCGTCCCAAGTGGTTCCTGACGGCCTTCTCATCCTATAGAATAAAATCTGTCCCTTCACCCCCATCCCACCAAGAAAAACCAAGCGACTTCACTGCCTTAAAATGAATTAGTTTAGAGTCCACCTTAGATGAATTAGTTTAGAAGACTGAACAGGAAGTCTCTCCGGAAACTAGTGGTTAGATACTAAAAATGTAAGATGAATTAGCTGCATTAGAAACTGTATCAGTTGTCTATTGCTATGTAACAAATTATTCCCCAAATTTAGTGGCTTAAAGCAACTATAATTATCCAAATCCATACTGATGTTTGGAGCTGGGGGACAGGGAAGAGAGGCGGAGGACAATAGATTTTTAACTTTGATGTTGGATCTTGAGTCTTGTGAATGGTTGTTGTTGTTTTTTCCCCTTTTCCTGAGTGCTTAGTGAACTAAGATATGCCGCCTTGAAAAGCTCACATAGATCCAAGCATTCCTCACATCTTGTTGCAAGGTGCATTCGGTCCCTAGGGCTGCCTTAAATGATCACAGACTGGGAGGCTTCGATGGAAGTTTAGTCTCTCATGGTTCTGGACCGATACGTTAACTACCAAGATTACAATAATCCTATTCAGCAAATGCGAGTCATTCCTTTTGACCCTCCATAATTCTATTTTCATAACCAATTCTAAGAAAAGAATCTGATATAAAGAAGCTTTAGGCATAGAAATAAAGCAAAGCAGCCATGCTTATGGTAGGAAATTTGAAAACAATCTTTGTTTCTAATAATAAAAGAATGGTTAAGCATAGAAAATATATCTGTATAATAAACTAAGTACCGCTGAAAATATGCATGAGGTGTGTAGTAATATAGAAAATTTACTTGTTTATTTAACAAGCAAAAAGTACACCATATTTTAAATAAATATTATAAACATGTTTCAAGGAGAACAAATGATTCTCAGAATTATATTTAAGATTGAAAATTGAAAAGGGGTTCATCAAGATTACCAGCACCGTCTGTGTTCCAGTGATATGTTTCTGCATAACAAACAACCCTATACCTTATTGCTTTAAACGACAATAATCGTTTATTGTTCTCATCGCTCTGCACTCTGGGCAGGGCTTCTAGGGGGTTGGCTTGTCCCGCTTCTTGCAACAACAGCTGATGTTACTGAGCTGAAACAGAAGGCTCTGCCTCCCAGTAGGGCTCGGCAACACGCTGGTGCCTGCCGGCCGCTGGCGGCTCAGCTGGACTTGGCCAGGGGCCTCGGTTCCTCTCCAAGTGGGCCTCTCCACAGAGCTCTGCAGTTGCCTCACAGCATGGCCGCCCAGGGTCAAGAACAAGTGTTCTGAGAGAAAAGAAGTAGAAACGGCAGTCTTTTTATGGGGGGTGGGGGGGCCGGTCTCTAGCACAGTGTCACTTCTGCCGTGTTCTGTTGGGCAAGCCATGACAGTGCCTGCTGAGATTTAAGGCGAGGGACTCTTCTTAATGAGAGGAATGTCAAAGAACTGTGGCCAGCTTTAATCTACCATTTTAAGTCAACATTTTCCAACTTTTCTTTAAAGAGTATTATTACATGTGGGGGCATGTTAAGTACCTTTAAAATGATTTTATTTAAAAATTTTAAGACCCTAGGGACACCTGGGTGCTCAGTTGGTTGAGTTCACCTCAGGTCATGATCTCATAGTTTGTGAGTTTGAGCCCCACATGGGGCTTTGTGCGGACAGCTGAGCCTGGAGCCTGCTTCGGGTTCCGTGTCTCTCTCACTCTCTGCCCCTGCCCCATTCACGCTCTGTCTCTCTCAAAAATAAATAAATATTTAAAAATTTTCTAATTTTGAAGACCCCCAATATAAACTTTGATAATTCAGAAAACTACTTAAATAGCAAATGTCTCTACTCTTAGCCCCCAAAGCCCCTTATCCACCTAGATAGCCTAGATATACATGCATGCGCACACACACAAGATCTCATTGATCAGTTTTTTGATGAGAGTGTTGAGTAAAAATTACAGTCGTGGTCATGTTGGCTTGTGGTACCCTCCATTCAAGATAGATACGTTTCAAAAGGCAATTGTTGACAGCCTTACCCCATTTCCTGACCTCCTCACACATAAGAAGACTGAGAAATGAATTAAGCATATCACCTCTAAAGGGCTACCAACCCAGGTTGGATGTACACATCTAAGCAGGCATCTGATTACCCTCCTATTCTCCTACCACGTCTGACTCATTGGTTATTAAACACCGAAGGGCTCAGAGTCGCCCGAAATAGTAATACTGATTCCTAAAAGCTTTTTTCAAATCTCCTAATATTCATTCTGAGATCACATAAAGAAGCCTCACCTTTGGCTGCTGCCTTCATGGAATCATAAAGCTCATCTCTTCAGCTGTTCGCAGGACAGAAGGCTGATCATCTTTAAAGAATAAAAATCAAGGTCCGACTCCAATGCAATAAGACCAACTGGCTAAGATTAGAGGGGAGCCAGTGTGTTAGTGGTTTTAGTTTAGTCTGTTCTGTTTGGTATTTTGTGTGTGTGTGAATGTGTGTGGCAGTTATGTCCTGATTCTTAAGTCTGGAGGGTCCAATTTTACACAGTCATCTTGGGAGGTGAAAGAGCTGCTAGCTAACATATAATGACCTAGAATTTTAATTAATACCGTGGATCCTCTTACGTGAGCATAAGCAATGTGCGCTGCACACTCGGGTTCACAGACACCTTGCTTAGGTTAAGCACCCCCATGCAAGAGAGATCTCGGATCTTTTATAATTCCAGATAGGAGGTGCGAGCCTGAGGATATCATGGTGGCTTAGGGCTTGTTAGGCCATGGCAGGTGCAACACAGGCAACTCTTTACAATGCTGCTTCTTCCGTGAGCCATCACAACAGTCATCGGTGAACAGACCCCGACAGAAAAAGGCAAAGCAGCACAGACACAGGTGAAGCTGGCATGCTAGTGATCCTTCTTCCCGCTGGTGAGGCAGAAACACTTCTCACACCTCATTCTCTTTCCATCCTTTCCTCACTCTTCCCTGTTTCTCTTTCCCTCTGCCAAACATTTAATGAGCACCCTTTAACCTCTTTCTCAGGACTAGGGTCTAGGAATACAAATGTGAATAAAATGTGTCTTCTCTCATTCATTAAACAAATTCATTGAACATTCACAGAACCCAATGTGCTTTCATTTTTACAGTGTACACCCTAGGGCGCCTGGGTGGCTCAGTCGGTTAAGTGTCAGGCTTCGGCTCAGGTCATGATCTCACGGTTTGTGAGCCCCTCGTTGGGCTCTGTGCTGAGAGCTAGCTCAGAGCCTGGAGCCTGTTTCTGATTCTGTGTCTCCCACTCTCTCTGACCCTCCCTTGCTTGTGCTGTCTCTCAAAAATAAAATAAAAAACAGAAAAAAAATTACAATGTACATCCCAGGATAGGAAACACACACACTCAGGCTCACAAGCCACACACACATATACACTTAAAATAAACATAAAAGAAGGCTAGAGTTAAGTAAGCCACCATGAGGCCAGAGGAGGGAGCAATTAATTGCCTGCCAGGGTGAGTCATGGAAGGCCACACAGGAAAGGTGAAATTGATCCCCATATTCAAAAACAAACAGGCAGAAATGGAAGGAAGAAGGGACAGTATGTGCAAAGGCACTCAGGTGCAAAGAACACGGTGCTCCCCAGGTCCAGAGTCGCTGGAACTCAGAACCATGTGCAAGAACCATCAGCAAGCGCTAAAGCAGGAAAGACAAGGAGAGGCCACGCAAACAGGTTCAAACTATGCACACAGACGCTCTGGAAGGCTCTATGCAGAGGGATGAAATGATAGGTTTTAGTTTTAGAAAGCTAAGTCTGATGGCAGAAGAAAAGATGTATTTGAGGACCAAATAAAGAACAGGGAGATTAGTTGGGAGGGAGGCTCCTGGGATGTTCTGGTAAAAGATAAAAGAGGGACTAAATTCTAGCAGGAGCAGAAGGGAAAGAGGAGAAGGTCAAATAACATGTCTGTCAGCAGACAGCATGGATAGAAACCGGCAAATGTTTACGTGAGGTGGAGGAGCGAGGTCTCTGATTCGTGTAACTGAGGGACATAAGGAACGTAAGGTTGTACGGGGTAAGACAATGTGGCGCGAGGGCCATGAAGAGTGTGAAGGCCTATGGAATACCAGCTGGAGATGCCCACCCTGGTGATGGGTCCAATGAGCACCCACTCTTGGTCCAGTCCTAGTTCTAAGGTCCTCACTCATCAAAGTTAATACAGAAATCCCATGTATCCTTTGCCAATCTTATGTGGACAAAAAAAGGTTTTTTATAAAATTCTCAAGTGAGATAGAGCATCTCAAGCATAAAAAGGGGTCACTTGTGTTGTGGGTAACAATGAAAAAATCATCTTCATGCTAAATCTGTCTTTCTCTTGCCTTACATCATAGGCAGTCTCCACCAAGACTGCTATGACCAAGTTTTTATTCCCCCCTCCAACCCTCCACGACAATTTTTGGCTGTGCAAGACGAATACTTCCATATGGTGCAATGTTTATGTTAAAACAGGGAAAGAATATGAGATGCTTTCAGTAAATTTCATCCAAGAAACAGTAGATTTACAAATCCTAAGCAGTTGGAACGAAATACTGGTCTGTAATTGATTTCGGATGAAGTGTATTTCAACAGGAATAGGAAACTTGAGGCAGTTTGATAATTACTGATGCTGAGAAATATTGAACGTCTTTGTACAGCCTTCCTGTTACCTCAGACCAATTACTTGACTTCTTGAATTTCTTCTGTCTTGTCTGTAAAATGGGTTAAGCAACTTTACCTATTCATGGGATTTTTTTTGAGGATTAAATGAGCTATTACAAGTTAAGAGCTCAGAATGGTAGTCATCAGATAGCAGGCAAGTAGCAAATGTTAGTTCTTATTACCTATTACCTGTCAGCTAAGCGATGAGGGAAGGGGTATAGAATGAAGATGGGGTGGAAAGGAAAAAGGATAGAGAGTAACTGACAAGAATGGTTATTAGGATGTATTTATAGAGGAATGCTCATTTCTACCTCAGAACTGCAGGGGCAGAAAAGCTGTGTACATGTGAGTAGTTGTTAGAAAAGATTCTGGGGAGGGTGTGGGTATGTGAGGCCTGCAACTTTCCAACATACATTTGGGATCATTCATTTTTATAATTATTTAACTCACTAGGATCAATGAGGGCAGAAGAGCAGAAGGCAAGAGGACTAAAAAATCCTGAATTTTCTATCAGGGACTATTTGACACATAAAATTATCCCAGGTCTCTGTGAAACCAGTCCACAGAATTTTACTCTATTGACTCATTATTACTTTGGACAAACTGCCAACTTTTGTTTTAGTTTTCTAGTCACAAAAGCACAAGGATCTTACAGAATGATTTTTTTTTTTTAAGTAGGCTCCAAACCTGGTGTGGAGGTCAAACACAAGGCTTGAACTCACAACCCTGAGATCAACATCTGAGCTGAGATTAAGAGTTGAACATTTGGGGTGTCTGGGTGGCTTAGTCAGTTGAGCATCTGACTTCAGTTCAGGTCATGATCTCATGGTTCATGGGCTCAAGCCCCACACTGGCCTCTGTGCTATGAGCCTGTCAGTGCAGGGACCACTTCAGGATCCTCTGTTCCCCTCTTTGCTCCTCCCTCAACTTGTGCTCTCCCAAAAATAAATAAATATATTTTTTAAAAAGTTGGACATTTAACAAACTGAGCCACCCAGGTACCACTAGAATAATTTTTTAGTATCTCCTAATTACACAGCTCTTACATATACAAAGCATTTCTACACTTTCTTAATAGTGATAAAAATCAGGCAAAGTAGATATCAATAACTGTTTTAAAATATAGGAAATAATGTATCTTATGTTTACCACATGCCAGGTACTATATTAAACGCTCCTCAAGGAGCATCCCATCTAATCCTGTAACAAACCTATGAGGGTGGTGTTACCATCATCTGAGGCTAGAGAGAGAAGTTTAAGAACTCCCAAGGGGACCCAGACAGTAAAGGGCAGAGTCAAGGTTTGAATCCACATGAGTCTGACTTCAAAGCCTCCTTCCTAAATCCTAACCACTGTATTCTGCTGTTTAAGGATAATTAGATACATGTTCTTTCCTAGTACAATGCTTTTAGCCTGAATGCAGCCTAATTATTTATAATCATGTAAACAACTGTGGTGAAATTATACAGGAATACTAAACTTTTTGACGTCTATTTCCATATTATACTCCTAGAATTGCTCAAGACACATGTCCATCTCTATGTACATTTCCCTCCCCTAAGGTTATAAGAATCTCTACAAGACCAATAACTGTTGAATAAAGTTTCCAAATACCTAAAGTACTTGGTAATAGGCTAAGAATCTGTTTCTCATTTATAGTACAAATTTATAGTTGTAGTTAAGAATATGTAAGCACAATTGTAGTGAAAGGTGGCTACCCATCTTTTGAATGGTTCAATAATGCAAAGTACAAAAGTTGCTCATAAAAATGTATTTTTTATTTAAAAAAAAAAAAACAAACAACCCTGTCCAATATCCACTCCCTCCCCCCATGCAAACAGCTCTCACATGAGAGTCCTCAAATTTTACGCTTTTTCCATTCGGGCTCATTCTTTGTTTCCTCATCATCAGATTCAACTTGGGCAAACATGGTTTTGGGCTGAGTCCTAGAAGAAAGTTAATGAAAAGAGAAAAAATTTAGTTGGCAAGGGTTTATTAGATTAGACCTTTGCTGCTTTCATCAAGAGGAAGGACAGTTGGGGAATCCATGACATCTCAATTATTAAATACTAATCACTAAGCTTCTGGCAAGGAAAAAGATAATGGAAACTTAATTATGTGTAACAAAAGAGCCAAAGGTTCTTTGAAAGGCTTTCTCTCTGTAGCAGACTATGT
This sequence comes from Suricata suricatta, assembly GCF_006229205.1. Lineage (NCBI taxonomy): Eukaryota > Metazoa > Chordata > Mammalia > Carnivora > Herpestidae > Suricata > Suricata suricatta. The sequence continues at coordinate 119,139,883 of NC_043705.1, forward strand.
ATGCTGTCCTTTTCTTAAACAAAATTAAAATGTATCAAATATGGTACAGTCTTGTATACCCGTAACTAAACTTTCCTTCAAACTCAGGCTAACTGGCATTGTCTGGAAGGCCAAATTATAGTCATGGAGCAAGAACATGCATGATCTGGGGCTCCTGGGTGGCTCAGTCCACTAAGCGTCCGACTCTTGGTTTTGGCTCAGGTCCTGATCTCACAGTTCACGAGTTCAAGCCCCTCTTCAGGCTCTGTGCAGGCAGTGCAGAGCCTGCTTAGGATTCTCTCTCTCTGCCCCTGCCCCACTCATACTGCCTTTGTCTCTCTCAAAGTAAATAAACTTTAAAAAAATAATAAAAAATTAAGAGAAAAAAGAATACACATGATCTTTATTTATAGCTTTCTGGATTGTTCCTAGACTTAAGTACATGTGATTATGGTACATATGAACAAGAGAATTTGAGATAATACCTTTCTTATTTAATGAGTCTAAAATAAGAGAGAAGGTATATAGTAACTTGAGCAAAACTAAAAAACAAAACAAATGGACAGTCTCTCCACCCCATGCATAGAAATGTCAAGTGTTTTAGATACATCGCTGAGTATCGCTGTTGATACCGGCACACAGAGCATCAGGCAATCTTTGCATTAGGGCTTTCTGGGCTTTGTAAACATATCTGGTTCAATGGCTTCCCTTTTTATACCATTCACACAGAAAATAATTTAAGGAATATGTTAAATGGTTATAATTTATGCTTGTTTTGGTCATGCTATAGCTGATGTCCTTTTATTTTTATTTTTTTAATAGTTTATTGTCAAATTGGTTTCCATACAACACCCAGTGCTCTTCCCCACGAGTGCCCTCCTCCATCACCACCATCTCTTTTCCCCCCTCCCCCTTCCCCTTCAACTCTCAGTTCATCTTCAGCATTCAACAATCTCTCAAGTTGTGCATCCCTCTCTCTCCCCAGCTCTGTTTCCCTCTTCCCCTCCCCCTGGTCCTCCATTAGGTTTCTCCTGTTTTCCTCTTAGACCTATGAGTGCAAATGTATGGTATCTGTCCTTCAGATACGATATGTTTGCTGATGTCCTTTTAAAAACAGCTCTATTACAATACAAGGGAATATTGAAACATTATATCTGAAGATGATATATTTTAGCTCACATCTTCATCTTGATTTCAATTCATTATATCATGGTAATTCCAGAATTTTAAAATAATGACAACAACAATTCTTTTTTTTTTTTTGACAACTAAAAACAAGGCTAAAGCCCTACATCACTTGTTGCTTATTATCCTTATTATCCTGGGAAGACCTATATACCATCCATATTCAAGCTCACGTTGTTCTGATGCAGGCCAGGTACTAGAATTCATCATGCACAAGATAGTTACAACTCCCATCTCTCTAGTGACCCACACACCTACCTCAAGCCCAAGGTGTCCCCACACACAATTCAGTTGGTTCAACCTCTTGTCACTTCAAGACACTTATGACATCTATGAATAAGTCACAGCTCTAACAGCTGCAGATTTTCAGAGGTCATGAGGTCCTGAATTACTAGAAAGCAGGACTCCTGGCTTTCTAACATGCTACAACATGGCAGCTGGTACTCATTACATATTTTATCTTCTGGCAAAGCTGTAGACCGTTTAGCTATGGTCAAACCCACATGGGTACAAATCTGTCTGGTTAAAAAATCCTTGGGGCGCCTGGGTGGCTCAGTTGGCTGGGTGTCTGACTTCGGCTCAGGTCATGATATTGCAGTTCGTGGGTTCAAGCCCTGCGTTGGGCTCTGTGCTGACAGCTCAGAGCCTGGAGTCTGCTTCAGATTCTGTGCCTCATTCTCTCTCTCTTCCCCTCCTGTGCTTGTGCTCTCTGTCTCTCAAAAATAAATAAATGTTTAAAAAAATTTCTTTAAATCTAATTTAAATTAGATGGTTAATTTCTAAAGAGAACAAAATAACAATCTTGCAATGATATCTGGCAGTGCTTCCTAAGACTCCAGCTCAGAGTTAGCTACAGTGCGACAAGTACTAAGAAATTGTAATGATGCTTTTTTTGAATATAAAAAAAGAAATTAAATGTCGGATTACAAGAAGACTAGAGCTGAGAGCTTAAAAAGGCTATTTCAATTAAGTAGTTACTTTCATATTCCACCTGCTTCCCAGAAGTATTTTTTGCAGGTCGGTGGCTAACTTGAAGGGCGTAGAATCAATGCAACTATTTCACAGGGGGCATAAAGGGAGGTAATTGTAAAGAATCATGGGGAACATGTTGTGGGGATGGAAATATTCTATAATTTTGATTGAAGTGGTGATTACATACTGCATACATTTGTCAAGACTTGAAATGGGTACATTTTGCATTTTATTAGACATAAATTATACCTCAATAAAATGGACTTATAAAGAAAATCAAAACAACAGAGTAGAAGGTGAAGAACCAAGGAATGAAAGGGTAAACATAATAATACAACACTCAATTTCCTACTGGCCAAGATAAAGAAAAAGAAAAAATATTAGTTTTTCAAAAGAGGTATCTTTCTCCCCCAGCACTGAACTCAGCAACATTAACTGAGAAAATCTTTATATCAGGATTACTTAAGACTGTCCCTTTAAATTACCAGACCATACAGTTTCCTTTGTCCTCTCTAGGTATTTTAACTTAGGGGATATGAATTTGTTTGGAAGGCAGAATGGTCTCTTTGTGAAAGTCCATGGATTTTAAATTCCATTTTTTAAAGAAATAACAGTGTTGCTGGCAAAATAACTATATTATGTATGTATGGACAACATCAAATCATAACATTTTGCTTTCAAATAACCAGGTTCTTCTTCCCCCAGCTGCCAAAATCAAGGTATAAACTGGTGCCCAAATTTTCCCAGCAGTGCTTGTTTACCACTTTGTCTGTCACTTTATTGGCCTGGTAGGGAACACCTGAGTGCAGGAAGTAGTCCCCTTTCAACAATGGTGCCAGCAGAACTGTACCACATGCAATAAATAAAACTGGACCCCTGCCTTACACGATGCAAAAATTAACTCAGAGTGGATCAAAGACCTGAACCTAAGAGCAAAAGCTACAAAATATTATGGAAAAGCTTTATGACATTAGATGTGGCAATGATTTCTTTGATAAGACACCAAAAGCACAAGCACAAAAGAAAAACAGGTAAATTGAACTATATCAAAATTAAAAACTTTCATGCATCAGTCAACAAGTTAACAGACTGAAAAGGCAACAACCTATGAAATGAAAGAAAACATTTGCTAATCATATATTTAATAAAGAATATCTAGAATAAAAAACTACAACTCAACAATAACAACAACAACAACAAAAAGCCAAACAACACAATTAAAAACTGGGCAAAGGAGGGGTGCCTGGGTGGCTCAGTTGGTTAAGCATCTGACTTGGGCTCAGGTCACAGTCTCCTGGTTCATGAGTTTGAGCCCCACATCGGGCTCTGTGTTGACAGTTTAGAACCTGGAGCCTGCTTCAGATTCTGTGTGTATGTGTGTGTGTGTGTGTGTGTGTGTGTCTCTCTCTCTCTCTCTCTCTGCCCCTCCCCTGCTCATACTTTGTCTCTCTCTCTCTCTAAAATAAAAAGCTTCTGCAAGGCAAAGGAAACAATCAAAAAAATTAATAGGCAACTAACAGAATGGGAAATGATAGTGGCAAATGGCATATCAGATAAAGGGCTAGTACCCAAAATATACAAGGAGCTCACTAAACTACATATGAAAAATGAATAATCCAGTGAAGAAATGGGCAGAAGACATAAACAGACACTTCTCCAAAGAGGACATCCAGATGGCCAACAGGCACGTGAAATGATGCTCAGTGTCACTCATCATCAGGGAAATTCAAATCAAAACCACACTGAGAGACCACCTCACACCGGTCAGAGTTGCTAAAATGAACAAATCAAGAGAATATAGATGCTGGAGAGGGTGTGGAGAGACGGGCACCCTCCTACACTGTTGGTGGGAATGTAAACTGGTGCAGCTCCTCTGGAAAACAGTGTGGAGGTTCCTCAAAAAACTATCCATAGAACTCCCCTATGACCCAGCAATAGCACTGCTAGGGATTTACCCAAGAGAGACAGAAATGCTGATGCATAGGAGCACATGTACCACAATGTTCATAGCGGCACTTTCTACAATAGCCAAATCATGGAAAGAGCCTAAATGTCCATCACCTGATGAGTGGATCAAGAAGATATGGTATATATATACAATGGAGTACTATATGGCAATGAGGAAGAATGAAATCTGGCCATT
>NC_043705.1:119144261-119218460 GCF_006229205.1 Suricata suricatta
TTTTTTTTGATTAAAAAAAAAGGAGCCGGATTCTTGGACTTGGGAATAAGGAAAAATGAACCCGGTTCTAGAGTAAACAGGAGGCACCCTGGAGCAGGTGTTAGCCTCTCATCTGGGGTCCTGCCTAGAGCAGTGCTTCTCAAACCATCGGAGGTGCAAGGTCAGTCTTTGTCTTCTAATGTCCAATCCCTTGCAGCCAAATACACTACTTAAAAAAAAATAAAAAGACTGCAAAGTACTGATCCAAATTTTTGTAGATTCCAAAAATATATCAACTTGCTACACAATTTTCTAAGTGCTTGCTCTCAATTTCTGCGCTCTCTCATGAGCACCGGCTGCTGGACCGCACTGAGAGGCATGTGGGCGCCTTACCTCCCAGCTTGGGAAAGAAAGCGGCAGAGCAGGGCTTGGAAACCAGGCTGGGAAGTAAGAATCTGTCTCCTTAGCACCTACTCTTACACAAGAGGGGCTTCGTCCAGTGTGGGAAAGTACGTCTCACCTCTGGAGAAGCCAGCCCTGGATGATGCCACTGAAGACTGGTACCGGCCTGGGGTTCAAGGCTGCACCTCACAGGCCCACCCTTGAAGGAGCAGCCTTTACTTGTTGGGGGTTAGGCACGAGGAGGTGAAGGACCACGGAGAGACGTTTCCCTTGTTCCAATCCAACCTGCCCCCAACACCAACATTCTTCCAGCACAAATCAGAGCCATGGTCCATAAGTTATATGCTTGCTGAATAAAGACCAGGTTCTTCAAAAAAAGAGTATTTGACTTGAGTGCACTGACCACCTCTGTCTAGGCTAGAGAATGCCAGTGTTTTATAGGAGCAAAGTGAGAGAATTCGAGCTTTAAATCATGTAGCTAGTCTTTCTTTTCAGCAATTTTATCTTTAAATTTATTTCCAGCAGTTATTCTTTTGAAAAATTTTGGCAACTCATGTATGAGAAAGACCAAAAAAAAAAAAAAAATTCAATTCAGGATTATCTAGGGCATTTAAAACAGATTTCTTCAGTCACTACTTTTTAAGACAATGAGAAACAGAGATGATTAAGCAGAGAGGAACAGAACCAAAAGATTTCTTCCCTGGGGGATGGCCTAATTTGCTCTTGGCATAAAAAACTACGATAAAAATAAATCAACAATGCTAAGCAGGAGTAAAACGACATATGCAAAAAAAAAAAAAGTTAATGGATTTGAAAACACTTAAAAGTTGGTCCAGAAATCCCTGCTTTTAAAACCAATAGGAAACCAACAAATAAACAACAACAACAAATACTCCAAGTCTCTATTAACATTGTTACCGGCCATAAAAAATGGATTCCTTTCTGGGCTGTTTGAAGAAACAGAATGTGTACACTGATTTTAACACAGACTCTGTTGAGTGCTTCCATAAGGAAGAGGAGAACAAACCAAACCAAACAGGCATGGAACACATGGCAGGAACTCAGGAAATACAAATATAAATAAATAATGAGTAAGAAATATTATTCCACCACCTTGAAAAAGCATTTCCATTACCGACCCATTACCTGTGTTCTATTAAATCAGTTCCTCCAGGATTCTATGCTTCCTTTCTCAAGAGACAGGAAATTGTCAACTCAAACCTCTAGCCTCATGGCAGATTTATGTCACTTGCCCAAAACAAAAGCCTATAAAGAGGCTACCTTGAAGAAGAAGGAGGTAAGGGGAACATTCCATTCAGCCAAAGGTATAATTAGTCCAGGTGCTCAACAGGTTAGTGGGCACACGCTAAGCCTCACTGAGCACCAGCAGAGTAACCCACCTTAGTGAAATCAGCTTTATCCAGGCTACCTATTTTACTGGATTGCAGGCCACACTTACCCATTTTTCGCAGTATTAAATGAAAACTCAAGCTTACAAGAAGGCTGCTGTGAAACTTGTGTTTTCTAGTTTGATTAACTCACTTGGTGAATGGTAAACATTTTTCACTTGACCATATATGTCAACTTGTTTATTAGACTTTCCAAGAAAAGGAGAATAGATTACATATCAACATGGTTATTATTACTAACCATTAAATAAACTAATCAGAGAGGGGCTGAAAGGTTTCTTGTTTTAGCTTCAGTAAACTCTGCATTTGCTAATAGTTAATATTTCATGAAGCAAATATAAAAGCGTAAGCAGCTGTCTTTCGCAAATCTATAAATTCTGATTAGATGATACTTTGTGCTGAGTAATTTTCCCCTTGGGACATTTTTTTTTAACTGAGTCCTTAAACTTATTTGTACAAAATGAGTCTTTTCCAGCAACTGTGTGCTAATACAAAAGTGTCAGAAGCCCAACGAAAACTGAATCCCATCTTTGGTGTTTCTACCCAGAGGAATTTTGTATAGAATAGTCAGATTCCCTCTCCAATACTCTATGAGGGCATTTCTGGAGTGCACACTTAGTGCGAGAGATTCAAACTGTCCATAGGGCTGTACTTTCTCTTCTGACTAAGCTCCAACCTAGGCCGTCTATGCTCCCTTTCTAGTGCTCAGGCCACAGAAGAATCTCAGAATGTTTTCAACTACAATGGCAAGTCCACAGGTCACATTCTTGTTAATTACAGATATTCTTCTAATGTGATTCATTCAAAGCAAGCTGCAGGGTCAGAGAATGAGTATGAGGAGCAATCACTTGTAATATTTAGTCATCAGTATATGAGGAGAAACCACAAGCTTTTTTGGCTCAGGGCCCATTGTTTATTATGAAGGAAAACCTCAAAGCCAAAGTCAATTATAGCCATGACTTGACAATCTGACACACTTGTTAACCCTGTTAGAATGAATACGGTCCAGATGAACTGTGACCCGGTCATCACAATTGCAGAATTATTAAGATTAAATAAAGGGCCTGACCAAAAGATTCCACTTGAAATGGTCCCTTCTTTCCGGTGAAGAGCTAATCAAAGATTTTTTTTTTTTTAAATATTAGGGATGCATAAGAAGATGAGAAGCAACATGATGTTTCTAGATAAAGAATGTTCTATTTTCTTAAAAAACTGAACACATAATATTTTGGAAACTACACAAACATATCTCAGACTCATTAAATAGGGCGCACCAACTCCTAATGCTGGGTGAGTTCAAAGACGAGTGAGGGTGGGAAAAGGGACAAACGTGAAGCCTGTGGCTACTAGAAACAGAAAGTGAGGAAAAGGAAAACAGAAAGAACCCTCTAAAATCACCACCACCTGCCTTCTCACCAAATGGTTCAACAAGTCCGAACGAGAAAACCTTCGAGGAGCGCGCAGGCGTGAAGGCACCCAGGCGCCATCAGCACCTTCTCCGGGCTCACGTTTACAGCCAGGTGTCACTGAAGCGCTGCTCTCCTCCTCCCTGGTGGGGGACACAGCCTCACTGAGTGTAAGTAAAGTGTGGAGGGAGCACACCACCTCGGAACTGCTGATTCTTAGTCTCGTGTTCGGCTCTGCCATGCCGGCTCCCACCATAGTCTCTTCAGCTTCGTTATCACTCAATTTTTTAAATAACTATCAGTTGCTTTGTGATGAGAAGCAGTACACAATAGCTGTCAAAAGCAGAAGCCTGACTGAAGCCAGAGTGTCTGCGTTCAAATCCCAATTCTGGCACCTGCTACCTGCGTGGCTTTGGTCAAGTTATAAGCCTCAACTTCCTCATCTATAAGTTCATAGGGATGTTGTGAAGATTAAATGAATATATATGAAGTTCTTAAACAAGCCTGGCATGGTGTAAGTAAAATAAATATGTCACTAGTATTACACCCTTTGCTTTGGCTATCAGGTGCTCCTCACTTCATATAAAAACTATGTTTTCAGGGCACCTGGGTGGCTTAGTTGGCTGAGCGTCCAACTTCAGCTCAGGTCATGATCTCACGATTTGTGAATTCGAGCCCCACATTGGGCTCTGTGCTGACAACTCAGAGCCTCAAGCCTGCTTTGGATTCTGTGTCTCCCTCTCTCTCTGTCCCTCCTTCACTCATGCTCTGATTCTCTATCAAAAATAAACAAACATTAAAAAAAATTTTTTAAAACATGTTTTCAAAAAGTTGTATGTAGAATATATTTGATAAAATGATTTATATGTTAAGTACACTGCAGCAGCTTGCTATTTAAAAAATACTGGGAGAAATTATTTGGTTATGTAAATAATCTGTCTTCAGTATAAACCTCTATAACTAAATAATCTACTCTGTACTTTTGAATTTTCTAAGGGTGAATCATTTGGGGTTCATTTTAAATAATTACTTTTGTATTATTACTGAACTTTAGTGTGAAAAATAATCACCTGAGAAACTTAAGGTGCAGCTTTCCAACCCCAACCCCACAAAGTCTAACTGAGTTGTGAGGTGCAGTCTAGAAACCTGCACTTTTAACTGCCTACCCCTACCCTTGACTCTGGTGCGAGGCAGTCTACACTCTGGGAAATGCTGGCCTCTAATAGGAATATGGCGGACAGGGATCAATTACCTAAATATAACTCAGAAAAAGGTACATTTCCGTCTGTGAGGTTATGTCTCTTCCTGACACAAATAACATATAAACCTTTACTCACTTAAAGAACAATCTCTTTAACTATTGCATACTGATTTAATATGACTTTAAATGGCTCCGTTATGGATGGGGGATGGTATTTTATTACACACACATACTCATGTATCCCACCTCTGACAAGATATGTTCACTGAAAATTCAGTCGACCAAACCAGCGGTAATGGCAGCTTCTCTGGCAAGAAAGGTGACCATGGCTGACAGTGCTGGCAGGCTGGCAGGCTACTGGCCAGGGTCCAGGCTCCCACACACGTCCACCTCCGTCTGAAGTGTAAGCGAATGGCATTCTGGATCTATATCCTGCCCACTCTCCAGCCAGCTCCTTCCCCCCTCCTCTAGCCACTTCTTTCAACAAGAAGCTGTAACTGAATCTGACCATGTGTGGCTGAACAAGAGGCCTCTGTGATCCTGCTGTGGTTTAAAACTTCCACGGCTATAACACTGCTAGTGCCAGGAATGAAACACAAATACTCAATTGATAAAGGTAAAGTGTTCAAAGACTCTTTGTGATCACCACTGGAGAACAAAGGTGAGCATATGTCATGTGCAAGCCGGGAGATTTACCTAGTGTCTAATTGTGCTCTTCTGTGATAAAGGGACATACAGTAAATCTTCATTTCATCACTGACAGTAGTCAATTGCAGTGAAGAAAAACAACCAGACACACCTTCTCAATTACAGTGACCTTTACAAAAAGATCCTTTTAAATATTAGCTTCCCTTCGAACGCTTTGCCGCTTGGCAGTAAACACTATACTCTAGCAGGTGAACACAGGAGAAATAGCACTTGCAATTCTGGCTAACGAATCACATGCCACAGACAGTGCCATGAACTTAGTTAGTATGCAATAAATGGAAGGTGACAAAGTTGGGTGGAAGGAAGGAGATGGGAACAAAACACAGCAGCAGAAGGGTATATATTAAGAGAGAGCACTGTCCTCTGTAAAGCTCATTAGATGAGGGACGGAGAGAGCTAAAGTGTGGTTCCAACCACAATCAGTGCCGACTGCAAGCTTCAGTCTCCTCACACGTGGGGTAAAAGACATGAGCTGATCTCCCTACTTTGCAGAGCTAATATTTAAACTAGCACATTACTCAACTGTAAATATAACTAAGTCACCTACAACGCAGGAAAACATCATTTGTCAATGGTTTCCAAAAAAACAAAAAGAACTTCTGGTTCAATTAATTCTATTTAAAGCTGAAAATCTGGATGAATGATTCCCCAGGAAAATACTAATCACTGAACATACTCGGGAGAGTAGGAAAATTCCAACAGAGTATTTATCCTGAGGGGATAGAAAAGAAAGCAAAAAATTAAGATGTTAACCTCCCCTCCAAAGAGCACCAGATTTTGTTAGTTTCACAGGCAAATTTTATCAACTCTTTACAGAACAGATAGATTTAATGGTATTCAAAACAGTCTGAGAGTATAGATAGAAAAGCATACAAAATTTTTATGAAGCCAGTCTGACACATGACAAAGAATAAACCATAACTATGTTGGGGTCATACCAAAGATGTAAGGATAATTCAATATGAGGAAATTCAGTAATATAATTCATCATATTTGTTGATCAAAGTAGAAAAGTCATATGATCGCTTCCACAGAAATACAAGAAACAAATTCAATAAAATTTGGCATCTATTTCAGATAAACGTACCTCTGGTCTTTGTATGGTGTTTTCTTTGCACAGGATGCTCTTCCCTTGGATACCTACATGGCTTACTTCCCCATTTCATTCAAGTCAAAAATCACTTAGCAGACGTTTTACCCTGATTACCACAGCTAAAATATAGCGCACTTTTCTCCCCCCAGGTACTCTACATTTCCTTATCTCTATTTTAGTTTTATTCTTTGCACTAGCTACCATCTAAAATTTATGGATTTATTTGTTGTCTGTTTCTGCCTACTTGAATATAAGCTCCAAAAAGACTACTCTATCCCTATAACCTAGTACAGTATCTAATGTATTATAGGTATTCAATAAATCTTTATTGAATAAATACATAGAAGAGAAAGATGGATTCATCCTTAACATCTTAAAGTGTGAGTTTTCATAAGTTATGGTTCATGAAGAAATATCATTAAATTTGAACAATATGAAATTGCTGATATTTGACTTTTTTCACCTACAGAAAGGGCAATTACATACTTTAATTTAATAGAATCACTCTTGTCAAAGTTTAATATTGTTCTGGCAGTATTAGTCATTACAATCAGATAACATAACTAGTACAAAAATTGGGCAACATCTATTCATAATAAAAACTCTCAACCATGTAGGATTAGACAGAATATACCTCAACATTATAAAGGCTACACAGAAAAAAGACACAGCTAACATCACACTCAGTGGTGAAAACTGAGAGCTCTCTAAGATGAGGAATAAGAAAAAGATGTCCACTCTTGCCACTTTCATTCAGCATAATACTAGAAGTCCTAGTCACAACAATCAAACAAGAAAAAGAAATGAGGCATCCATACTGGTAAAGAAGAAGTTAAGCCATCACCATTGGCAGCTGACATTATACTCCACATAAAAAATCCCAAAGACTCTACCAAAAAAAAAAAAAAAAAACCTATTAGAAGTAATAAACGAATCCAGTAAAGTTGCAGAATACAAAATCAATCCCCAGAAGTCGGTAGTGTTTCTATACACTAATAAATAAAGTACCAGAAAGAGAAATTAAGAAAATAACACCACTTACAATTACACTAAAAAGAATAATATACCTAGAAGTAAACTTAACCAAAGAGGTGAAACACTGTACTCTGAAAACTATAGAGCATTGATGAAAGAAACTGAAGATGACACAACCAAATGGAAAGATGTTCCACGCTCATGGATTGGAAGAACAAACATTAAAATGTCCGTATTACCCAAAGCAATCTACAAATTCAATACAATCCCTATCAAAATACCAACAATATTTTCTACAAATCTAGAACAAATAATCTTAAAATTTGTATGGAACCACAAAGACCCTGAATATCCAAAGCAATCCTGAGAAAAAAGAACAAAGATAGAGGTATCAGAAGACCAGACCTTAAGATATCCTGTAAAGCTGTAGTAATCAAAATAGTATGGTATGAGCACAAAACAGACACACAGTTCAATGAAATAGAATAGAGATCCCAGAATAAACCGACACTTCAATGCTCAATTAATCTATGACACAGGAGGCAAGAATATATGGTGGAGAAACGATAGGATCTTCAATAAATGGTGCTGTGAAAACTGGACAGCTACAGGCAGAAAAAAAAAAAAAAAGAAATTGGACCACTTTCTTTACCGCTTACACACACACAAAAAACCTCTCAAAATGGACTGAACACGTAGAAGAGAGCACAAGGCAGTAACTTCTGAGACATCAGCTGTAAGATTTTTCTAGATATGTCTTCTGAGGCAAAGGAAACAAAAGCAAAAATAAACAAGTGGGACTCCATCAAAAGAAAACACTCTGCACAGGAAACCGTCAACAAAACGAAATGACAACCTACCGAATAGAAGATATTTGCAAATAACCTATCCAATAAAGGGTTAATACTCAAAATATATAAAGAACTTACACAATTCAACACCAACCCCTCCTCCAAACAATCTGATTAAAGAACGGGCAGAGAATCTGAATAGACATTTTTCCAAAGAAGACATACAGATGGCCATCAGACTCATCACCAGGGACATGCAAATAAAAACCACAGTGAGATGCCACCTCACATCTGTCAGAATGACACAAGAAACAACAAGTGTTGGCAAGGATGTAGAGAAAAAGAAACTCTCCTCACATGTTGTTGGTGGGAATGTACATTGGTATAGCCACTGTGAAACACAGTATAGAGGTTCCTCAAAAAATTAAAAGATAGAAATGCCATATGATCTAATAATTCCACTACTAGGTATTTACCCAAAAGAAAACAAAGACACTAATTTGAAAAAGATATATGTATTCCCATGTTTATTACAGCATTAATTACAATAGACAAGATATGGAATCAACTTAAATGTCTATCAATAGACAAATGAATAAGAAAGATCTCTCTCTCTCTCTCTCTCTCTCTCTCACACACACACACACACACACACACACACACACACACACACACACAGGAATATTATGCAGCCATAAAAAAGGATGAGCTCGTGCCATGTGAGAGCACATGAATGAACCTAGAGGGTATTATGCTAAGTGAACTGAGTCAGTCAGAGAAAGACAAATGCTGTATGATGTGTGCACTCACCAGTGGAATCTAAAAAGAAAAAAAACCTCCCAAAACAAGAGACCCACAATGAATAAACAAATAAAAAGCAAAATCAGACCTACAAATACAGAGAACTGATGGATGCCAGAGGAGAGAGGTGGGGGGTTGGGGAAAGTGGGCAAAGGGGAGTGGGAGAAACAGGCTTCCAGTTGTAGAAAGAGTAAGTCGCTGCAACAAAAGGCACAGCACAAGGAGTGTAGTCAATGATACCGCAATAGTGATGTAACAGGACAAGTGGTAGCTACACTTGTGGTGAACATGGCATAGTCAATACACCTGTCAAATCGCTAAGCTGCACACCTGAAAGAAATGTAACATTGTGTCATCTAAACTCAAATAAAAAAATTTTTAATTAAAAAAGGTAAATTTAAAAAATTATAAAGGATGAGGCAAACTTATCATTATTTGCATATGATATAATTTTATGCCTAGAAACCACAAGAAAATGGAGTGAAAAATTATTGAAAGTAACAGAAAAAACATCATAAGTAGCTGTATATAAAATAAATACCTATTTAAACATTAATCATATATGTTTATATGGCCACACAGCATTCCCATATACACAAGAGTCATAAACTCAGCAGAAGAAAAGATTCTTTTTACAATGGTGCATAAAGATAAAATAACTAGAAACAAAATTAAAAGATGTGAAAGATCTACATAAAGAAAATTTTAAAATACTACTGAGAGATAAAGAGATGTGAGTAAATAAAAAGACATACCCTGCTCTTGGTTAAAAAGAACCAATACTGTAAAACTCCATCTAAGTTAATACATACATATAGCTCAATTCCAATAAAAATATCCCAAGATTTGAGGTGGGGGGAGGTGTTTCCTAGATAACCTAGAGTAAAGTCAGGGACACCTGGAAAAATAGAAACATTTTACTAAGAAGAATAATGAGAACAGGAAGCCCTACAACAATGAAAAGAGTTTGGTACTGCTACTTGAAAAGACTAATTAATAGAACAGAAGAGAGAGCCCAGAAATTGGCTAAAATTCATATGCAGCATGTATAATGATGTGATTTCAATTCAATGAGGAAAACTAGATCATCCAACTAAAAATTGTTACAGCAACTGGCAAACCAAGAGGAAACAATTAAATTGGAGCTCTACTGTGGTAGGCTGAAAAAATGGTCCCTCCTGAAAGATCCACCTTACATCCCGGGAAGCTGTGAATATTAACTTATTTGGAAAAAAAGGTCTTAGCAGATGTGATTAAGGATGATCTTGGGTGGGCCCCAAATGACATCACAGGTGTCCTTGCAAGAGAGAAGAGGAGACCAACACAAAGTGCAAGACACCGCTGAGATGGAGACTGGGGCAAGGTGGCCGCAAGCCCAGCTAGCAGGCCACCTCCAGAGGCTGGCAGAGGCAGGGGACAAATTTTCCCCTAGAGCCTCCGTATGGAACGCAGCTCTGGTGACACTTTGATTCGGACTTCCAGCCTCCAGAACCCTGAGAGAATTAATTTCTGGCCACAGAGTTTGTGGTAATTTGTTACAGTGGCCACAGGAAAATATACCTTCCTCACTCTCTTCACTAAAATAATTTCAGGTGAATAGAAATTTAACTCTAAGAATAATTTAAAAAGAGGTATGAAATAGAAAGATGGGAGAATCTAAAGACTTATCTTGATTGGGAAGGCCTTCCTAACTAAAACGAAACCCAAGAAGGAAAAAATTCCTAAAGCTGACTACATTAAAAAAAATTTAATAGCACACTGCCCCAAATAGCTTTGTGTGTATATACAGAGAGTAAATTCCTGAGGTTATTTCCATAGTGTTGAAATAATACTGACTGCTAATTATTGGGTGATATAACAATGTATAATTTATATGAAGGTGTCAAAGATTTTAGTTACTATTGAAGAGCATGACACAGAGAAGATAACTTTTAGAACCTACTGGATAGTAAGTCCTTGCTAGAACCCAGGCCAGGGAGCTGGCCTTAGAATTCCCAGGTTGTTGTTCTGACTTCTAACAGCTAATTACTTTGAGGAAGCATCTAACTTTAACATCATATGTAATTTTCATGTCTGAGAGTTTAGGTAATACATGCACACAATGAACAAACTTTCCAGCAGTGCTAATGGGCAGACAATGGAACTTTCAAGGCCTCTTTCACTTTCACAACAGTGAAAGTTGTGATATATACACAGAGGGAGTCCAGGTATAAATAAGCAGATATGTGTGTAGATACATCCACTGCTTAAACACACAGGTAGCCAGCATGTTTTACAAGCTGGTTTCTGGTTTTGCTTGTATGTTGGTTTTTTATTTAGGAGATTAGGTCACATCTCTCCACATATATATCTAGCCCATTCTTTATACTGTCTTGATATCTTTCATTGTATGGATGGGTTATGCTTTCCTAAAGCAATATCCCACTGAAGGACATTTACATTGTTTTCAGTCTTTTGCTTTCCTAAACAATACTGAACTTAGTATCTTTGGACATACACATTTGCCCACTTGTGCAAAAACTTCTAGATATACAATTGCCAAGTCAAAGGGTATTTGCACTTTAAATTTGTATAGATAGTGCCAAAATTTTCTCCAAATGATGCTATGTTTAACAAATTTTATAACATGGCTCTGCTTATTCCTCTCTCCTCAGCTAATTTTTTGTATGTTTCTAAACAAGTTTAAGTATTAAAAACCCCTAATAGTAATAGAAAATAATGATCCCATTAAAAACAGAAGTGTCAACAGAGGCACAATCTATAAGCTTATCTGACTGCCAGTGATGTGTGACTCACATTAGCTTATCCACATACAAATTCTATACAAAAGGCAGCTAAGTGTGCACTATTTAGTTGGCCAGCCTTGATATGACCCTCTTAGCTGTTGTAATATTATCCAACTAATGGTTCAGAGATGTTCCATCTGTACCGTCCAGTTATTAGCACACACTGTGAACCGCACCACTGACATGCTGCAGTAAACTCTGTTCCGCTCCAACATGTATAGCGGAGGATGCACTGGTCTTTCCCCTCACCCCACATCCTCAATGGCCCTCAAATCTCTTTAGCAATTTTTGTGTGGGGTGCTTTCATTCACAACAGTGGCACCTATCTGTCTTTGTCAGAGGGCTATCAGCAGGTTGCTAAAGCCCTGGAAATCTGGAAGTACCTGGGATGTCTCCCCCAAACCCCGCCATCCATCACCAATGGCCAATAGATACTGGAGTATAAATACCCCAGCTACTATACCTCTGACCAGGCTCTCCAGGGTTACCCTGCAGACGGAGCCAAAGTGACCCCCTTGAAACTTTGCTTGATACTCCCTTCCTTGGTTTCATTACAGTCCACTCTCCTCCTGGTCTTCTCTATGGATGCTTCCTAATAAATCACCTTTATATGAATCTTTTTCTCAGGTCTGCTTCTAAGAAACCCAAGCTGTTGCTTCTCAGACTTTTGGCTAAGATCAAGTGTAGTGTATGTTCTTACCAGATTAAGAAACCCAAATGAAAACAATGTGTTTTTTCCTTTTATGCAAAGTGGCTCATAATGATTAGCAGATAGGAAACTCATAATGCTATATAACATGTACATTGATGTGGCTTATAAGTGATTTTTCCCCAGCATATTAATGTTTTGAAAAATGGTCAGGGTACAGCTTTCTCATAATTTAAGAGAAAATGTAAATGTTCTATAAAGACATCAAGAAAAAAACCTGACCATACCTCCAGCAATACAAAAGTACGTATGCACAAATTTATTTACTGTAGCACTGTTAGAAATTGCAAAATACTGAACAACCTAACTATCCACTCATATGAGAATAGCTGAATAAACTATGATGCTTCCCTGTAATGGAGCACTATGCAGCTGTGGAAAAATGAGAAGGAGCTCTGTGAACTGATGTAGAGTGATTTCCAGGACATGATCCTAAATGAAAAATAGCAAAGTCCAAAAGGGTATCCTTCATGTGAGAAAGGAGAGGGTATAAGAAAATACTCACAAACGTATTCATTTGTGCAAAAGACTTACAGGAACGATAAACTGGAATCTAAAGAGATTGATTACGTGCAGAGGTGAGTGGGGAAGAGGCTGGGTGCGGCAGGCTATGGGCAAGAAAAACAAAGATGACTGTGGCACATCTTGTGGTATCTGAAAGTAAGGAAGTGCTCAAAAAAATATAGGGATCTGTCAAAAGAGGGCAGGAATTATTCTGAAGTAGATTCTTTTGGCCAAAGCTGGAACAATTTGAGCACAAACCTAAATAATGATAGTACTGAATTTTAACCCAAAAAATATTTTAAAAGTCCACACTGATATAAAAAAACTTGAAAAATAAGTAAATCTGGGTGAAGGGACAATTCTTCCTTTTAGCAGAATTCCAATTAATAAATGTGGAAGAAAAAGGGAAATAAAAACTCACCATTAGGCAAACACCACAGTAATAACTACTGCAGACAAATCTACCCATGGATAATAAAATTAGAGAGTCAAAGTTTAAAGAGGGGCAGGATTTTCATAGCTATAAAACATCACCCCCAAATAATTTATTAACTCAAAATAATGACAATTACCTACAATGGAGAAATTTGCCAGACATCACCTCAATCACGTGACCAAGGTCAAAATCACCTACATTAAAGACATATTGACATGACATTCTTGATATGATGCACCCAAAGGGATACAACACCAGTCCTGTACTATGTTTGCCAAAAAATGCGCAGTTTCATTCCAATTGTGCAAAGTATCAGACAAACTCAAACTGAGAGACAAAATGTACAAAGTAACAGACCAGTGTTCACTGAGTGTGTCAAGGTCATGAAAGACAAGAAAGACTGAGAAAATGTAAAGACTGGATGAGACTAGTGGCACTGGGTGGCTTAGTTGGTTAAGCAGCCAACTCCTGATCTCGTCTCAGAGTATGATCTTGCGGTTTATGAGACGGAGCCCCACGTCAGGCTCTGCACTGACCAGCACGGAACCTGCTTGGGATTCTCTCTCTATCCCTCTCTCTGCCCCTCTACTCCACTTTCTCAAAATAAATAAATAAACTTAAAATTAAAAAAGGCTGGATGAGACTAGGGAGAAACAACTAAATGTAATATGGTAATATGGGTGTCTATACAGGATCCTTGGACAGAGAAAGAATATCATTGGGTAAACTGGGGAAAATCAAGTAAGGTCTGTTGCTTCATCAATAATATTGTACCAATGTTAATTTTCTGGACTGCTAAATAATTGTACTGTGGTTATGTAAGGTGTTAACATTAGGGGAAGCAGGCTGAAGAGTGTACCTGAGCTCTTTGCAATTTTTCTGTAAGTCTAAAATTAGTTTAAAATGAAAAATTAAGAATCCAAAATTCTACAATACTACCTTTCTTTTGTATAACTACACTGTTTTAGTGGCTTTAAGCAATACTACATGTTGATCCATGTTGAATTACTTCAGGGAATCTGAGCAGGCAGGCTCTACTCTGTCTATGTACGTGTTACTTACGTATATAGCACTGCAAATAAAAGCAGTCCTTAATGACAGACCTGCAGACTGCTCCCCTTCACTTGCTTTTAACTCTCTTCAACTAAGATAATGCTTACAGTGATTTTCCTTTTTTTAGTCATAGATAGAATGGGCTTCATATAATGGGTTTCCACTAGGCTATAACTGACAAAACTGACTTACTTTAAAAATTCACCATTTTAGGGGTGCCTTGGTGGCTCAGTTGGTTAAGCAGTCTGACTTCAGCTCAGGTCATGATCTCACAGTTCATAGGTTCAAGCCACACGTCAGGCTCTATGCTGAAAGCTCAGAGCCTGGAACCTGCTGTAGATTCTGTGTCTTCCTCTCTCTCTGTTCCTCCCCCACTTGCACTCTCTCTCAAAAATAAATAAAGATTTTTTTAAAATCACTATTTTAGAGTCCTAAAATACAAACAAATGCCTTGGTTTAGGACTCTGAGGACCTGGCTTATTTTTCATGCTCAAGGATAGAATAAGAAATGGAGGGTTAAAAACTCAAAGCAGTCATTGTTATATTCTTTCCAGTTGATTAAACATAATAATTTTTCCTATTTTAAAGGGCTGTCTCCTTACTTCGAATAGGCTGGAGAAACCCAATACGGGTTGTCTTCGGCTGCTTTAGCATGCCGCAAGATGGCTTCCCGGGGATTGCTGTCATCAGTTTTGTCCAAAGCAATGTTCTTCACAATGTATGATGACAGAGTGCCCCCATGGGTTCCAACCCGGCCACCACGACCTGTTTCAAAGGAAAACACCCAATCAGAAATGGAATGAGCATGACAGTCTACACGTATACCTTGTATGCCCTGTACTTATCTGAAAAGGCTGAGAATCCTTCACTCCTGGCTTCCAAGGTGGCTGGTTAAATGAGTAACAGAGTGGCGCCACAGCTTCACGTTTACCCAATTTTTGGCATCCCCTATGGAATCAAGGGTTTTGAACACTCTGGGGCTTATTCAGATCTTGGTTTGAGGTGCACTGATCTCAAGAGTACTTCAGTATCACCCTTTCAGTTTTCACAACCAAAGTAAGAAATCACCAAACCTTAACTTCACCATAACATTTTTAAATAGAAAGAGTTTTTGATATGTCTTAGGTGCTTAATTTACATAGTGATACCAACTCAGGAGGAATGACAAATATTTTGCCGTGAATATATCTTGAAAACATTCCTTAGGCATGAACATTTGAAATTCAATTAACAAAAATAACAAATGTTTGTTAGACACTATTTTAGCTTTAAACAAACAGATCTTAGGGCTTGCCATCTTCCAGGTACCTTGTAGGAGAGAAAATAAGTTGAATACACTGATTCGCATTATTTTATGGTACTGGAACTGCTCTAGTAGGCAGAAAGCTCTGTAAGTCCAGGGATTTATTCCCCGCTAGATCCTCAACAGCTAGCCTAGTGCCTGGTGCTCAAAAATGTATGACATTTTAGGAAAAATTAAACAAACAAACAAAACAAAAATGCATGAAGAGCCAAAAGCCAAACTGTGCTAAAAGATTAATTCTATAAATCAAAATAAGAGGAGACTAAATAAGGCAGGAAATAATTGGGAATGGATTCGTGTGGCAAGTAACTATTATGGTACTTGGAGGAAGGAAAGAGCTCTTCGGGCTGAGGTGGTTGGGGTGGTCTTTAGGAAGAGATGGATCCAATCTGGGAAAGCTCAGAAGAGAGAGGTCACTTTCAGTGAGCAGAATGGCCTAAGTGCAAAAGTATAGAAAGAGGACAATTCAGTGGGCATTTGTGGGCAGAAATGGGCCATCAGTCAGTCATATCAGAAGGTCAGAGAAGGAGAGAAGTGAGGTAGAATGCTAGAGTAGACTGCGGATAACCTTGATTCTCTGCAAATGCAAACTGAAGTGGGAGGCTTATGAAATTTGGGGGCAGTATCAACATGAACACCAGAGGAGTTAGGGCACCTGGGTGTCTCAGTCGGTTAAGCATCCCAGCTTTGGCTCAGGTCATGATCTCACTGTTTCATGAGCTCAAGCCTCACGTGGGGCTCTAAACTCACAGCACAGAAGCTGCTTGGGATTTTCCATCTCCCACTCTTTCTCTGCCCCTCCCCCACTCATGCCATCTCCGTCTCTCTCAAAATAAACAAACTTAAAAAAAATTTTAAATTAAAAAAAAAGCCAGAGGAGCTGTAAATAAAAGCTGTGTATAAGATGGATGGAGGCAGGGTGGGGAGCAGAGATAGTGCCTTGAGATAAGGTGCCTAATTAAAAGGGCTTTTCAATAATCCATGTAAGAATATTCTCTGGGAACTGTGATTAGAATGGCGGCAGAGAAAATGACCAAAAAAAAAAAAAAAGTCAAGATAGAGATGTGAAATGTTTTCAAGGATGAAGGGGCAGGCCAAACAGATGTAGGCTCACAGCTGAGGTTCAAGATGAATGAACAAGTCAAAAGCTATGGGCTTAGGAGTCTAAGACAATGGAAACAACACAGGTGACAGTAAAATGGGATTCCAGTAAAGGTATGTGTTGCATGATAGCCAAAGCTGCCTTGCTTTCTTCTGATCCCTACTTTTGTAAAAACTCGAAGGACCTTTATTCATCTTGTAGGGGAATGGGCAGCTCCAGTGTATCAACACAGAACTCAGTGATGGCAGCATTTTGCCTTGTGTGAAACCTAGTCCAGTCTGGATTCTAGTTAAAGTACCCAAATGTTGTATATGAAGCCAATATTGAGAGCAGTGGTTTTATCACCGGGGTCTAGGAGCCCCCGAGTATCACCAAGGTTACCTAAATGAGCTCAAGTTAAAGAGCAAGCAGAGAAGGTTCCAGGCTTCCTCTCCATTTTTATCAGTTTTCTGAATCAGGATTCTGCATCAGATCTTTAAGCAAAAAGTTCTGATGCTAAAAAGAAAATGTTTAAAAACCACCATGTAGTAAAATCTCTGAAGACAAAGTGGCATCCAGGTGCGAAGCATCTTCCCAGTTCTGTATCAGTGACCCCACCGGGGCCCCTCAACCCCCCCTGCAGATCACAAGTTAGATCACAGTCACCTGGGCCCGCTACAGGAGGTTCAGGCTTATGAGACTTCAGGGGATCCAGTCTGTCCTTCTCCAGCTGTTTCCTTGTACTCCGTTGGCGGGGCTCACGGAACATGGGCAAGGCATGAGCTACGAGAAGTCACATTTGAAAAATTTTATTATAATAATAATCCTTCCATCCAAAAACATAGCTGAGGCATGACTAACTAAAAGATGAAATGGAAGTTATAATGACAGCCTTCATCTAATAATAAAAGACAGTCTTACTGTAACCAATTAGCCAATTTTGTTTGAGACCAGACTCATTGTTCACCTCTGCTGGCAACTAATGGCACTCAGGAAACACTGTCAAATACTGTCACGGAAACACTGGTGAGGCTCCCCATCTCCCGAGCCATGGGTAGCAGTTAAACTTAATTTCTGTGGTTTTGAAAAGAAATACTTAATGGGACTGCCTGTTTTTTTCTTATAGGACCCAAATGTGAATGCTGCCAACAGCTTGCCTTCAGCCCTGAAGTTTCCTCAGATGCCTCATAAACACTGGAATCACTTCACACGTTTCTGAAATGTGACCACCTCTCAGGAGGAGTTGACAACACTGAGTAACCGGAAGGGAGGAGCACTTATGCCACTAAACTGGGATAAAGGTTGCCTTAAGTGCACGGAGATGCCCAAATCTCCTGGCATGGTGACTTGATGGGGACATTTCCCTACGTCTGTACAGTGGACAAAACAAAAGAATAAGAATCAAAGTCCTATCTGCCCCATTGCTATTGGTTGTTCAATGTCAGAAGTAAATTTCATAATATAAAACAGCATACGAATGTAAAAGGGAAACAGTGATATTCTGCAGGAGAGAAAGAGGGTTATTGGGGAAAAAGTTAAATATTAATCTTTTTCTTGGCCAAAAAATATACCAGGATTATTTCTTTGGATCCTTACATGCTGAGTAAAACCTCTTTTAAAAGAGAAAATTTTTTTTCCACGGAAGTGGGGGAGAGAAGGTAATGGATTAATAGGGATTCAAAGGGAATTTATAATATGAATGACAGAAATGTCTAAAATACCTCTAAAACTCTTCTAGTATGCCCCTACCCCTACCAAAGGCTGGGGCCAGGACCATCTCCCTCACCAGTAACACATGCCTGCCTTGAGTCAGGGGAGCTGAGAAGCCAGCCGCCCGTCACCGTGTTGGGCAACGAGACACAACAGTATTTTTAGGAGGGGGAAAAATAGCTTTTCACTTCAAACGACTGGAGGAATTTAAGTAGGCCGCGTGTAATTACATGAGCTAGACTGGTTGTGACACCGACTTTAACACTTCTACTCTTGCAAAAAGTGTCATGGGATCTCCTTACTGGTCATAAGCTCCAAGGGACTTGGTCTTACAGGAGACCCACCACTAGAGAGAAAACCCAGCAGTACAGCGCCCCCTGGGCTTTAGACTGAGAGCCGGGTAAAGTCCACAGGGCATCGGCTCATCACTATTGCTACAGCATCCAGAACGGCCTTCCTAACCACTACTTGAGACAGATCCGAGGCTGTGGCTCTGGGAAAGACAAATCTGCCGCATTAACAAGGCTGTGTGACAAACCTGACAGAAAGCGGCTCATTCTGGTAAGATCTCTGGTGCCCAAGGTAGTTCATTTTGCAGCTACATGTCTCTGGATCTATCACATGGTCACAGAGTCTCAGGGGAAGCTGAAGGAGACCCTTTGCGCCTGGTCTCCTCGCTCTCCTGGTAAAGTTCAGTTGTTCAACATCATACTGCAAGTCAGTAGTAGAACTGGACAAATCTAGGTCTCCTGATTCCAAGGCTAGCACTCTTTCTTGTTTATTCTTAGAACAGATGGTTATTCTTTAAAAGGCTGCTGTGGAGTAATGCATTAGGCTCAAATAGGCTTTTCCCTTTTGGGTTGAAAGTTACATGAAATTACCCTGTCTCTGTGATGAGTCACAGAAGCTAAAGCAGTTAGCTGTTACATGACTCGCAGTTTTGTCCACATGATATTTTGTAATATATGCCTCAACTGTGAAAACTTTTTCTGTCTCTAAAGCCATGAGATCAACAACACACTAGAGTTGGAGAGAGAGAGAGACAGACAGACAGACAGACAGACAGACAGACTCTGGAGAGACCACGCTAACAACTTACGGGTGATGATGTAGTCCTGGGTTAGAGTCTCGGCTTGTTTTGCCTTCCGCTGGGTTTTAACCACACATAATTTTGCTCCCCTGGGGGCGGATAAGAGCACATTATTTTCTTTACTTGGTCTTATAAACAGAAAGTCATGTCAAAAGCATTAGATACTTTCAGGAACATACTCTGTGCACACCATCTTGCCAAGTCCTTGACTTCCTAAGGGATGGCAACAGATGAGGCCTTGGTGATAAGGGATCAAATCTGTGGGAAAGCAAGTCTGTCAGTCAGTGGTTGATACTGACTGGAAGGGGTGGAGAGGTAACTAGGCAACAGAACACTAGCTTAAAAAAATCTACAGAAATAACTTTAAAGATGTAAGTTAAAGAGATAGAAGCAAAATTAATCAATCTTTTCACCCTGAAGGTCACAAGGTTCAAATTTTAGTTTATGTCTCATATGAAAGCAACCTGGGTGGTCTACACCCCAAGTGGCATCCGTCCACATCTCTAATGTACGAGTACAAGTGTCTGGAACTGAGCCGGCCTGGCAGTGTGATTGCGGGGCTACTGCCCAAGAATGTATGGGGTTAACCAAAAGTTTGGTTAGAACGTTTCACTTCTTCTTTAGCAATACTGAGCTATCCCTCTCAGGAGGAGCAAATACAAATAAAAAAAATTTCTTAGAGCTTCCAAACACAGAAGCTTACAAATGGGTGCTATCAAAGGGGGTGCATCATTTTCTCAAATGAAACAGATTTTCTCTCTCATTCTAATTACATTAGCATTTTCAATCCCTTTATTAAAAAAGAAACAAAATCCTATTTGTTCTTAAACACAATAAAAACTTTACACAGCAAGGGTCCCAATGCTAGTGGACAAAATTCCAAGGGAAGACGGGACTGTCTGCTTCTGTTCTGATCCAAATTACAGCAACGAATATGCCTCAACAGTGGATGAGTTTCCTTTTCTCAAAAAGGATGTGGGACCTCAAAATAGGTTTGTGGGGGACCCCAAAGAATTTAGCATGTGAACTTTAATACTAGCTGACTAAAGCTCCCTCTAAAGAAAGAGCTGATCAAGCACTGTACCTTAACAGACAAACAAAACCATCCTTTTTTGGGGCAGTGACAAATGTCCATCTTTGTGCCCAAAGAAAATGAAAATACTTGAGGAACTGGTTGAGCCTCCAGTGGTTTTCAGACTTTTGAAACACATGGGTTTGTTTAAGTCTAGCATTTGGGATGGGCAAGGGGTTGAAGAGGAAAGAATCTGTGCTGTCCCTCCCCTTCTGCTGGCAAAGAACAACCCCACGCATCCAAACTGCTACCTGATAAAAGCCAAACAGAAAGGGAACCAAACAGACTAGCTGTTTCCATTTCCTGTGAGTGGTGAGTTCCCCGCTTTGTTAATCCCCTACATGTATCACAGCCACAGCCATGTCCAGGGTGGTATGCAAAGTGGGCAGGCCATTTTCCCCCTGTGCACTCAGCATTTCAGCTAAAGAACTGCAAATCCCCAGGAACCTTTCACTTTGAATTCTGTGTGGATCAAGGGCAATATCCAAATCCTCTTTAAAGTACAATACCAGGAGTTTGAGGCTTTACTCTGTGCCAGCTGCATTTTCTAAAAGGGTGGATCCTCATCAAAGGGGGAAATAAATAAAGCAGGGTGGGAAAAGAAACCCTCCCCCACAGTTGCTGTCATCCATCTAAAACAGGCAAGACTTAGGAAATACCTCTGACTCTTGTTAGGGTCATAATAGACTTTAGCCAATCCATTTCCAGTCCCCACCATGATCTGGTTCAGCTTTGGATGCCACAGGCAGCGGACAACACTCTGAAAAAGAAAGGCGTGGTAATCAGCTAAAGAAAACCAAATAAAGAGAAAAATCCCACTGGTGCTTTAATGGCTACAGCCAGTTTACTAAACTAAATATCATCCTGATGGTTACCTGTGGTTTTTAGGACATTTTCCTCTAAACTATAAGGCTGTGTTGTCCCTGAGGTTCAGTTCTTTTCCATCACTTGTTATCTGTATGATACCCTTTAAAGATGAAAAAGATGTTCCTTCTGACACCCCTCCTCTCATTTCTTGACAACATTGCAACCACAAGGTTAGGCTTCCCCAGCTCCAGTGCCACGTGAGGCTGGCATCTTGGAATGCTGAACCCACATAACTTAGTTCTGCTCACCACTGAAGCTGATTTAGACCTCAGTGTTTCATGCTTTTATACACACAACATGTCCCTCTGGACAGCAGATTGAAGCCAGGTGGTTATTGTTTTTAGTTCACAAAGATCTAAATCTCATAAAGTGTTTTCAGGAACAACACATATTTGCAGGCATTGAATAATATCTCCCTATCTATGAGATAAACCAGCAGGACGATAGCAGAAGTAAAACAGAGACACGACATACAAAGACTTGACATTAACCTGAATGAAAAGTTATTTAAGAGAAGGTCCACTGGAAGTTATGCTCCTTTGAATTCATTACTGGTAAGGAAAATAAGTGGTACTCTGGGGTCAAAGAGAATGAATTCTTAGTGAGAACTACAATCTGTTTTTAATTTTTGTCTTGTAGTAAGAGGGCCGAGGTGGGAGGTTTAGCAGGGGGGAAACAATGAAGGGCGGGGGGAAGATGAAGCTAAAATAGGTAGGCAGAAACACCATGTACTAGGCAGAAACACCATGCACAGGGGTCTCATTCTGATAGAACAAGTAATGAGTGGAAACATCAATTCAAGATTTATTTAGAACTGTCATGTGCCAAGCAATGCGCAAGGACTAAGAAAACAGGGTACAATTAGAGACTATTTTAGGTTCCCATAGTAAAATGAAAATCATGGCTCCCAAATCTATCTCAGGCTGAATCTCTTTGGTCTCCTCTCCCTAACCATCGTGCTCTTTTGTTAAAACAAAGTATCTGTAAATCTCTTCAATCCCTTTTGATAGAAATCCTGGCTCCCACCTGCCTGGCAAAAAGTATGCACATAGTTATTCGGCCACAAATCCTTCTCTGAGATTCCTGAGGAACGTAAGAGGAAAGGTAAGAGTTGCAGGACTTCTAATCCATGTCTGATAATACTCTCGAGGAGTGGTTCTTAAGCTCTGTACCACTGAAGACAGCTGAGATGGTCTGTTGAGAAAATAAACTCAGGGTGACTGTTTTTTCCTGGTTGGTAGGCAGTAAAATTAAATTAAAAGGGCAGGATTTTACAATTTTAGGTTTTCTTTCCACAATTTTTCTTAAATCTATGGGCCTGCTACTAAGTGTCCACTAGCAAGTGCTAAAAGATGATAAAACATACAGTAGTATTAATTTAAAAAAAATTTGAAAATACTAAATATTATATATCATATAGTATATATTATATAGTTTGGCTTTTGGGGGAGGGTTGTCATTTTGTACACATGCTCATGAGACCCACTTTATAATGCGTGACTGTAAGACACATTTTATCTAAGAAAACTGTGCTTGGTTGGTAAGATGGAACTAAGTGTATCAACAGCTCATGGCCTGCAAAGCAGAGCTGGCTTATAGGTACCCTCCCACTGAGACTACTTTGAGAACCACCTTTGACCACTGCAAATCTCCAAGTCACGGCTAGGTGTAAGAAAATGTAGGAAAGGCACAAACGTAACTTCATGAACCCTACCAAGAATAAGTCTATCTGAGTCAATACTCTCATCTCCTTCAAGTCACTGCTTACATGCCATCATGCCAACACTGCCCCATTTAAACCTGTACCCCACAGCTGTCTTACTCAGCTTTTTCACTGTTCTAAAACACCATTTTTCTATCACCTTGTAGCATGGCACATAATTTATTATTAATTATGCTTATGATCTGCCTCCCCAGTGTGTACATATTTTGCACACAGGCAGAGATACTGGGGTGTTTCAGGTGGCAGTGTATCCCAAATGCCTACATTAATGTGTAGTATTCAATAAATATTTGCTGAAGGAATGAATTTAAAAGTTACAGTTCACCCAGGCCTAAATGGATTGCTTTGCTAAGTGGAGTGAGAGACAATTTTCAAGTTAAAATCATTACTACTTATGAAGAACAATTTTATTTCTCTAGATCATTATCATACTTAAGTGTCCTACAAACAAAGTAGAGTTCATTCCCTCCCAGTGTGGTCCTAAATAGAGGGATGTGCATGAACCAGAGAGGGACAGAAGATAGTAAGAGGGGCTTTCAAGGGCCCTCTGAAATCCCAGCCCCCCACAGATGGCCCCAGGACAGTCTTAAGGACATAGTGTTAAAGTTATTTCTCTTCCTTGGTTCTCCAAAGGTCTGGCTAAGCCGTCTAAGATTACTGGTTCTCAAATACGTTTTCAAGTGAGCAGGGTGCAGAATTGGAGAAGATCCACAGTGTAGGCCTGGTAAATTCCAAGACACCCAGCCAAATAAGCAGTTTCCAGGGGCAGTAAGTTACTGTTACTCTCCCCTCTACGCTGAGGGTGTAAATGTTAGACAGGCAACTGCCCAGGCCAACAGACCAATGTCTGATTGCTTTCTAGGGAGTCCAAACTCAGGGCACTGCACCTCTATTCCTGTTCATGTCCTCTACCCTCGGGAGCTCTTAGACACACACATGGCTATTCAGCACAAACGCTCTCGGAGAAGCACATTTACCCTCCTTTTCACAAGGAAGCAGGGAGAATGCAAGTAAGACCTGCTGAACTAAACAGTCATTCCAGAGCTCTATCCACTGTGATGATGAGTCACCAAAGCAGCCAATGAGGGCTCTACGAGCAGTCTAACTTAGGCAAAGGATACTTAAGGCTCAATTACCCTAAGACTGGTTATTAATCAAATACTACAGGGATTCCAAAACATGGAATGAAGAAACAGAATTCAAAGTCAAAGGTGGGTGGGCCTTTTCTGTTTATTAATATTTATTGTGTGTGTTTAGCTAACCTTTGTAAACTCTGCAGCTAATGCGGCTCCACACTTTGTCCTGTCAAGGAAATGCATCTTAGAGCAGAGAGCTGGCCCCCTGCCAAACCAAACAATCCCTGAGACAGCGGCGGGGCTGGGGAGCAAGCCGAGCTGCCATGCTGCTAACTTGTCAAACATACATACCGGGCTTTACTTAACAACAATGGGACACGTGCCTGCTAGAAACCCAACGAACTATCATAAGACAGATGAGCTATAGCTACTTAGAGAGAGTGCATTCACTCAAGCAACCATCCACCCAAGATTTCTTCCGTCCTCTCTTCTTGAGGAGGTGCTTCTGTGGCTGGGGGTTGTCACAGTCAGACCGACAAGAATTCCTGAGAGAGGCAGCAAACACAGGGTCCAGAACATGTCTGAATGGAAGGACCAGAGAAGAACATGGCACGAGAGCTACAAGGATCCAGGGAAAAGCCTTCACACTGTATCATGAGATTCAAATGGCAGAAGACCACTGTAATGAAAAGAACTAGATTCTGAAATAGTGTGCATCTTTTAATATACTGATTTGCTTCATTAAATTGGTAAAGCATTTTAATCTTACACTAATATACTTCATCCTACCAAAACAATGTGGGTCCACTATTGGCTTCCTCTAGTTACCTAAACTGAACTCCATCTTGGCATAAAATTAGGTATGGTCTTGTAAACCAAAGCCTACCTTCATTTTAGCATTATAGTTTGGTAGTGCAGAGTAACTACAATCTGCCCTAAAGGTACTTAGCTCTAGCAGCAGCCAGAAAGATATAGTAACTAGAACTGGAGATCATAAGCAGGATGACAGGAAGGAGGTACAAAACTAATATGCTTAACACAGATCTTTCTTCTCTGCAGAGACCAAAGAAAAAAGAGGGTGGTGGGCTGGGGTGAAAGACAGCACTGTGTACAAACAGCAGTATCAATATTCCAAAACAGAAATTTTGGAATTACCCCTTAGCAAAAATAAAATGGCCACAAAAAATTCCAAATAATTTATTTCTGTGGTTTTTCTGGTTTACTTTAAGTGAAATCACGGAAGCAAATAAAGATAGGGGAAGGAAACCAATGAGAGAAATGTATTTATATTTTAGGACATGGTGGGAAGGGAACTACCAAGTATCTGGAACTTTATATTATTTAAAGTAATTGAATCCTCGCAACAATACTACAAAATTAGTAATGTCAGTCTCATTTTGCAAGAAGAAACGGAGGCTTGTAGGAGGGTATGTAACTTTCCTAAGCCACATAACTTGTACAGAGAGGAGCTGGGATCAGCGGGGAGGTTTTCCAATGCTGGTTTCCTGATACTACTTAATTATGCAAAGTCCTATTTTAGTAGATAGGGAGGAAGGGGTGTGGGAGATTTGAAATCATTCCCAAACCCACCTAAGCCAGAAGTAGAAATCTTAGCAAGTTTATATTAAAAAGCAGATGGTATAACTAAAATCATAAAGGAAAAGGCCCACTACTACTCAGGTCATAAATGTTACTATAAAAGAAATCAATGCCTGTGTAATATCTGAGGCGTCTGTAATGAACATATCTAAACACCATCCTTATTCTACTTTACATGCTAAAAGAAGCCTAACACCCTTCATAATTTTATATCTTAAACATGATTATGATGAAACACCATGTCCTGATCCTTCCCAGCTGCTGACCCACACTGTAAACCAAACTCCATCTGGTTTTTTCATGTTTGGTTTTTGTCACATAGTACATGAATGGATAAGTTAACTAGTGATCCTCTAGGAGAACAAGCATTTTTCAGAATTTGCAAATAAGGACCTTACACCTGTCTGTGAAGGAGACTGCCCGATTGCTTTGCAGACGTGTACAGTGGCAGCCCACAGTCAGGGACGTCCTGGGGAATACCAGTGCATTTGAGTGGCTGCTTGTGTGCTGATTCCCAAGGCTAAGATCATAGATCAAGATACAAGTCCAAAATAAATACAAAGGCAGATGAAAATGGAAAAATACTGGAGAAAGAACTTTCTCCAAATTTCACACACCCAAGTTTTATTTCACAGAAAGATAAACTGCTTTCTAGATTAAAATACGGAACCACGGAGGTAGAAGAGTAAGACGGGAATCCTCTATCCTTTTCTAGGCTATTTGTCCTGTCCTGCCAAAGCCCCGCTTTTCCCAAACTTGGATAATTCTGTTGCTTGTATGGGCCATGGGGCTGGGCCACATCCTTAAGTTCAGGAAGCAAACCTGGTGAATAAGCCTCAGTCTCCAATAAATAAGCCTCCTCAACACCCACCTGATCTCCATGGAGACATCCCTCAAATGGAAACAATTAAAGACAGACATTTTCTCTGCTCTTGTAAGTCCACACCTATCCTTTTTTCCTCCTCCACACCTCTCCAACCCCTCGGAAGTCCTACTGCGATGGCCAGACATGTAGCAACTGGTATTCTCTGCTGGAAAATCTTCTCAACCTTCCCCTTCCCTGCCCCAAATAATTTTCTGATAACCCAGATAGCATCTCAATGATGAAAAATTTTTTAAATGCCATGTCATTTTTATAGATGTAGGGTTTGCTGCAGAAAAGCAAACCAAGGAAAAGTGTTACTCTATACTGGCCATAAATATTTGAGAAAGACCTACAGATTATGCCTTTTAAAAACTAGCACCCAATTATCAAATTAATTCTCATCAAACCCATGAAAAACTCATTTATTAAAATCTTTTCATTTACAGCCTACCCTCTAAAATTAAGGTAACTCCTAAAGCAACAAAAATATGAAACCTGGTAGTTGTCCTTGGCACTAAATGAATCACATCTGTATCTGATAATAAAAATGCCTAAAGAATTTCATCACAAGAAAAAGTTCTCAGAGAAAATAGAAGGTCTCTTGGATAAGAAAATTAAATACAATTTTCTTCATCTAATTCAAAACACTAAATGTTAGTTCGCTCCAATCCACTTATTTGAGAAAAATTTATAAAGGCAAAGAAAGCACAAATAATGACTGAAGAAAATCTGGTAATTACTTTTATTGACAACAGTCTGGGAGCAGGAAACAAACAGGAGGCTGGAAGTTGGAGTCCACAAGATGAGTGACACCGGTGGTGGAGGCCACCAGGCAAATATCCCAGAAGCCCCACGCCACCGTGATCCACACAGAAGCAGCACTTACTGGAGGCACTGTCCCACAATTCTGGCAAAGAATTGAGCCTTAGGCAAATCAGTTCCAGCAAAGAGTAACCTTCTCTATTTATACCACACTTTATCATTATGGGCACCAGGTTGAGAAAAAGCTTCCAAAGCACTCCCTAAGACCATGTTTCTCAATCTAATCTATATAGACTCAGGCCTGTTTATCCTTCTTCATTTATAAATAGAGATGGCCAAGACTGTGCATCAAAAACCCACAGTTAACATCATATTCTATGGTGAAAATCTTTTCCCTAAAATCAGGAACAAGATAAAGATGTCCACTCTACCATTTTTATTCAACACAGTACTGGAAGTCGTAGCTATAGTGATCAGACAAGAAAAAGAAATAAAAGGCATCCACATAGGTGAGGAAGAAGTAAAACTTTTCTATTTGCAGATCAGCTGACACTATATATAGAAAACTCTAAAGACCATCAAAAAAACTATTAGAACTAACAAATGAATTTAGTAAGGTCACAGGAAACAAAATATGCAGAAATCCATTGCATTCTTATATACTAATAATAAAGTGGTAGAAAGAGAAATTAACAATCTCATTTAAGTACCTGAAACAATAAATTACCTAGAAATAAGCTTAACCAAAGAGGTGAAAGACCTTTACTCTGAAATAAAAACAGTGATGAAAGAAATTAAAGATGACACAAACAAATGGTAAGATGTTCCATGCTCATGGAGTAGAAGAAAGAACATTGTTAAAATGTCCACATTACCTAAAGCAATCTCTGGATTTAATGCAACCCCTATCAAAATACTAACAGCATTCTTCACAGAACTAGAACAAAAAATTCTTAAACTTTGTATGGAACCACCAAAGACCCCGAATAGCCAACGCGATCTTGAAAAAGAAGAACAAAACTGGAGGTATCACAATCTCAGACATCAAGATATACTACACCAAGCTACACTGATCAAAACAGTATAGTACTGACACAAAAACAGACACACAAATCAGGAGACCAGACTAGAGAGCCCAGAAGTAAATCCATAATTATATGGTCAATTAATCCTCAACAAAAGAGTCAAGAATATGTAATGGGGGAAAAAAGTTTCTTCAGCAAATGTTGCTTGGAAAACTGGATAGCTACATGCAAAAGATATGAAACTGGACCTATTTCTCAAACCATATACAAAAATAAACTCAAAATGGATTAAGGACCTAAATGTGAGACCTGAAACCATAAAAATCTTAGGAAAGCACAGGCAGAAATTTATTTGACATTGGTCATGGTAACATTTTTCTATATACGTTTCCTAAGGCAAGGGAAACAAAAGCAAAAACATACTATTGGGCCTACATCAAAATAAAAAGCTTCTGCACAGCAAACCAGCAACAAAACTAAACAACAACCTACTGAATGGGAGAAAATATTTGCCTAAGACATACCCGATAAAGGGTTGAGATTCAAAACACATAAAGAACTTATGTAACTCAACACCCAAAAAGCAATCTGATTAGAGAATGGGCAAAGGACTTGAATAGACATTTTTCCAAAGAAGACATGTAGATGGTCAAAAGACACATAAAAAGATGCTCGACATCACTCATCATCAGGGAAATGTAAATCAAAACCTTAATGTGATATCACCTCACACCTGTCAGAATGACTAAAATCAAACACACAAGAAACAACAAGTGTTGGTGAAGATGTAGAGAAAAATATACCCTTACTCACTGTTGGTGGGAATGCTAACTGATCCAGTTTTGAGTAACTGCAGGTTCCTCAAAAAATTAAAAATATAATTGCCATATCATCCAGAATTCCACTATACTAATTCAAAAAGATATATGCATCCTTTGCTTATAGTGGCATTAATTACAATAGCCAAATTATGGAAGCAACCCAAGTGCCCATAAACAGATGAATGGATAAAGAAGATGTGGTATATACATACAATAAAATATTAGTCATCCATAAAAAAGGATGAAGTCTTGCCATTTGCAACAACATAGATGGATCTACAGGGTATAATGCTAAGTGAAATAAGTCACTGAGTCTGAGAAAGAGAAATACCATGACCTTGCTCATAAGTGAAATTTAAGGAGCAAAACAAACAGCAAAGAAAAAAGAGACAAACCAGAGTTGAATCTTTTTTTTTTATATGTTTTATTTATTTTTGAGACAGAGAGAGAGACAGAGCATGAGAGGGGGAGGGACAGAGAGACGGGGAGACATAGAATCTGAAGCAGGCTCCAGGCTCTGAGCTGTCAGCACAGACCCTGACGCGGGGGCTCAAACCCACGAACGTAAGATCATGACCAGAGCCAAAGTTGGAGGCTTAACCGACTGAGTCACCCAGGGACCCCAAGAGTCTTTTAACTATAGAAAACAGATGGATACCAGAGGGGAGGTGGGTGGGGGATGGGTAAAATAGACTATGGGGATTAAGAGTGTACTTGTCCTGATGAGCACTGAGTAATGTAAAGAATTGTTAAGTCACTATATGTACTCCTGAAACTAATATAACACTGTATGCTAACTACATTGGAATTAAAACTTTAAGAAAGATAGAGATGGGCATAAAGATAATAACCATACATCTTTTGTTTATATAAATAGACAAAACACAAGTGGATAAAGCTATTAAATCCCTAACTACAAGATAAGAAATATATATAATTAGATCTTGGAAATCATCAAGTATGTAAACCCTTTCCCTGCTCTCCCCAAATAACGGAAAAGGTCATTGCTCAAAAATGAACTATATAGGATATGTACAGCACTATTTATCTTAATATGGTATGGGTAAAGATGTTTTGCAAATCATACTCTTTAACTTAGCCCTTTGGGGGTCTTGTAATCCTCCTCATCCATGACACTGCATTATCTATCACTCCAAAAAAGAAAAAAAAAAGCCCTATCCTGGGATATGTGTTAATTATAGACCCCTTTCATCCTCACACTATGTAATTGTGCAAGTTTGGCCAGAGTTCCAATAGAGCAGCTGGAAAACTGGTTACCAAAGATCATTCATCAAATTCAGGTTGGGAGAGGAAACACTGTCACAGAATATTCTAGAAGACATGAAGTCCTTCACTGGTCTGCTGTCAGTGGGACGTAATACGGTGCTGGGGTTAGACAAGAGGGCACTAGTCATCAGTGCATTATGTTTCCACATTGTATAAAGAAATGTGTCATTCAAACACCTTCAAACAAAATCAAGTCCTCTTTTTCTGATATTTTATAAAGGAGTCAAGTATATTTCTCCTTCAGGGTTGTATTATCAAGTAGATAATTCTTCACCCAGTTTTGTCATTCATGGCAATCTTATCTATATAAGGAAATATAAATAAGTTTAAATACCAACTAAATAAAATACCAAACTCTCATGCAGAGAAGTAAAAAAAATGTTTCTATTTAATCAAAAGGGTAATAGTGACTCTTGCTACTGTTTTTGCTGGTCCAGAAATGGAAGCAAAACAGTAAACAGAAAATATTTCTTTGAAACTGCTGATATCAGTAAGTAGCAGATGCCTTTTAATATAGTATGTTACAGGGTTAAATGCCACTGGAAAATGAGTAAACTATTAAACAGAACAAGCCCTCCTTTTGGTCCTTATTCTTTTGCTTTCAGTGATTTGTGAAGTCTAAAGCAACATGTGATTGCCACTTCAACTCAATATAACTCCAAAAATGGGATCATCTCACACAGATTCTCAAATAGATAATTATAGGAAAGGCACCTCACTATAGATTTTGAATATGAATTCCTATTGCAACCATTATTTCAAAGAAAAGCATGGCTGAAAAAGACAGTATCAGAGATAAGAGAAATGTTGAGATAATATGACCCACAAGGCAATGTTTTAAAAAAACAAAACAAACCCAACGAAGTTCGGTTCCCTTAGACAAGAGAAGACTGAACAGAAACTTTATAAGAGGAAACAGAGGATGTGGGCCAGCTGTTCTCCAACTCCATGAGGACAGGAGTAAAGGATGTGGGCTCTAAGCATACATCCAGAGTAGAGAGGGGGAAAAAAAGATCTGATGGTAAGAGATTTCAACACCAGGAATGAACTCTTTGGGAGGGCTGCAAAGTCTTCTGTTAAAAGTCATTCTAAAAATCATATAGAAGAGGTAATCTGTAGTTCTCAGAGACAGATTCTGGAAGATAATACTGAGAAACTGAACAACAGATGCTTGATGGCAGCAAATTAAGTAAAAGCGAGTAGCTTTGCCTGTGGCACAGTTACGTCAAGGGAACACAGAACCGGAGTAAGAGAAGGGACTCACACCAGGATCAATGACATTATTTTATTTCCTACGATGTGAATGTCCTCACAAATGTTCAGGAATCTTAGAAACTTCCTCCTAGGCATGTCTGCTGCAATCTGTACTATTTCATTATGTATTTTCCATTACCATTGTAATTATTTTAATGAAAAAAAAAAGAAGAAGAATTGGTTTTGGGTGAGACAGAGGAAACATTCCATTCAGTCTCTCCCTCCGAATGCAGTTATATAAGACAGAAGGCATGGAACACCTATTCAAGGACTCTAAAAAGTAAATAGTATGGGTGGATTGGGGAATTAGTCCCAAATTCAAAGCATTGCTGAAGCCGAAGTTGAGTTTACTATTTCCCTCACTCTGTTGTTTTCTCTATCCCCCACCCCCAATCTGTGATGCTCAAAATATCAAAATTTTCAAAAAGCCAGGAGTCCAACTCAGTTTTCCTTTTGCCTTAAGCTTGGCACAGTATTGTTATTCTTCCCATTTTTGTTTAAAACATTGGTATTTTATTCATCCTGGATTTTTTGCAGTAATTTTCATTTTATATAATGTTGCATTAATATGTCATTTATCGGGGCGCCTGGGTGGCTCAGTCGGTTAAGCCTCTGGCTTCGGCTCAGGTCAGATCTCACGTTCGTGGGTTCGAGCCCCGCGTCAGGCTCTGTGCTGACCGCTAGCTCAGAGCCTGGAGCCTGCTTTCGGTTCTGTGTCTCCCTCTCTCTCTGACCCTCCCCCTCTCATACTCTGTCTCTCTCTGTATCAAAAATAAATAAAACATTAAAAAAAATTTAAAATGTCATTTATCTCTGAGTTTTTTGGCACCTCCTTAGATTTTGTGCTTGAGCCTGGCCCTAGTCTGGGCCCTGCCTCAACCTAATGCCTCCCTCTGTTACACCAAATTTAGCCCAAACTGGACCACTAGACCTAAATATAAGGCATAAATTTTTTAGAAGAAAATCTGGGGTCAGTCAAGGAGTTCTTAGACATGACACCATAAAATAAAAATTGATAAATTTTATCAAAATTAAAATCTTTTGCTTTGCAAAAGACGTGAGTTAAAAAAAAAAAAAGCAAGAGTAAGAGGATATATTTGCAAATATCCTTAAAAAAAAGAACTTAACCTAAAAAGAACTTGGTGTCTAGAATATAAAAAGAACTCTCAAAACAACAATAAGAACATTGGGGTGCCTGGGTAACTCAGTCGGTTAAGCGTCCAACTTTGGCTCAGGTCATGCTCTCGTGGTTGGTGAGTTCGAGCCCTGTATTGGGCTCTGTGCTGACAGCCCAGAGCCTGGAGCATACTTCTGATTCTGTGTCTCCTTTCTCTGCCCCTCCCTCACTCATGCTGTTTCTGTCTCTCTCTCTCTCTCAAAAATAAATAAAACATCTTTAAAAAACAATATGAAAACCAACAACCTGATTTAAACCTGATTCAAAAAATTCAAAAAAAAATTTGAAAAATTGCTTTACCAATGAGAATAATAATGCACAACAGGAACATGAAGATATTCAACATCATTAGCCATTAGAAACATGTAAATTATAATCACAATGAGATACCATTCCACAGTTATTAGAATGCATAAAATTAAAAAAAAAACCAACAACAAAGTGTTGGCAAGGATGCAAAGTGAATGGAAAACAAACACATCATTGGTGGGAATGCAAAATGGTACTGTTAATCCAAAGAACAGCTCGGCATTTTCTTTTCAAAATAATCATACACTCACGGTATGACCCAGGAAGCCTACTCTTAGGTTTTTACTCTAGTGAAATGAGAACTTAAGTTCACACAAAAACTTGTTTATGAATGCTTACGGCAGCTCTATCCATAATCTTTAAAAACTGGAAACAATCAGGGCGTCTGGGTGGCTCAGGTGGTTAAGCGTCCGACTTCAGCTCAGATCATGATCTCACAGTTTGTGGGTTCAAGCCCCACATCAGGCTCTGTGCTGACAGCTGAGAGCCTGGAGCCTGCTTTGGACTCTCTGTCTCCCTCTCTCTCTGCCTCTCCCCTACTCATGCTCTGTTTCTCTCTGTCTCAATATTAAATAAACATAAAAAAGAAAATTTAAAAAACTGGAAAAAAATCACGTGTCCTGTAGTAATCAGTGGAATACTACTGGCAATAAAATGTAACAACAAACTTGATACACACCATGACCTGGATGAGTCCCAAAAGCATTCTTCCAAAAGATGTTAGTCTAAGATGGTTACATATGGTCTGAGTCTGTTTAGAAGACATTCTTGAAAAGGTAGCACTACCGTGGAGAACACATCAGTGAACGCTAGGGGTTAGGAGTGGGGGGGCAAGGGAGGCAGAGAGTGAGTGACCACAGAAGTAGAGCACAAGGGAGTGTTTTGGAGGTAATGGAGCTGTTCTGTATCCTGATTGTGTTGATGGTGGCTCCATAAATTCATACATATGTCAAAAAATCGCAGAACTGGACATTTAAAAAAATATAAATTTTACTGTATAATTTAAAAAAATGGTAACAATGAATCAGCACTAAACTAGTTCTTATCATTTTCCTTACTTAAAACATTTGAAGACTTGATAAGGCATATATTACCATAAAATCAGGGATATCTTTTCTATTTGCATGTGCCTACAGCTGAGCACTCAACTGTATTCTTCATATCTTGAGAACTACTGTCCTGGAACATCTACAACATGATAGATTTACATGCAATGAGAAGTAATTTCATCAAGTCTTACTATACTGGCCCCCCTCAGACATTGTGAAGTTAACAGCTAACTTAGTAGGGGACTCTAGCTGAGGTCCGTGTGTGTGTGTGTGTGTGTGTGTGTGTGTGTGTGTGTGTGTGTGTGTGTGTGTGTATCTGTAGAAAGAGTGGGGGAGAGGAGCAGAGGAGAGAGAGAGAATGAAAATGAGAATCTTAAGCAGGTTCCATGCTCAGCAAAGAGCCCAACACGGGGCTTGAACCCATGAACTATAAGATCTAAACGGAGCTGAGATCAAGAGTTGGACACTCAATCAACTAAGCCGCCAAGGCACTCGGTTCAGGTACTGGACTCTCATAAGTACGCTTCAATTGAACTCTCATAAGTATGCTGCTTGCTTCAAGAAAAAATTTAGTAATCCAAACCACAGAAGCAGCCAAAATGCAATACTGTTTTTCATTATAACCCAATGGCATACCTTTTCTTCAGTGATTAAAGAAAATACTCCTACAGAAAGTAGTAGGCACTGATCATTGTGCATCCTGACAATAAGACACTGTCCTAATGGCCATGCTGGAAATTAGCTCTTGACCCTAAAAAAGGTAGTGCTAGAGAAAGAACCATGTAACTGTTGTACTGGCAGATTTACATTAAAACTCCATTATCTTCTACTTACTCCCAAGTTCATCATCAAATATTCATACATCATGGAAAACCAGGAAACAACCAGTGCGCATGTACTCTGCCTTCCTGTTCCCAAAGAGCAAATGCTCCAAAGACCTATGTTGAATAAGTACTGTCTTATCACTTGGCTGTGGGGAAATACACATATTTTATTAAGTACAAATATGTTAATCAGTATCCATCTAGAATCTGCATTGTTTAATCCTCCCAAGAAGGTGAATTACAGCAAAATTTCATTAAGCTGATGCTGCTTTATTCAAAATAATACATAATTCAGAGCAACTGCTATTCCCTAGTCAACCAGCTGCCTGACTGCTCTTTAATAAAAATCAGATAATGGAAAGCTAGTTAAACTCAAAGCCCATTTTTTCCATCCCCTGAGCTTCACATTAGGAAGGTTTCACTGTATTTTAGAAGGCAGATAAACGCAAAATACAGTCTTTCTCTCGAGTTTATTTTCAGGTGGCATTTGCACTGCCAACAGCTCCACTTCCCTCTGTGCACGATTACCTGTATGGTCCTGGTTGGGCAAAGACACTGCTTGACTCCTTTATTTCTAGAAAACATTTAAAGAGGTGTGATTCTGCATGTTCTGGAACCTTCCATCAGTGAGACAGGTCATTAGTCCATTCCCAATACAAAACGAAAGAACAGAGGACTTGCTCAACTCTCCAGAGACCAGCTATCACAAGCCTCGCTTCATTAATTTGTTTGAAGGGAATTTCCAGGGTAGTTATATCCATACTCAAATGTAAGAACAAAGATACTTTCCAAAGCCATTTCGGAGGACTTCTGGAATAGCCATTAATTTGAATGACCTTTCTGCTCTCGTACATATGTGCAAAAAATGGAGGATGATTATAGTTGGAATGGTCAGGATGTCCCTTCCATTTATAAATTAAGATAAATAGCGAGGTAGCTCTGTGATGGGTCCATTATTTTATGGCCTTGTTATATCCATTTATTCTTTCCCTTCAATCTCTTTAGATTTAAGATATCAACATACTCTCCTAATAAAAACACAAAAACATTTTATGTGAAACGAAAGTGGTAATACTTTCATTTTAGGTTATAAGTCATTCTTTATGTTTTTTTTATTTTTTATTTTTGTTTTTTATTTATTTTTGATAGACAGAGAAAGACACTGCAAACAGGGGAGGGTCAGAGAGAGAAGGAGACACAGAATACGAAGCAGGCTCCAGGCTCTGAGCTAGCTGTCAGCACAGAGCCCGACGCAGGGCTTGAACCCACGAACTATGAGATCATGACCTGAGCTGAAGCCGGATGCTTAACTGACTGAGCCACTCAGGCGCCCCTAGGTCATTCTTTATGTTAACAAATACAGCAATTTTCTTGGACATCAACATTTTTTAATTTAAATGTCATATTGGGACTAATCTATGTGTGATATGGTTAGATATGATATTTACTTTCTTTGTTATCTTTTCTATATTGTCAGGTTTTTTAGATTTAATATGTACTACATTTGTAACCAGAAAAATACATTAAAATACCAAAAAGTTGGGGCGCCTGGGTGGCTCAGTTGGTTGAGTGTCCAAGTCTTGATTTTGGCTCAGGTCATGATCCCAGGGTTGTAGGATCAAGCCCTGCATCAAGCCCCACATTAGACTCTTAATCTTAACATGGAGTCTGCTTAAGATTCTCTCTCTCCCTCCCTCTGCCCCTCTACTCTGTGCTCACACACTCTCTCTAAGAAATAAAGAAACAAAAAACCCAAAAGCTAATCTGGTATAGTCCTCACTGATATATATGAAGAATCAGATCTTGCAAGGTAAGGAAAAATAATGTAAACTCAAGTTCCTGTCAGAACTTCACCTAATTAAATACAGAAGGAAATGTAGTGGGGTGCCTGGGTGGCTCAGTTGGTTGGGGGTCCAACCTTGGCTCAGGTCATGATGTAGCAGTTCGTAGGTTTGAGCCCTACATCAGGCTCTGTGCTGACAGCTCAGAGCCTGGAGCCTGCTTCGGATTCTGTGAGTCCCTCTCTCTCTGCCCCTCCCCCACTCACGCTCTGTTTCTCTCTGTCTCAATAATAAATAAACATTAATATGTTGATATGTTTATCGAAATTTTTGTTCAAAAGAAATCATTTTTTTTACACAATATGGACCTTGCTTTCTCCTTAGTGTGTCTAATAGGCTATCTCTATAATAAGATAAATAGGTGTTAAATAAGATATTTCTCCTTCCTTTGGTACATATATATGCTATCACTTAATTAACAGAATTTTAATAATAATTTTATTTTTCAAGCAATACCCATGATAATAAGGGGCAGGAATACAGCCTATAGTAAGTAAATAAATAAATCTGGCAGAAAAACTTCAAGTTCTCCCTATATTTCAGGGGAAGGCCAGAGTTAATACTAATAATAAATAGAAAAGTAATTTTTTTAATTTCACTTTCCTCCATTTGATGAAGATGCAAATAATTGATAAAGCCCCAGGAAGACAGATCCAGAACATATACTTTCTCTAACTGTAGAGTTGGCTCCATGAAAAAAATTAACAGTAAGATATCAAACTGATGATACCAATTACTTGACATTCTGAGTTTTCTTTCTTAAAGAACATAAATGAGATGTGCATAATCTAGATTTCATTTCTCACAGGAAGACGATATTCTGGAGAATAAGTAATGGTAGAAAAGAAGCAAAAACCTAAGAAAATCCTTGCTCTTTGCTATCTATTCTCTCTGGTGGTTAAAAAATGTCCCTAAAGATAATCAAATATGTTATAGTCACAAATGAATCCTTTTTCTTCCATAAAAGACCTTTACTATTGTATTTCTTATGTTGGTACTAGGATTC
The DNA here is from genome assembly GCF_006229205.1 of Suricata suricatta. NCBI lineage: Eukaryota > Metazoa > Chordata > Mammalia > Carnivora > Herpestidae > Suricata > Suricata suricatta. The sequence continues at coordinate 119,182,256 of NC_043705.1, forward strand.
TCAATCAACTTTGAAATGACTAACGCAGTTTAGTTGAAAATGAATAAATGAATGAATGAAATCAAGCAGTCTAGTCCTTTCCCTTAAGTGACCATATACCAATCAGTTTGCTAGATGCTATAGCCCATGTAAAAGTTAATTTTTTTTCTTGCTATTCCTCACTTCATTCGGTCAATGTTCACAGAAACAGAGGTCCCTCACCTAAGTACATAAGCTAACAAACAAATCAGAAGAGTCGTTAGGATCAAGTGTGAAATTTCTGGCTTTTTGCCTTTCTACTTTTTGTTAAAACATTTTTTTTAATGTTTATTTATTTCTGAGAGAGAGAACAGGGAGAGAGTGCAGGGGAGGGGCAGAGAGAAAGGGAGAGAGAGAATCCCAAGCAGGCTTCACACCATCAGTGCAGAGGACACTGTGGGGCTCGTGCCCACGAGCCACGACATCATGACCTGAACCAAACCCAAGAGTCAGATGCTTAACTGACTGAACCACTCAGTCAGTTGATTTATATGAGTTAAAAAGAGGGAAAAATCTGCTAGTCACTTTATAACAAATTATAGTTTGATGAAAAATTACTAAGTTAATAATAGTCCATAATGTTATTTCAGGGCATCTCCTGAAATAACTAGAACTTTGAAAAGGTTTGAAAATGTCTATTTTTTCCAAACATAATTATTTTTTAAAATATTGATACATCATCTCCAAATTATATTTTGTTCATTCTTTCTCTCCTATACTTTGATTACATAAATGGAGTGATGGTTGCGTTTTACACAATATACAAAAGCTTAGAATTCCATCTTACACAAAACTAAAGTAAGCTTGTAAACTCAAGATTCATGTTATATTCTGGAATTTATCTTAGAAAAGAGGCTAAACACACTACTTGAATCATAAAAAAATTAGATGATAAATGAGAAATATGCACTTTTTTTAGGTCACAATAACAATAGTAAATGCTAAAGAAACATTTGTCATCTCCTAGTGAAGAGAATCTCTATACTGAATAGAGAAAAAAAATTTTTTAAGAGTATATATGACAATGCAGAGGATGGAATTAAATCAGTTTTTTCCTTTAGGTTTATTTAAAATAAATATGGAAAATGAAATTTTTATATTTTTAAAATATATTTATTGTGAAAGCTATAGTATAGCTTTTAGTTATTAGGAAACTGCATAGTTGTTAACATCCCTGACTGAAAACATTGTTTGGCTCCATATACGTGCTGTGCTTGGCATTCTAAAATACAATGATCTAGGGGTATATCTTATTTTAGAAGAGGATGTGAGAATACAATCATTCATATTTTATTCAAGTAAATGGACTCATTGAGGCTAGACCTAAAGCCACCGTTGTCTGTGCCTAGTCAAGCAAGCAAACCACTAAATGCTGAGATGTTGCCTTTTATGTAAATTAAAACTCAACACAGTAAGTACCTTACCACAGCAGAGCATGGTATTTCCAAAAGAAATGACTATTCTGGTTTTTAATGACAAAATCAAAATAAAATAGATATTTTTGGTCCTTATAGCAAAACGTATACCCTCTTTATCCATGCCAAAGAATACACTTATTTTCTTACATTCCAAGAAGCCTTCAAACTTCAGTAAATAAATCAAAGGGACATTTTAAAGTTCCTTTAACATAACATTCTACTTACTAGGTAAACAAAAACAATGCTGTCTGGGGGGTGCCTGGGCAGCTCAGTTGCGGTTAAGAGTCTAACTCTTGATTTCTGCTCAGATCATGATCTCAGGTTTCTATGTGTGAGACTGAGTCTGAGTCGGGCTCTGTGTTGATAGCATGTGCAGTCTGCTTGGGATTCTCTCTCTCTCCCTCTCACTCTGCCCCTACCCTGCTTGTGTGCCCTCTCTCAAAAATAAATGATCTTCAAAAAACCAAAACAATGCTGTCTGACTTAACAAAAAAAAAAATGCAAACAAATCCTAAATCAATTATGTAGAAGACCACTTTAAAGTGCAATGGCTTTGTCCCTATTTGAAGTTTTCTTTCCACCCATCTATTAATATGGATCTCAAAATCTGTTTCCTGACTTTTCTAACGTAATTCAATATAAGGTATATTCCATTAATGACCATTCTTTTTTGTTAGCTTCTCTTTATTTGCTCATGCCTTAAACATTCAGGTTTCCTAGGGCTCATGTTCTCCATCCTTTGGGACCAATCAGCAGCCAATATTTCAACTATAACCTGTAAATATTTCTTCCAAAACTGTGTCTTCTTTCTCTTAGGCACCAAACTCATGTAGCCATCTGCCTACTATCTCCACCCAGATGTCCTGCAGGCATTTGAAGCTCAACATATCAACAATACTCTGTATTTCTTCCGAATTCTGCTTTCTTTTCTCTTACTTTCTTTTTTTAATTTCAGAAAACACTGACTCAGTTTCCCAAGTAATAAACCTCAGCCTTCATACACAAATACCAAATCTTATAAATCTAACCTTTACTGTTCTAAATGAATGTTCTAAAATGTTCTAGAATGAACTGTTCTAAAGCCTAAATTTGATTGTGTCATTCCTTTGCTTTAAACAAACAAACAAAGATAAACTCACTTTATTATGGTCTACAAGATCAGGCTACTTTTCCATCTCTAGTTACTTCTCTCCTGCCTCACTCTCCAAAGACATGCCTGGGCTCTACAGAATGCATTACATGCGCTTCTCCAGTATACCTTTCACTTATTCAATAACTATTGATTAAATACAACCAATATATCCGTCAGTTCTAAACACTGTGAACACAACAAAGTTTCTGCTCTAGTGGGCTTACATCCTGGTGAAGAACACAGATAAAACAAACAAACATATAATAGATGCAATGGCGGTAAGGACTATGGAGAAAAAGAACTAGCTAGAAAAGCATCTCAGAGCAACACAGCAAACGGCATGTACTGTACACTACAAAAACCTAGTGTGCATTAAAAGTGCAATCATACATCCCTTAATTTATTTAGGTTTTAAATTTAATTATAATTTAAAACCACAACACCATGAGTAATCCTGAAATGTATAGTCATTGAGAGGCATAACAGAACACAGCTTACTTCTGGAACAACCAACTATAATAATTTCATTTTTTGAGATTAAAATTGATAGAGTCAAGAGTGTTTTCTTTGATTCTAGCGTTTTAGTTGGCTCTTGGCTGTACCCCCCAAAAATTATTATTAGTGCTGGCACATTTCAAATTATGTCATGAGATTAGAATCTATAAAACCCAAGTACTCATCTAGAATTAATCTCGTTGTTATTTCATTGTCTCTAACTATACCATGGTTTCAAATTTAGGGCCTACAAATTAAGACTCCATAGTAATACTAGGACATTAGAGACAGGAGCTTTTTACTGGTGACTTAAAAACAACTGTTCAACTGTCTGAATCATTTAAGTATATAATATGTCCCAACTGTTTACAAAGAGCTGAAACGACAGGGGAAGCCTACATAAGGGCTCTGTTTAAGATATAGGATATTGCTAAAGGATTTGACAGTGAGCCAAAGGAAACTTACAGACATTAATTGGTCTGTTTCATACTCAGAAAATAACGATGACTTACCTTACTATCGAAATAACAATACATACTTTAAAAGACTATAAAGGAATTCAGATTTTCCTCTGGGAAACTTCACTAAGACTACATTACATACAGCTCTAGTCTCAGGGCGGGAATGAATGAATCAATGAATCAGTGCATGCACGCTAGTGTTTTAGTGCTTATATAAATATGTAAAAAAAAGAATGTATTTTTTTTTAGATAGGAGAAATTAAATCTGAAATGTTTTAAGCTTCCAAATAACTAAACAGAAATTGAGCTCAGCAGAAGCTCAGCCTTACAGCAATGACAATTCTGGCAAGCCAAACTTGGTCAACGATTTTGTGGTTTAGGAAACAATGACACAATTCATCACTTTCAGAGGGCATAACTTTCATTTCTGTCCACAATCCCTGAATCTTCACAAACATGCACAGTGTGGGACACTCCCTTCTACAGCCTACATGATGATTAGATTAGCATCTGCTCTCTTCAAACTGGTTGGCAAGAGACAAACAACCTCATCCTCGCTGAAATTCTGACTGAAGCGTGACAGACCCATCAGAAATACTGGGTCAAAGGCAGGGAAGGGTAGATCAGCCAGTCTGCAACAGTCTTAATAATTCCTGTGCCGGAGAAAAGAAGTAACTACTGTCGCACTGTAAGGGCCAGGGCTATGTTCTATTTAAAAACTAAAACCAAAACAAAAAATGACTAAGAGGCAAACTTCATTCTCAAGGCTGAGGAGAAAAGAATTTACATACCGCATCTGTGATGTCTATTTCATACACCCTTTGGAAAGTCCTGCGCTCAAAGAAAACAAGTTTGCCGCTGCCACAGCCCCTTGGAACAGATGTCCCAGTGACCACGAGCTTGTCATCTGGACTGAAACAGCAGTCAGTCCTATAGACAAAAACAGTGTATAAGCCTAAGCGTATGACTCTACAACAGTGAGTTAAATAAAAATACAAACAATAGCATTGTAATAAGAAGTAACTCTTAAAGAGGGCTTACAGTAAGTCAAGCACTTATTTTTTTTTGCTTAATCTTCACAACAATCTTATGAGGTGGATAGTACTATTCCCATTTTACTGATGAGGAAACTGAGGCAGAGAGAGATAAATTAACCCTGTGTAAGATCACAAAAGTAAGCGGTGCAGCTGGGATTCAAACTTAGGTCATCTGATCCCAGAATCTGTGCTTTTAACTTCTACACACTGTATTTTTTAATGTAAAGGAAGTGTGGGAAAAACTCAATAGAGACATCGACAGTGCTATAGACAAATAGACATTGTATGACTAATGTCTAAGTAGTGATTATTTTGTCCAGTTTTGAAATTATGTTTTTTACTACCACTAACCACCATCCCCAAATAATTTGAGTTTTGTCAACTCAAGCACCATGAAATGAGGAGCAGGTTGGACTGCTGGAACCTGACTGATGGCAAGAATTCAACAGCCCTTGTCATAAGAGATCTGGCCACCTGATTGTGAACAGTCTAAGACATGGTCCAACGAAGTCAGACAGTTAGCATAGCTTGTAGCAGGCATAATAGCTCAAAAAAGTCTCATCAACTGTAAATTCATGTTTATTTGTCCATCTGTTTGTTTCAACAGATAAATGCCATGGGCAATGGACCGCGCTGGAATTAGTGCTCTGCTATTACAGTTTCCTGCACTTGGCGCCTCCATCAACTTCACACTGTCCCTGTTGGTCATTATTTAACACACATGTGAAATTTTATTTCTACATAAATAGAAAGTTTTGCTTAGGCAGCAACTATAGGACTTAAAGTTCAAATCCCACCTCAGCTGCCTCAAAAAATCTTTACGTGCTTCAGTTGTCAACTTAAGAAAACGGAGAGAACAGTGTTCAGCTACCTCGAGCAGGATGCTCTGAACAAGGGAAGGATCTCTGAATTATTGACTGGAATGAGGATAAGAAAGAATTGAGAAAATAATGTATAATAATGCTCAGTAACTATGAAAAACTGCTTTAACAGAATGGGTTCAAATTTTAAAGATAACAAATTTGAAGGCCTACCCTGTCATTTACATATATTAAAAGAACAACTCAATCCCTTAAAATATTTTTACTGCCCCAAGACCTATGTGTGTATACACATATACAGACACATACAAACACATGAACATACATCATTTCAACCTCAAAAGAAATTTATGATCTGAAGAATGTGCAAATGAAAAGGAAAAATAAAATGCATCTTCAAGAACAGATTTCAAATACTCTTCATGTCCCTTTTTAAAAGACATATGATATAAATTAACATTAAGGTGGAGATATTTTGTGTCCATTCTCTTATGTTTACCAACAATTTAAAATAAGCTACTTACATTGGGAACATGGTAGGAAGATCCGAGGCTGAAAAAAGTGGCTTATTAAACTGTCGAATGTCCCATAATTTCAGTGTGTCATCACCTGAGAGAGGAATGAAAAAGAAAAAAGAAAAAAAAGAAAGTGAATTGTGCAAAAAGAACTAGTTCCAACTTGAGAGTTTGCTAACCTTAGTGTATAACTATAGAAAGAAAGGAGAGTAGGGAGGAAAAGAAAAAAAAAAGGCAAAGAAAGATGCACATAAGTGTTTTACTTTCTTAACTGTTTGGGGAGTTTGAAAGTAGTAGATGTGAGAACAGTAGAAAGATATATGATAATGAACTGGCCTCCTAGAAATAAATTTTCAAACTGATGTAGCGTCTGTAGGCTAGAAGGAACCCTGGAGAATCTACTCTAAGGAGTGATTTCACAGCAGCTGGCAGTTCCCCTAAGGTACAGTTGAGCATAACCTGACTGCTTAAGAAGATATTAATTTAACAACCATCAGGACTGAAAACAGTTCAATTCACAACAGATTCTTTCTCCCACTGGTGTGTAGATGAAGCTATCCATTAACATTAATGAGGGTGAGCCATGTGGGTCCCTTCCCTCCAGTGTAACTCCACCTGTGGCCATCACTCTTCACTCTGCTGGGGAGTACGGCTTTTCCAAGCTCTTTCAAGTATAATGGATATTCTTCTAAGGATCACTTTTTTATATTTCTATAGGGCTACTAACTAATATTCCCGACCGGAATGAAAGCCAAAACTCATATAAATTATGTCTTAGCTGCTCTTTCTCCCCAGCGTCCACAGCTGAGACCTGCCTCAACCCCTTGGGTCCAATAAAGAATCAATATCAGGTGCAAGTGAGGTGAGTGGAGAGTTCAATAAAAATCTCCACTGTTTCCCAAGTGACCCTTCCTCCAAAACACTCTTCTGGCAGGTGCACTAATCCTCAACTGGCTGGACTGGGGACCTGCTTATACTGGAAGAACTTTGTAAGATTCACCTTTTTGCTTTTAGTCTTTTAAAAAAAAATTACATATTCTCACAATTCTCAAAGAGTAAAAAGAACATTAATCTGCATTAAAGAGTTTAGCTAAACTGGCAGGTTCTGGAACTAGCAGGAACATCTTACAACACCCAGGGACTCTGCTGAATAGAATTCCATCTGTCATGTTCTATACACCCAGGAAGAAAAATGATGGAATATAGTATATAGTTGTGTTGGCAACATGTTACCCAACAACTATTACAGGACGGAAGGGGAAGGTAGAATTATCACCAACAGGACTGTGACTGAAATGCAGTTAGTCCTGTACTTCTAGTACTTAACAACTGGGTTGGGGCTGGCTGTTTTAGAATCCTCTGAGTAGAATTTTCAAACTATGCTTCTCTCTTATTCCTCTCTTGTCTCCCCACTCCACGTTGGAGATTTGGGTACACCTTCTAAAGGGGCAAGAGTAAATGTGAGAATTTCTAGATGAAACATTTATCATTTGAAAAACTTTCTCAGAAGATTCAGAAACGCACTCTTGGGGTAAGAACCACTATTTGTAAGTAAAGAGTACATATAGTTTTAATTAATTAAGAGTCATCTCAGGACTCGAATAGGTTAGAATTGCTGAACCAAAATACATATTTTATAAACACCCACCTTTTCCATACATACCATAAATAGAAAATACATATACATGTGCTTTGATTTTTTACAATAATGTAAGTAAGGTAGGTTGGATATAATAGAGAGACATCCTCAGAGGAAAGAGCATCTGAACGCGGTCCCCAAGGCACACAGACATGGAGTGGCTGAACTGAACAAAAGCTGTGCCATCTCCTCCTCACTCCCACTACCCTCTACACCAGGTTGCAAATTCTTTCAGGAAAGGAACTCTGTCTATGATGTTCACAGTTTATACCCAGCACCTAGCATAATAGAACTCAGAGTAGCTGCTCAACATAATACAGTAGATGATGGAGTGAATGAATGACGGATTGTAGTGTTGCTAGATTAACATGGCCTATGGAATAAAGATTAAATCCTTTGATATTTAAAGCCATCTGTATATAACATGGCTCCTGCCTACTTACTCTGCTGTTTCTTTCCATCCCTTCAAATGGGCCTCCAGGAAGATCCTAAGTCATGTCCCAAACTTCACGTAATGCTTTATTCATAAGCTGCCCTCCTATCTCCTTTAGTCAACACTTAGCTTTTCCACATGAGAAAGATTTAGCAAAAAGGTACAACTCATAGTCAACATATGAGTGTGGATAAGTAAACTTATAATACAGCCACATAAAACTACTATGAAGCTATTTAAAAAATAACACCCAGGGGCATCTGGGTGGCTCAGTCAGTTAAGGGTCCGACTTGCGTTCAGGTCATGATCTCACAGTTCGTGAGTTCAAGCCCCGTGTCAGGTCCCGTGCTCGGAGTCTGGAGCCAGCTGCAGATTCTGTGTCTCCCTCTGTCTCTGTCCCTCCCCTGCTAAAGCTCTCTCTCTCTCTCTCAAAAATAAATAAATATTAAATAAATAAAAATATAAATAACATCCAGGTATACAACTTTTTTTTTGAACTGAATTGTTATAGTGTTTGAACTGAAAAAAAATGAGCAAACAGAAGACTCTAAATTAAAAAACAGTACAGAAAGAATTCAGAACATCATCTACAAAACTCCATAAAATAGAGGCAAAGGTCATCCTTGGAGGCTTCAAACTCCAATGGAATTTGAAGTTAAAAATAAAAACTCGGGCAAAAAAGTGCATATTTTCTAAATTTTCCTTGATACGTTCTAATAAAACAATTTTGCCAAGTTGGATATGCTTTTTAATGAAAAAGAAGTCAGACTGGCAAAGGTATATTAACAAAAGCACAGTTACTTTTACTAACTATTAGGCTATTAATATAACATTTATAAGCGTTAATCATGATCATTTTATATATAGAAACACAGCCAAAAGAAAGTTTTTAGCCTACCTCCACGAGAAGCAAGGACATTGCCATCATAGGAAAAAGCCACACAAGAAGTGTCAGTGCCTGGGTCATGAGCCTGTTTATAGAGGAATTTAGGATGAACCTGTTTGCAAAGACAAGCACAGTGTTAATTAATATCTCATCTGAATTCCAACAAGAACATTTCTGTGGTAAGAGTATTTTACCCTTTCATCCAGAAAATGATATATGTAAAATATTAATTTTACTTGATTATGCTTTTCTTTTTTCTGGAAAAAATTCAAATGGTTTCCAAAAACATCCATTTGCTTTAATAATAAAAAAGAGATTAAGTAAGTCCCATCTTTCAGACTGCCTTAGCAAGCTCTGGGCAATACAAAATTAACAGAGTATTCAGTTCTTATAAAGTTATTGAGATAATTTCCTATAGTTATCTGAAAGAGTAAATATAAATAAAAATTACAAGTGAACATATTATTGATTAAATTAAATGTATCATTATAGGGCTGGCTGGCTCAGTAAAGTGTGTGGATCTTGATCTCAGGGTTCTGAGTGCAAGCCCCATGTTGGGTGTTGCATGTGTGTGTATATATATATGTATACACACACACACACACACACACACACACACATACATACATATATATATATATATATATATATACACACACATATAAAATTATATTCCTAGTATAGGAATGCCAGGCACTGTGCATGTGACTGTAGGCCTTGAACTCTCTTGAATGTGCCTGTAGGATAACATTGTTGTGGAGGAGGAAGAGGAGGGGAGGTAACCCTGCCACGTGGCTTATCACACCCTAGGCATTCCATCCTCTACGGTTTTGCCTACTTCATTCTCACAATCTACAAGTTAAGGTTCTACTATTATCATCTCTATGTTACAGTTGGGAAAACTGAACCCCAGAGACTACAGTTCCTTATCTAAGGTCACAGAGCTGGTAAGTGGTAGAGCTGGGTATGTAACTCAAAAGGCTTGCTCTTAAACACTACTACTTCTCAGGTGATGTGTGTTAAGAGTCTTTTTACTCCTAATATTGCTTCTTCACAGTTAGCGACTTCTACTACTACACTAATCCTGTCACTCAGTTATGACTCAGTAACCAGCATAGGCTAATGGACTAGGGAGTCAGCTATCCCAGATCTACCAGGCTGATCATTCCAGAGAATGAACAGGCACACTACTAGTGACAACAGCATGTGGGTCTCTCCTGGGAGCCACAGGTATCAGAATACAAGTGACCCCATCTCCTTTGGTCTTATGTCAACTCAAACAAGAATTAGGCACAAACCGGACCTTCCAGCAATATCCCCAACATCCTGTCAGTGAGCTTCCGCTAAAAGCACAGTAATGAGGCGCACAGTACCTTACAAAAACAGGCTGGGTTTTTTTGTTTTAATAATTTATAAATATTGAGTTAAATTTGTCTTCTCTCTTCCTCTGACCGTCTTAGAGATTTCTATTAAACATGGCTATCATGCTTCCACCTTTCATGGGTACAAATAATTTATTAATTCAACTTTTGTTTTTAACTGGGCATCAACTGTACAGCAGACACAATGTTGAGCAGGGAAATGCAAATGTGCCAAGATAAACATGGCTTCTTTCCTCAGAGAGTTGACAGTCCCCTCAAACACTACAGATAAGCATACTACCAAGTGACAAGTGGTACAATGGGGATGTAAAGAGTCCTAAGTGAGCACTGAAGAGTGATGCCTAATCTAACCCTGAGAAGGATGGGGGGAGGGTAAAAAAAACCTCCTGAGACTCCGTGGATGAAAGTATGAGTTAGCAGATGAAGGAGCAGGATGTAGAGGTAAGAATGAGAGTACTGCGTTGTAGAAGGCAGAATTTTGAACCCCATGAAGTACCCCCCGACCCGGTGTCATACCCACAAATATGTCACTCTACATGGCCAAAGGGTCTCTGCAGATATAACTAAGTTACTAACTGGCTATCTCTAAAATAGGGAGATTATCCTGGATTATCTCGGTGGGGCTGAAATCGTCACATGAGTCCTTCAAGGAGAACTTCCTGCTGGCTGAGGACAGAAGAGGAAGCCACACAGACGTGACAGAAGAGTTCGTCAGAGAGGCTGGAAGAATAAGAAGTATTGAACATGTCACTGCTGACTCTAAAGATATGTCAAAGAAATGGGTATCTGAATGCTGCCAATAACCAGGGTGTTTGAAAGAGGATCCTGAGCCCCAGATGAGAGCCACACAACGTTGGCCAATACTTTGATTTTAGTTTGGTGAGATTCTAAAAAGAGAATCCCACCACACCATGCCAGACATCTTACCTGGAGAAACTGTGAAATAATAAATTGGTGTTTTTTTAAGGTGCTTAAATTAGTGGTGATTTGTTAGGAAGCAATAGGAAAGCTAACATGTGCATTAAGGTAAAAGAGCAGGTCACAGTCAAAGAACTAAAAGAAGGGAGCCATGACTCGAGGGAAAAGCAAGGGCAGGGGATGGTGTGAGCAGGTCCTTGGGTCACCAGGAGCCTTGTAGGCCATGTTCAGGACTTAGATTTTATCAAAGAGAGCTGTCTAATGGAGTTTACTCAGAGGAGAACATGACTAGGTTTGCTTATTTTAAAAAGATCACTCTGGACACGTGTGGAGATAGACTAGGAATACTTTGTTCCTCAGAAAAACAAAACTCTGCTACCAAACTTAATTAGGAAAATTTGCCAATTGGTCATATTCCATCAAGTCATCAACTACTAAACTCTAAATAAAACTTTGGAAAGACACTGTAGGGGTAACAGTTTACCAAAAAAGTCTGTACTTAAATTTGGCCTCTTGGTGAAATTAACTTAGTTTTTTATTTTTAATGTTTATTTTTGAGAGAGTGTGAGAACACAAGGGCAGGGCAGAGAGACAGGGACAGAGGATCTTAAGCAGGCTCTGCGCTGACAGCAGAGAGCCCAGGGTGGGGCTCAAATTCATGAACCACGAGATCATGACCTGAGCTGAAGTAGGAAGCTTAACCAACTGAGCCATTCAGGTGCCCCAACTTAGTTTTTATTTGTTTTACATGTTTTGTTTATGCTTACTGACCCATCATTTCAGGAGCAGTAAGGCGGTGCAGTGCAGTAAAACAAACAGTGGGCCTGGACCAGCGGAGAGGAAGTCTAGACTTAGTTCAGTCACAGACTTGCAGTGCAGCTAGGGACAAATTAGCCCCTCCAGATCACAAGTCTATCTTCTGTAAAATAAACGAACTGCACGAGATGATTTCTAGGGTCTCTGACAGTTCTGTGATTCTTAAGGAAAAGACAAAAAATAATACATATAAGTATAATATTTTATAATTCTACTAACTGATCAATATGTACTTTTTATTATTAATAGGACAAAAGAGATTTTGAATGCCAACGTTTGAACATAGAAATACATATATACACATAGATGTGCATATACACATATACCAGTAATGTGGGATACAGACCCTTAAAAGGGATGGGATCCAAGGGAATCCTATCATATAGGATATGGCAAGCCCAGGAGCTCCCTATGACCGTCTAACTCTCATCCTGTGGCTCAGACAGGGGTGAGATGAAGCTGCAAATCCCTAAACTGGTCTTGCTTCCTCTTTTTACTGCCCTGAGTGGGATTCTAGCTTCTTTTATATATATACATATATTAATGTTTTATTTTTTGAGAGAGAGAGAGAGAGACAGAGAGACAGAGAGAGAGACAGAGACAGAGACAGCGCAAGCAGGGGAGGGTCAGAGAGAGAGGAAGACACAGAACCCAAAGACAGACTCTAGGCTCTGATCTAGCTGTCAGACAGCACAGAGTCTGACGCAGGGCTGGAACCCACAAACCATGAGATCATGACCTGACCCAAAGTCAGATGCTTAACCAACTGAGCCACCCAGGGGCCCCGGATTCTAGCTTTTAAGACACAGAGGCATCTGGTACTCAAGCAAGGAAAAAGTGCAATGTTTCAAAACTTAAGAGAAGATTCTGCTGGATCTAACAGGTGATAGTATAACTACAGTACAAGGAATGGAATGGCAATAAGGTATTATGACTACAGAGGACTTTGCCTTAATCTAGTATGAAAGGACTTTACCAAATACTCATCTGCCACACTTTTATGCTTTTAGGTCTCCTCATTTAGGAACTACTTGTTTTTTGTTTTTGTTTGTTTATTTGTTTTGTCTTTTCGACTTCATGCCCAGCGTGGAACCCAACATGGGGCTTGAACTCACGACCTTGAGATCAAGACCTGAGATGAGATGAAGGGTTGAACTGAGGCCCCCAGGTGCCCCCATTTAGGTACTACTTTAAAGTTCCACTATATCGGAGGTTGGGTGTTTTGAAACTTCTACAATTCATTATTTGTAATGCAAAACGTGTGAATATATGCCACAAAACAAGCCCACCTTGCCTTTGTGACTTCCCATATTTTCCATTGCCGGATCAATTTACATCTCGGTGCAACACTCCTTTAGAGTGACAAATGGCTGCATATTAGTAACAAAGATTTTGAAGGAGACACTGCGCTCAGAATTTCTAAATCATTTCCTTTATTAAAGGACCCAGTAAAGGGGTGCCTGGGTGTCTCAGCCAGTCAGTTAAGTGTCCCACTCTTTTAGCTCAGCTAATAATCTCATATTTCATGAGTTTAAGCCCTGTATCAGGCTCTGTCCTAACAGCATGGAGCCTGCTTTAGATCCTCCATATCCCCCCCTCTCAAAAAAATAAATAAACTTACAAAAAAAATTTTTTAAGAACCCACTAAAATAAAGAGGCAAAATGTACTCACTTGAGATGGACAGCTCACAGATTTTATATCAAAAGTGCTCAATTATTAATTTCACTTAAACCAGTAACAAAAGTTTCCTCTAATGAAACAAAATAGATAGCCAGAGGGGATCTTAAATTTTTGTAAAATATCAACACTTGGACAGTAACGATGATAAATACCCGCACATTCTGGAAACAGAGTCAACCTGACTAAAAACACTTCTGGATTGGTGTGGGAAATCTAAAGCTGAGACTTCTCCTTTAACTGATTTTATGATCATGCGAGGCAAAGAACATGGTTCTCAAGGGAAACGGAGATTATTAACTCCTTTATATAGGTTTCTTATCCTTGGGAGTGCCGTATGTCATGATATGGAGTGCATCAAGTCTCACATGTGCATAGTGCTGGAAAATGCCAGCACAAACGCTAGTTTTAAAGCCCTCTCCTGAGATATTGCACAAACTCCAGCTGGTAAAAATGTCCCTACATCCTCTCTTCACAGCTGGTCAGGAGCCTCTGGCAGTACCAAACTCATTACCTTACAAGCAACAACCATCCATTTCTGGGTGGCTCTAATTGGGAACACTTTTCTTAAACTGGGTCCAAGACTCCTTTCCTAGAGTTCCAATATCTACTTATGGGTCCTGGTCCTGTCATCTGTGGTTATGCTAATTCTAGTTTTCCTTCTCTAATGCAGTCTGCCAGAATCTCCAAGAAAAATATGATGTCTTCCAAAAAGTCTTAAATATAACATACCTAAAATCCTAAACATAATCCAAACATTCTGTGGTGCTACCGATGGTCAGTGAGTGTATGAACATCCGGGGGCTGCCCAGATCCCAGTATCTTTATCATTCTAGTATGTATCAGTCAATGCAAGAAGAACAACAGCCCTCAAAATGATCAAAATATGTTTTGTAATGAATAGAGACCATGGAATAAACTATTTTAAATGAGAGAATTTAAAAGAATTGCTGGGCTGAAAGTAGAGAAAATTTTAATGGAAAGAATATTGGTCCTACAGCCAAGCTGGCCTCACCTAAATTTTCAATTTGATACATTTTAGTTTGACTCTGGCCAAACTGCTTAATCTTTTTTAATTTTTAAAATAACATTCCCTACACATCTTTCCACCCCTAACTTCTCCTCAATTCCCAAAGACTGTGTTGTATTTGACCTACTAATCCCTGCTGATGTCAATATCACACATACATTAAGTCCCTAGTAGGTACCTCCTTTCAGAAAGTTGCGACATGCAACTATGAACAAAACACAAACTCCAAGAGCAAAGTGAAGCAAATACTGGGGTCTCTAACAAATGAGGTGTACTAATATTTGTCCTTTCAAATCTAGTCCTAGGACCTCCTCAATGGATATAACATTTCTTTCACATTGGGAATCTATTTTCAAGCTCAGTGATAATCAAGCAGTTCTATATTTTCAATCACATGCTGGACACTGGGATTAAAAATATGCCAGGATTTTTTAAATGGCAAGATTAAAAAACAGAATAAATGTAACACAATTTGCTCCTGTTTCTCTGATTTTGGAGACCTGTAGTAAGGAGAATGAGGAGAATATATACAAAAGAATAAGAACTGTCATACGAACATGTTTTGCCATTCCCTACTCCCATGAAGCCTTCATTCTCATGAGGAAAAACAGACAATAACACCTCTCCAACTGATTCTATGATATTCAGATTAATATATTGTATGAAAATATGGCATAATGATAAAAAGCACAGACTGCGTAGCCAGACCGACAAGTTCAAATCCAGGCTTCACCACTTACCAGCCATATGATCTTGGGCTAACTAATCTCTACACCATCTGTTAAATGAGAATAATAATAGTATCCACTTTAACTGTTGGGAGAATTTAATGAGTTAATGCAAGTGTGGCACACTCCTTTACAGTATAACTTTGCTATTCTTTTCACCAAAATGTGCCATTTACTTCTCAAAACCTGGGGTCGGGTATCGACATGTGACTTGTTTGGACATAAGACTTGTAGCCACGAAAATGTGCCTCTCATGTCTCCCACTGCATAAACTGACTACCACTTTCCCTGCTTCTGTGACTTGGCCAGGCTTTCCAAGGGATGCTCCCAGCCAATAACTGAGCACAAGGGACAAAGGACTCCTAATTAATCTGAATGAAGTTTTGACATTGTGCTATAGTCTGAGACTCCTTTTGCACAGCCCTCTTTTTCCTTTTTCCTTTAATATAACAGCTTTCTTGAGATATAATTCACATACCATGGAATTTTCCCACTTAATGTATGAAGTTCAATGATTTTATTTTCAGAGAGTCGGGCAACCACCACCACAATCAATTTTAGAACATTTCCATCACCTCCGAAAAGAAACCGCATACACATTAGCAATCATTCCCTATTTCCCCCAACCCCTCAGCCACAAGCAACCACTAATCTAGTTTGTCTTTGTATATTTGCCTATCTGAACATTTCCTATAAATTAAATTATACAATATGCTATCTTTTGTGCCTGGCTTTTTTCACTTAGCATCCTGTTTCTGAGGTTCATCCATGGTGTAGATAGGTATCAGTATTTCATTTCTTTTTATTGCCAAGTAAGATCCCATTGTATGAATGCACCACATTTTATTTATCCATTCATCATTGAATGGACATTTAATACTCCTTTCTTTCCTGTCCTTCACAGAAGTATGACATGTATCATGTTCTCTTTCCAGATTTCTCAGGCTCCCTCCCTTTTCCCCCTTAGAAGCCTTTTCCCAGTAAATCTCATATGTTTAGCTGTGGTCTTGGTATCTGTTTTTGGAGGACCCAAACTAACAGAAGTGGTGCCATGAGTGATCCAACAACACAGCAGCTAAGATAAGAAGGTGGGACTGGCTCATTCACTGCCTGGTAGGTAAAGAGGACATTGTCCTAAGTAGACTATGAGGTGTAGATACTCTCTAGCACTTGGTACTCATTCAACTGCTACAGATTTCACTATAGGTGACCTGGGAAAACTTCATGGGATAGGGGAGTGTCCTTGTGGGTACAATGTATTAGGCATTTAAAAAATATGGGAGGAGCAGTGCCTACAATGATAATAGTGTTAGCTGGCTACTGCTAGGTCGTACTCTAGAGAAGGATAATGAAAAACTGAGGGTCATTAACAGTGGAAGACTACATGGGAGAGCCAGAGGGCCAATGTTAGTACTTTCTGAGGAGGCCCTCATCTCCTGCAGTGGAAGAGCAGACACAGCTGAGCCACAAACAGAAGAGATCTGGTAGTCAGATTTATAGAGCTCCAGAGACATTTAAATGCTCAGCCAAGGCAGGTCTGCTATACTAGGGTCAGGGCTCTAGTTGGAAAAACCTGAGACCCTGAAACATAGGATAGGATATCTGGAGGGATGCCCAGAGAATGCTGGATGTGCAGACCACCACCCCCCACCGCATCCCCAGCCACCCTTAGGACCCTCATAGCTTAGAGAGGTGGCCAATTCTTGCCCTAGTAAGAGCTAGAAACTCCTTTGTGTTGGAAGATGCTAGAACTGCCTCTCCCCCACGAGGACCTGCCCCTACCTCCTCCTCTCCTGGCTGCTAGGCCAATAGCTAGAGTTGAATCCCAGGATTACTCAGCTGGGGAAGTGGCTAAAAGGAGGAAAGAGATTACAACCACAAGAGATACAAGAATTAGCTAGCAACAACTGACAGGAGCCTTGACATGTCTTGAGTTTAAATTGTGAGAATGCTTAAATGAGGGGGCTTTGATGTAAGACTAGATAAGCAGGATACTGTAATTTGGAGGTCAGATTTTTGGGAAAGGACCCCAGGAGATTGGGCAAACAAGCTTCTAGGATGCTGTGGAGGCCTGGAAATGTGATGGCCTATTTTGAATAAAATACAAACACCCTGATTGCCCTAGCAGAGGACAGAGAAAAGAATAAAAAGGCTTGGGGGAAGTGGACATGCTGAAATGGATACAGTGTATCAAAACAGAAAACACAGATTATCATTTTTCATGGGAGGGCCCAGAAGAAATACCATTCACCAAGGCCATGCATAGGTGAGCAAGCCAGCATCACCAAGTTCAAAGAACATAGCTCTCCTCTGCTGCCCAAGGCGAATGTCATGGAGCTGGACCACTGACATCCATGGGGATGATGAGGCCTAAAGTAACAATAGCCAGATTGCAGTACTTAATTACTAGACAACAAAAAGCTGCAGTTACTATAATATAAACTATAATGACTGGAAGTCAGAGAGGTAGCTAAGGGGGGCTTGATGTGGAGGGAGTTGTGAAGAAAGTTGGCCAAAAATGGCTTTCCTAGGGGATAGAAGAGATGGGTAGACAACAAAGGTACTGCTTAATCTCTACCATCAAAAAGAGAGATGAATGGAGGAGGCTGAAGGTGGTCACCCCAATAAAAAGTTATGATCCCTTGCTCTGTTCCCATATCTGAGCCCATTTTCAGATCAGGAGCCTACTGATGACAGAGATAGCCAGATTCCTAAGAAAAAAGGACAGTGCTACTCACAGGAGCAATAATTCTCGTAGTCCTTCCACAAAGGGATTGCTGACTGCAGGCTTAATCAAGTAGTAGTCCCAACTGTAGCTGCAGTGCTGAACGACAGATCATAGCTACTAGAGCAGATTAATAAAGCCTTAAGGCGATTCTGGCAAGGGCTTCCCACTGGCCTGGCCAAAGCTTTCTTAGAACTGTGCTGCTATCTGAGATGCTTCCTAGCCAACCCTAATTCCCTCTTCCTTTCCCTCTTTCCTCCGTAGGAGTTGGGACCTATATCACCATCTCATAGCCTCCAGCCTCCACTGACTCTTCATTCACTTGTTCCATTATAGGAGTTTTGGCAATAGATAGATCTCTTACACATCTAATGCTGCCTTAGCATCTGCTTCTCAGAGAAGCCTAACAGGGAACACTAGCAAACAAGACACAAGCAGAGAACTATAAAAGGCCCATATATTGGGACTTGTTCTCTTATTGTTTCTGGAAGCCAGCCACCTTATGAAAAATCATGGGCTAGCTTCCTGGATGAACAGTCATCCCTGTAGCACCAACTGACACCTAGCCAATAGCCAGACATGTGGGTGAAGCCATCCTAGACCACCCAGGTGTTAGTTACCTGTAGATGCAATAGAGAACACAGGAGAAATCAGCCTAGCCAGTTCAAACCAGAAGTATTGCCCAACTGATCCACAATAGAAGTTTGTTGTTTTAAGTTATGAAGTTTTAGGGAAGTTTGTTAGGCAGTAAAAGTTAACTCATATAAAGGATGTGAACAGTGCCTGACAGATCTTAAACAAATGTATTGGGCATTATTGTGTTGGGCATTATTATAAGTTAGATGATACTACAGGAGCATAACTTTTTTAAAAAGGTTGATTCCTTCTCCCCTACCTTGGCATTCTACCAAATAATATCCATCATAAACTAGTCCTGAAATCCAATAATTAAAATTTACTCAGGGGCACCTGGGTGGCTCAGTGGATTAGGCATCTGGCTTCGGCTCAGGTCATGATCTCACAGTTCGTGGGTTCGAGCCCCACATCAGGCTCTGTGCTGACAGCTAGCTCAGAGCTTGAAGACTGCTTCAGATTCTGTGTCTCCCTCTCTCTCTGACCCTCCCCTGCTCACACTTTCTCTTTCTGTCGCTCAAAAATAAATTAAAAACATTTAAAAAATTTCTTCAACTTGACCGTGTCTTATACTTTACATAATCATTATGCTCCTCTCTCGCCTTTCTGCATCTGCCTGTGAGAGCAAGAATTCTCTCTAGCAATGTCTCTTGATCCTTGCTCTGGTTGCTTGGGATCACCACTGTCTCTAGGTAGTGGTGGTCTGGCTCCAGCCAGTTGCAACCATTCTTACAGATATTCTTGGATGCTGAATAAGACGGCTCCAGCAGACAATACTGAAGTGAAAGAAGAGAGTGCTTAGAAACAGTTCATTCTTGGAGGACATGGAAGAGAGGCTTGTGTTTAAGCTGCTTTTCTTTATGTTACTAGATAAAAGCTCTTTCCCCACATTTCTGATCCTTTCTTTCAAGTAGGTCAGCCTCAGATTCTTTCTTTCCCAGGCACATCTGAACTCCAAGAATGCCAATGAGTCTCCAGGAATAGTATATGTTATACATCACATATTATGGTGCTTACAAGAGGAACAAACTTAATAAATACAGCAAATGAAACTCAGAACTTTTGAGCATGTTTCAAGGAAATAATATATTTCATAGTAAGTTGACAGTTTTCCAAGTTTCCAGCTCTTTTGAAAGAGATAATTATGCTCCGGCCAAGATGTTTTTCCTTTCCCTCATTCCTTCCTTCTCTCTCTTCCCTTCCTTCCTTTGTTTAAAAGAAATAATTTAAAGCCAAAAGACAATACTATCTGTCAAAGGTTTCTGTCTATTCATCATACCCCACAAAATAAAAGTGTGATAATGAAACTTTTAGAACTCACATTTACAGTGTGAACCACATTTACCGAGGACCTATTATATACACAACAGTGAGATACATAAATGAAAAGACCACATGGAACGTTCACAAAATGATTTGCAAGTTGAAAAAGGGAGATACACACACAAGGTCTCTTACTCCTTCATAAAACATTTACCGCATCCACTACAAGCGAGGCTTAGAAGGCATCAAATTGACTAGGAATTGGCCTCTGCCTTACTGGGGAAGCTTACAAGTGAGAGAGACAGAAGGAGACAGAGACAGAATGAGCGAGCACAAACATTTATGACCGGAGCTGAACTCTCCAGCAGGGCTCTCCAATCTTAGTTCAGGTTCGCTGTTGCAACCACTGTGATTTCAGAAAACAGGTATGACTTAGCACTTACTTTCCAACTGTGTTTGGCAAAGAGCTAGCCAGCCTTCATTCATAACTGGACAGTGTTGCAATGACATGCCTGTTGGGTCATCTCAAGCCAGGTGACTGCAGTGCGGGCCTACCTAGGGCTCTATCTGCCGACCAGCTGGAAGCTGCGGCTGCAGGAGAAAGCTCAGCCACTGAGACGTGTGAGTCACAGGCTGCATATGACGCCACTGCTCTGGAATCTTCTGGCTCCCCATGTGCTTGCAACTTGAAATTCAAGGTGTTTACTTTAGTCTATAAAACAAACCCCTTATGGCAAAGCACAAGTTACCTTCACATTAATCTCCCTTCTTATAAACCCTAGTTGTATTGGTGGGTACACCAGTTAGTCACTCTAGATTTATGCTTCAGAAGACTGGATGCAAAAAAAAAAAAAAAAAGTTAAACCCCTAGAGAAAACCAAAGCTTTTGGAATTTGAAGAAAGCATAAAATGAAACTCTGGACTTTGAGATTCCATTCATAATCTTGAGACATCATATAGGACAACTTAAAGATGGGGATATTATCTGATTAGAACATTTAAATAGCTGGTATATTTTACTGACCTAACTTTAAGCAAAGCATCATTTCTATTGGGGAAAAAAATGAGGTAATGTAAAATCTCATGTGATATTCTGTAGGTTTCTAAATGAAGATATCACCTAAATCACCAAGAAGAATGATTTAAGAAAAAATGTCCTTCCAGAAATTGCCTTGTAGAAGGGTTTCCCAGAGGATGTTTTGTGTAACATCATCCTCTCCAGGGGTGACGTGGGGGTGGGGGCCAAGGAAGCCTGGGAAAATAGTGTTTATTTGCAAACTCTTGCCCTTGTCTTGCAAATTCACAATGCATACTAGTGCATAAATAGCCAGTGTCTTTTAAATAGTCATCCTAGAATAATTCAACTTCTTTAACAGTTCTGATGCTTACTCAACTAAGGAACTTTTTTTTATTCAAATAGTCCTCACTAACATGGGTAGAACTAACATTCTCTGGGCCTTATTGGGTAAATACAATACCTAGTGTAGGAGTTAGTTAACATTTTCTGGAAGAGGCCACACAGTAAATATTTTAGGCTTTGAGGACTACAGTCTCTATTGGAATTATTCATTTCTGCTGTTGTAGTGTATGTAAAAGCAGCCACAGACAATATATAAATAAATGAATGAGGCTGTGTTCCAATAAAACTTTATTTACAAAAAGAGATGGCAGGCTGGATTTGATCCACAGTTTGCTGACTTCTGATCTAGAGAGAACAAAAATCTTAGGAAAAGTCAATCATTGTTACATAAACTAAACACTTCCTTGTGATTCAATAATAATTTAACTTATAATACTACTGGTGGTAGCAATAGCAACAAGAATGACAGGAACATTTATTGAACATGCTGCTACTTGGTGCAGTGAAACATACATTTTTAATTTCATCCTTAAAACAAGGCTCCTGAGATACACATGTCCTGAGATGTATGTAATCACCTCATTTTACAAACAAGAAAACTGAGGCTTAGCGAGGTGACTTACTGAAAGACATATGACTAGTAAGCTGTCAGAGCAAAAATTCAAACCCTAATTCTTACTCTTCACTAAAACATCTCCATTTATATATTCATATACTTTTATATTTATGTAATATACATATGCATATATGTATGCTGCCCTGTTTTACCAGGCTTCTTCGGGTCTGTATAGATTATTATAGTAATGGTCCTAAATGAACTGCATGTCCTTGTGTCCCCAGAAAAGGCAGTGAAGAGAGTTGGGGGGGGCAGGTAGATAATATGAAATAACTTTTCTCCTTCAAAATATATAACACATTTTTTTAAAACACCATTACAGATTTCTGGGGTGGGGGGAGGGTGGAATTCTATTACAAATTCCAACAGAAGACAGAAGCTAGCAGTCTTTTATCCAGAAAGGAGGAGTAAACTTATAAACCAGTGATTTTTCACTCCCCTCTAGTCTTAGTCAGTGGGTTCTGATACATGATTATAAAAGCTAATATTTCCTGGTATTTACTGTAGGCTAGATACTATTCTAAGTGCATGCTATGTATTAACCCCTTGAATCTTCTAATGGCCTTATGAGCTAAATACTATCATTATCCCCACTTTCCAGAAGGACATGACAATAGAGAAAGATAAGGTCAGTTGTCCAAGTCAAGTGGCCACTAAGTGGGAGCCAAGATTTGAACCCAAACACTAGCTCAGGGCCTACACTCTTATCCGCCACCATGCACGTACAATCCCACAGCTCCTCTGTCTTCAGCCTCCCTCTGCTCAGACCCCCTTTTGCAACTAAGGTAAGCCTGGATGTTTTGCAGCACCTTTGCTCTTTCCTTACAAGGCCAATCCTCGCCCCAAAGACTAAAGAAATTTGAAAGTTGAAAAGTGGGGAAGTACAGCAAGAGAGTGTGGGAGGGTAGGTGAGCACTGCCCTGGTTTCTGGAAAGAAACAAAACCACTGTCCACGGCTAAACCTAATTCTAGGTCACTAGTTAATTCAATCCGTAAGCACAGGTTCATTACTCAAGAAGACCACACCAAGAGTCCTTAAAGTAATTTAAAACTTGGTAAATAACACGTTACAACGGCCATGAGGAAATCTTGCTAACCACTGTGGTTCTTAGCTGCCCTTTGTATGGTGTTACCTTTTCCCTCCATCTTTACTCTTAAGCAGGGGGTAAGAGCGGTGAGGTTCTTTGACCATTTAC
Organism: Suricata suricatta; assembly: GCF_006229205.1. Classification (NCBI taxonomy): domain Eukaryota; kingdom Metazoa; phylum Chordata; class Mammalia; order Carnivora; family Herpestidae; genus Suricata; species Suricata suricatta. The sequence continues at coordinate 119,205,456 of NC_043705.1, forward strand.
ATCACATCAGAAACACAAATGTGAACACAAGTGCAGCTTTCCATTCAGCTCTTTAACTGAAGAGGAACTTGAAAGCCACCATGCCAACACCGGAAGCACAGTGCTGTGGAATGACCTGCCTAGACAGGAGGGAAAGCCCAGCGGTCCCCCCTTTGAAGTCCAGCTGCCTGAGATTCACTGGCAGGCAACCTTCAAAGAGAGCCGATGCTTCCTTCCCTCGGCCTGGCCGCCAAGCTTCCCGGGCAGCTGGGCACATTTAGCCACTCTGCCCAGCTGTCTGTGAACTCTGGCAGCCAGTTCAAGTGAGGGATAGAGAGGTGGCAGAGAAGGGAGGGTAAGGAAGAGGGAGTGGTGGGGGGAGGAGGGTGGCGGGCCCAGTGGCGCCAGAGCAAAGAGGATGCTGGGTTTCCTTGGAACCGACCTTATCAGTGTCGTCAAAAGACCAAGCTTCCAGGAGAGCACAATCCAATTCTACCACAAAGCAACCAGGAAGATTGCAAACTCCCTCAAAAGCTGAGTGACTCTCAAATGTACTCTTCTAAAGATGGTCCACTTGCTGCAGAAAACAGTCCAATCTCTCCACAGGGATGTAGGGGACAAAGCTAAGATCCAGCATCAAAAATGCACAATCCTTTACTAATTTTGATTTTCCAGCAGCATGAGTTTATGCTTCTTGGGGACTTTTGGGGTTGTTTGCTGAGTTTGTTGTGGCAACCCTTCTGTTCCCCTGGCAGCCAATAGCCAAAGCACGCCTCTGTTTCTGCGCCTGTGCAGCAGATGCTTGGAGAAGACTGGCTCATTTAACATAAACATTACCAATGTGCTGTTATATTTATCCTCTGGAACAATATGCTTGGAATAGAGAAGAGTGAGTGTTATCAGCTGCAGGTGCAAAAAGGATGTAGAACAGTCCTGTTAGTGACAACAGACGTTCAAAAGAAGTCTAAGAACGAGATCTTAAATTTGGTAAAGTGGGAGGCTTTGAAAGTGACATAGAGGAGAACAGAAAGGAAGAACTGAAGAGTCGTGAACAGAAAAGTAAAACCATCAGATCTACATTTCAGATGGAGTTCTTTGGCAGCTATGGAGACAGTGAGGGAGATTGGAAGCCAGGAGAAAAATCATCATAACACCATGAAACCTCTGCTTAAGTTTTGTAGTTTGGTTAGGAAAAGAATGGATGGATGAGCTTTATCATGCACAATGGTACAGGAATGAGGAAGAGACCGAGATATTCAGACAGACTATCATATTAAGTCACCAGCTACAAACACGTCCTCCTCCCTGCTCTTTAAAACTCTTTAAAACTATACGACACAATAGCCAGCTATAGTGATATCTAAAATGTACATTCCAAAACTTATTATCCAGCTTTAAATGTATATGGGGCGCCTGGGTGGCTCAGTCGGTTAAGCATCCAACTTTGGCTCAGGTCCTGATCTCATGGTTTGTGGGTTCAAGCCCCGCATTGGGTTCTGTGCTGACAACTCATAGCCTGGAGCCTGCTTCAGATTCTGTGTCTCCCTCTCCCTCTGCCCTTCTCCAACTCATGCTCAGTCTCTATCTGTCTCTCAAAAATAAACAGATATTAAATTTTTTTTAAAAGTATAACACTGAGCCTACAGAACATGTGCCAATTAATATTTGCTGAAATTAATCTAACTGTTCATTCATTCTACAAACACCTATTGAGTCCTTGCTGTGTGCAAGGCACTATGCTAGGTGTTGCAGATAAGTCACAGATTAGTAAAATGGCTCCTTACTCTCAAGGAGATTTGTCTAGAAAGGGAAACAAACATAAAACAAATATTTGCAATTCACTGTGTAATAAATAATGGCAGTATCCACAAATTATACGGTGAACCCACAGAATCATGGCCAACTCTGCCATGGTAGCAAAAGGATGATAGGCTGGGAGTGGAGTGAGAAACCAAGAAAACCTGGTGACAGTGCCTGACTATGGTCTTTGAAGGCTAAGTAGGAGATCACTAGGAGGATGAGGGAAAGTTGAATTCCACTAGAGGACTCAGAATATAAAGGACTCAGAACTGTGAAATAGCACACTGCTTTTGGAACTAGAGGTGAAAATCAAGAATAAAACCATAGCATGTAAGAATGGAGAGCTGGAGGTCAAATTATTAGTGCCCTCAGATATCTTTCTACAGAGTTTGAATTTGTACCCTATGGGCAATGTTAAGCCTCTGAAGGGTTTTAAGGAGGGAGGGGTAATGTTGTATCAGTATTTTAAAAGATCACTCTGGGGGGTGCCTGCATGGCTCAGTTGGTTAAGTGTCCGACTTCAGCTCAGGGCAGGATCTCACAGTTTGTGAGTTCGGGCCCTGCATTGGCTCTCTACTATCAGTGCAGAGCCTGCTTGGGATTCTCGCTTTCCCTCTCTCTCTTTGTCCCTTCCCTGCTCACACACACAGTCTCTCTCTCTCTCTCTCTCTCTCTCAAAAGTAAACATTAAAAAGTGTTTCTTTTCTAAAAAAAAAAAAGAAAGAAAGAAAGAAAGAAAGAAAGAAAGAAAGAAAGAAAGAAAGAAAGAAAGAAAGAAAGAAAGAAAGAAAGAAAAAAGATCACTCTGCAGCAGTGGGAAAGATAAACTGGAAAAGGAAAGACTGGCGGCAGGGAGATGAGTTAGGTGGTCCAGGTGAGAGCAGGTGAGGGCTTGAAGCTGGGGGTAGAGGAGTACAACTGGGAAGAATTTAAGTTGTAGTTGGTGATTTGGCATATGTAGTTTCAGTGAATCTGTGACACAGCAAATCTAGCCTACTCTGGGTACATGCCTGATAAAAGAGAAGAAAAAGTTAAAACAGCTTTTGTTAAATCAAATAAATAAAAAGCAGGAGCTTGAACATACATTCTAGGAGCCAACAGGGATGAAAAGGATGAAAATACAGGAAAGGAAGAAATTCCTGGAATGAGGTCTCACAGGAGGCAGGAAGGCCCTGAGATGGAGCGCACAGGTGGAAAGACTGGTGAGGAGCTGGAAGACAGATCTCTCCCACGGAGCTGCAAAGGAGGAGGCTGGGAGACAAGTAGGTTTCAACCCAGAGACATTTACACATGTCACAGGGAGAAGTCTGACTGAGGTCCAGCACACTGTCCTTACCTTTCCAGATAGAGAAGGGGAGATAACTGACTGGGGGTGGGATTTACAAGGTGGACCAGAGAAGAGCTGGTAAGTTTGAAAATACCCATGGAGGTGAAATGACCAAGATAACTAGATAAGAAAAAGGAAGGGATTACTAAAGGCAAGGAGGGCTCGAAGAAAAGGTATATGATGAATACGGAATGATACCAATCTTCAAAACTGTGAGATTTATCAAACTGGACTTAGAGCCAGAGCAAAGCAGCAAAGAAATCACACTACTGGGGCCGCAACAGAGGAAACAGAAAAGAAAGTACAGTTTAAATCTTGTACGATGTGTACTGCAGAGGTCCAACTGTCTTCTGCTTTTTCTGCAAGAACTGTGCCCCACAGTTAACTTCTTTAAGAGTGCATTTTTGCCCCAAAAGTCAAAGTTGAGGTCCATGTAATGTGACTTTTAACCTAGCTCAATTACAATAGAATGTTTTCTCTTCTTTAAATGTACACTTTGTTAGAAAAAAAATGCCTTCACAATGAATAAAAATGATAGTATCAATATTTTTCTTATACAGAGCACAGCGTTATTTCAAAAAGCAAGAGTTCCAATTTCACTCACTTAAGAAATCAACCAGAAGCAAATATTTTTTGGTTGTTTTCTAGATCTGAGGCATTATGCCATGCCTGAAGGAAAAGATGCAAAAACACAATCTCTGCCTTCATGAAGATTATACTCTAATTTGCATTTTAAATGTTTTAATAACCTTTTTCCTTGTTATAAAACGTCTTAAATTTCCTTGTTCATTATATTTGCTAGTGATCTTGATGATAGGACTCTTTCAACTAAAACCACAAAAAAAGGAACACTGACTAAGTAGTTAACTGAAGTATCTGCATTAATTTTTTAATTTGAAAAAGAAAACAGGGAGGGGGGAAAGAGGTGGTGGTAGTGGAGGACAGCACTTGTGGGGAAGAGCACTGGGGGTTTTATATGGAAACCAATTTGGCAATAAACTCTTTTAAAAAAAAGAAAAAGAAGACAGAAGATGGAAGAAACAAATAGGAATTTATAACAATCTATAGGTTTTCAAGAAATTAGGGACTTCTGGCTTCTCAATAAACTAAAAGACCTAACACACCTTATTTCTGCATTGTAACAACAGGCTGATGGAGGAGAAAGAGACTGCCTTAAGGTAACCTGACAAAAGAACCTTTTGAAGTTAAGACAAAAAGGTAACTCATTTATTAGTAGGAAACCATTAAATATAAGCACAGAGGTACACTGAACTATGCAGGGAATTTACATGCAAGCAGGGAGAAGAGACACATAAATCACAGCACAATGACAGGACAGTATAATTCCTGGCACATAGTAGGCACTCAAATATTTGTTGAATGAATGAATGAGTAACATAAGTAAAATGAGAGCATAAAACAGGAATTTGCATTAATGTGGGGGATGGCAGGTAACAGAACCCGGAAGAGGAACCTTGAGGATTGGTTTACAGAAGTAAAAGAGCCTTGGGGCGCCTGGGTGGCTCAGTTGGTTGAGAGTCCGACTTCCGCTCAGGTCATGATCTCATGGTTTGTGGGTTCAAGCCTCGCTTCGGGCTCTGTGCTGACAGCTAGTTCAGAGCCTGGAGCCTGATTCAGATTCTGTGTCTCCCTCTTTCTCTCTCTCTCTGTCCCTTCCCTATTCATGCTCTGTCTGTCTCTCTCTCTCTCAAAAATAAACAAACATTTAAAAAAATTATAAAAAATAAAAGAAGTAAAAGAGCCTTTTGACTCACAGGGAGCAGGGTGTTTGAAGGCAAGATGGTGGAAAATAGCAAGATACATGCCGGTCACGTGAGGAAATAGTAGCTGATGATACGAGAGCCACCAAGGCAGGTCGTGTCCTCCTTGGTGCCGACAAGTACGTTTTGGGAATGAATACAGATTGATCTTTATTAAGGATACCAAGTTGAGTTTAAAAAAAAAAAAACAAAAACAATTCTTTCAGGTATTTAGCATTTATCTTTATCCCGAAAAAGTTACTTATCTAAAACTGTGCTATCTCTACAAGCTCAAAGTATTCTATTAAACTCTCTTTTTCACCTAACTTTTACTGGGAAAATACAGAAGTCCTGCTATTTATCAATATGTTAAGTTCTGACAGCCTCTCTATGAGTGCATTTGCTCTTAAGACCCTTCACACCATCCATAAGTGGCAGGCACAGGTATGGTGATGAACTCTGGCCCAGGGCTTGGGCTGGATACTACTTTAAGAGAAAGCAAAAAACAGCTACAATTGACAGAGGGTGGGAAAGTCTCCTACCTCCTGTCCCCTGTCCCATCCAGGTAAAGGGAAGGTGTCACAGAGAAAGATGAAAAACAGACTATGTGTTCTCACCCAAGACCCTCTACAGAAACAAAGCAGAGTTTGGTTGTCATGGAGGCAAGAGCAGGAGACCTGCCTGTGCTCTAGCCCCGCACTGTCTAACATGGTAGCCATCTGCCCCGTGTAGTTACTGAGATCATGAAACATGGCTGCTGTGATTAAGGAACTTGTTTTAATTTTTATTTTAACTCATTTAAATTTAAATAGCCACATGTATTGGACAGCAGTGGTCCAGATGTTCTAATTAAAAAGCAAAGGTTGTTACATGGGATAAAAAAGCAAGACTCAGTTTTATATACCTGTAAGAAATCCACTTTAGCTTAATTTAAAAGAAAATGAATAGATAAAAAATACACCAGGTGAATGCAAATCAAAAGAAACTTGTGGTAGCTATATCACTATCAGACAAAATAAATGTTCTAAAGAATAAGAAATACCACCAGAAATAGAGGTATATTACATAATGATTAAGGTGTCAATTCAGCAAGAAAACATAATTTTAAATGTGCATGCACCCAATAAAAGACCCTTAAAATACATACAGGAAGAAAAACAAGAATTAATAGGAGAAATAACCATACCCATAATTATAGTTTCAGATTTCAACATTTTCTCTCTCAGCAATTGATACGATAGGCAGACATGAAATGAGTAAACTGACATGATCAATACTGTCAACCAACTTGGACTTCATTAAATTTACAGGACACTCCTTCATAGAACAGAATACACATTCTTTTCGAACTGTACATGGAACATTTATAGAGACAGATTATATTCTGGACCAAAAAACACAGCACTATAAATTTTAAAGTATTAAAAGCATACATTAAAAACATCAAGCTTTGGGGGATGCAAATTGTCATAGACTCAATGTTTGTATCCCCTCAAAATTCTTATGTTGAAATGTTAACCCAAATGTGATGGGCTTTTGGGAAGTAATTAGGTTCAGATGAGGTGATGAGGGGAGTCCCCCAAGATGGGGTTAGTGTCCTTATAAGAAGAGGAAAAGAGATCTGCTCAATAGCCATAGCTTCTACCCCCCCGTCACTTCCCTCACACAGGAGGACGCAGCAACGAGAGGGCTGTCAATCTGCAAACCAGGAAAAAGGCTCTCACCAGGAATTGAATATGCTGGCACCTTGATCCTAGACCTTCCAATATCCAGAACAGTGAGAAATAAACGTCTGTTATTTAAGTCACCCGGTCTATGGTGATTTGTTATGGCAGACTGAGCCAACTAAGACACAAAGTGTTTAGAGGGGAAATTTAGAGTTTAAGTATATATTAAAAAAGAAGAGGTCTCACGTAAAAGTCCTAAGCTTCCACTTTTAAAATAATCAAAAAAAAGATGGATAAAAAGGAAGAAAATAATAAAGAGCAGAAATCAATAAAACAGAAGGCAAAAATAGAGGAAAAAATCAATTAGAAATTGCACTAAAAACTATTTATAAGAGTATCAAAAACATAACACTCAAATAGAAATCTACATCCAACTGTGACTTCTCTGATTAACAAAACAGAAAGATTAATCAAAACACAAATGTCAAGGTTACTGCGTAATTGTATTAGGTCACAAACAGCTAAGAAGTATTAATAATTTGTTTTCTAACTATAGAAGCATTTACTTTGAAATCCAAATAATCTATATATTTACCTTAAAATATATGTTACTGAGGATTTGGAACATAATTTTTTCTCTAAAGAATTAAAATAATAATCTACTTCTGGGGCGCCTGGGTGGCTCAATCGGTTAAGCGTCCAGCTTTGGCTCAGGTCAGATCTCAACAGATTGTGGGTTCCAGCCCCACGTCAGGCTCTGTGCTGACAGCTAGCTCAGAGCCTGGAGCCTGCTTCGGATTCTGTGTCTCCCTCTTTCTCTGACCCTCCCCTGCTCGCACTGTCTCACTCTGTCTCTCAAAAAAAAAAAAAAAAAAAAAAAAAGAAAGAAAGAAAATGATAATCTACTTCTTAGTCATTTTCTAAGAACCGGTTGAAGGGAAAATGATTGAATGAAATGTATACAGATCATTAAGACTCCTCTTATTGACAGAAAATATGATTAGTATCAAAGAATCTTCTAGTTTAGAGATCAGGAATTAATTAGTCCAAATGCAGAAATGGGAAGACAAAAAATGAAACTCAGACATCGAATGTTTAATTTTGTCCTAAAACAAAAACTATGACTGGCAAATGGTTGGGACAGAGCAAGTTGCTAGCCTGTCCCTCTTGTCAAAACGCTGAATTTGGGGCTATTTGCAGATTTCTATTTTACTTACTAACTGATTCACCAGTTCATCCATTCTCTCAACATTTACAGAGCCCCTAAGCCTTGTGAGGCTGGGGCTACCAGCACGCCGCTGTTTAGGGAACGCCCACCGGAGCGTGGGAGCAGAGCTCTAAGGGGCCTCACACAGGCAGACAGGACGAGCAAGTAATGAATCGCGTCTCCGGGCGGAAATGCTTTGACAGACGCAATGACATTTATGGACAGTTTTGAACGATAACTAGGAGGACACCAGGCAGAGAAAAAGGCAAGGTATAGAACAGGTATATGGAACATTTTTCCTAAGGTCAAGAGTGGGAGAGAGTATAGTACATTTAGAGACGTCTGACGAGCAATTGTAGCCTAATATTCATGCTGCACCTTCTAACCATCACAGAGGATTAGAGAGTTGGTTCTATTTGAATTTCCTCTGCAAAGGTATCATCTGTGAATACACGGATCTTATATAACTAGCATGTTCAATATTCTATGGCTTGGAAATAAGGACATTTGTATCTAAGTATTGTCCATTTTCAGTGTAAAACAGATACTATGGGAGCATTAATCTATACATTAACAGAGACTCTTATCTTTGTTTAATTAAAAACAATGCATCACCTAAACCTAAATCTAAAAGTTAACAAATTTAGGCTTCCTGTCATTTCTTTACACGGTTTTTAGTCCTAATTCTCCTTTGAAAATTTATCACTTGGGTATAAACATATTAATTGTGTAAAGCCAGTGAGAAGTCAGTATGTGGCACAATGCAGGTGTGTGTGCCACAGTGTGTGTGAGAGGGGGTGTCAGAGTGAAAACGGGCAGTTGTTTATAAGGAAAATAAGACAAAGTATTATCCTTTTAAAGTTGGATTTGAAGACACCATGGTTTCAATGGAAGACAAACCAGACAGTTGCTGTTCCTCCATATCCACACTCAATTGGCTCCTCAACTCCTATGATCAATTACGGAGCTTCTATAAAGGCCCCTGGGGAGTAAGATAACTTTGACAGTGACCTGGGGCTCCCAAAGGCTCCCAATCTTGTAAGGAGACAAAAACATACACAACTATGAATAACAAAGAATGAAACCACTTTTATGGTTTCAAGATATAATAATCACTATAAAATACCTTTAAATTTTTTTTCTTTTTAGTTTGTTTATTTTGGGAGAGAGAAAGAGAGAGAGAGAGAGAGAGAGAGAGAGAGAGAGAACATACAAGCAGGGGAGGGGCATACAGAGGGAGAGAAAGAATCCCAAACAGGCTCAGCACAGAGCCTGATGTGGGGCTGGATCTCAGGAACCGTGAGATCATGACCTGAGCTGGAATCAAGATTTGGACTCTTAACAAACTGAGCCACCCGGACATCCCTAAAATACCATTTATTAAAGCACTTGTTATGTGCTATTTGCAGGGTAAGCTCTTATTTATATTATTTTATTTAATCTTCATAAAAAACCCATTTTACAGATGAGAAAACAGGAAATATACTTAATTAGAGCTGGGATTTAAGTCTAAAAAGTCTGACTCTGGAGCTTGCCTCTTTTCTATCCCTGATATCAAGTATTTTGGTAAAGTAAAGAAAGGGACAATTATTCCTCACCTGGCATACTAGTTAAGGTTTCACAGACAGACACATTTGAAGTGGGCATTGAAGGGAGAGTGGTTTTCCATGGCCAGAGGAAGTGGGGAGGAGGTACTAAGGCTAAGGAAAGTGCCTAGTCGAAGGTATGAAGCAGGTTTGAAAGTACATGGCATGTTCTGGAAACATTGTTTAGTTAGAATACAGAGATGTGAATGGTAAGGCAGAAAAGACAACTGAGTTCAGATTATCAAGGCCCTTAATGACAGGATGCAATTTGCACATCTTACCAGATGGCCCTATTGCAATGGCCCAGGTTCTAGGACTTGGACTCCAGTAACTATCTTGTCCCCAGGGCCACATTAGCAGACTAATTCACAGCCTTTCTCAAGATCATGCCAACTGTAGTGCCAGAACTGCCAAATCAGTTCAAGGAATGAAGTAGGAGAAGGATCTACCCAGAGATAAAAAGACTTTCTCTTTCCTCTTTCAAAGAGAAAGATAAATAGCCAGTTAACTCCTTAACACTTTGCCCCTATAAAAACAAAGCACATTCTGTTGATTATGTTCTGAAAGCCCTCAAGGAATTTCTGTTGAAGGAAGTGTTGCTGTTTTAGACCAGTATAAAAAAAAAGAGTGGGTGGTTGAGTAGTGGAGGGAGTTACAAAGGATAGTGTCTTTTCCTCCTCAAAAATAAGGAGCAAAGTGTAAGAGTACGTGAGAGAACAAATTACATGCATGGTTTTGTCCCCCATGTCTGCTCTCCTCTTCATGCCTACTACGCAAGAGCTCATGAAAGCACTGCAACAGCTACCCACCAGGCGAATGATCCCCCAATTTCAATTTCACTATGTTCTATAACTTTCTCTCAAGCAAAGCCTTTTATGTGTAATAATACTGGATATTTCCACTTAGATGTATTGTCTCCTCCAATCAATACTCCTAGAACTGAACTCATACACTTTTACCCAAAACCTGTTTCCAGTCTTGGCTTTTTTTATTTTAATCGTTTTATACTTTTTTCATTCACTAAACCTTATCTTTGATCCTTTTTAAGTATCCCTTGAGGGGCGCCTGGGTGGCTCAGTCGGTTAAGCGTCCAGCTTCGGCTCAGGTCATGATCTCACAGTTTGTGGGTTCGAGCACCACGTCGGGCTCTGTGCTGACAGCTAGCTCAGAGCCTGGAGCCTGCTTCAGATTCTGTGTCTCCCTTTCTCTCTGACCTTCCCCTGCTTGTGCTGTTTCTCTCTCTGTCTCAAAAATAAATAAAAAACATTAAAATTAAAAAAATTAAGTATCCCTTGATATAATACATTTCTCATATCAATGACATCTCTCACATCCAATGCCTCCTTTTAATTTTTTTTAAGTTTATTTATTTTGAGAGAGAGCGAGCATGAGCAGGGGAAGAGAGAACCAGAAGCAGGTTCTATGTACTATCAGCGTGGAGTCCTATGTGGGGCTTGACCTCACAAATCACAAGATCATGACCTGAGCCAAAATTAAGAGTGCCCTTAAATCGATTGAGCCACTCAGGGGCTCCCTTTTAGTAATCACTAAAATGGCTAACACCTTCTGAGTGTTCCAATAAATACTGACAATGATATAAATAATATCAGGCTCAATGTATACTAATTTCACAGTTTACAAAGCACTTTTATTTGTACTGCCATATTTCTTGATCATAACAACCCAGTGAGACAATTAAGAAAGATATTTTTATTATATACTCTATCCAAATGTGAAAAACGCACAAGGATCAGAAAGGTTAATGAGCCTGCTCAAGATCACACATCCCACTTCCCATCATGCTCTCATGCTTCATTCCAATTACTATAATAACTCAAGGTAAGAAAGGATCTTTCTCTCATCCCAACCATCTTGTATACCCCCACCGAATTAATTGTCCTAATAAAACATTTTGTTCATCATGTTACTTCCATATGCACAGAACTGACACAGAAAAATAAGAAAGAGAATAAGTAGGTAAATAGGTAAGAAAGTAAATATGTGAATGAATGAGTATATGTATGTATGAATGAATGAATGAATGTCTAAAACCAAGCACAATGAGGTTCATGGTTTTCCATGATCTGGACCCAACCTAGTTTCCTGGTCTTACTTCCTACTCCTCCTGATGACAATCCTTTGTTCCAGATAAACTCAAATTGTCACTTTCACTTAGCAAGACTTCCATTTTCTACTTTACATTGTTGCTTAAGCTGTTCTGTATCTAGAGAGCCTGCCTCTCTCCTCTCTGGCTGCCCTGCAGTTAACCTGTATGTCTTAATGCAGGTACCTTTTGCTACATGAGCTTTTTTATAATGTACACACAAGCACTCTTTTTAAATACCTTTTTAAAAGTTTGATTTAATTTTTCTAAAGTTGGGTACAAGAATATGATTTTAGGGAGCTTATCACTAAAAATTCATGTTTAGTTTATATCATATCTAAATGATTTGTTTTTAATTTTTTAAGCTTTTTATTTGTTTATTTTTGAGAGAGTGAGCGAGCATACACAAGCATGTACAAGTTGGGGAAGGGCAGAGAGAGAGAGAAGGAGACACAGAATCTGAAGCAGGCTTCAGGCTCTGAGCTGTAGCACAGAGCCTGACACGGGACTCGAACCCACAAACCGTGAGATCATGAGCTAAAGTTGGATGCTTAACCAACTGAGCCACTCAGTCACCCCTCATATCTAAATGGTTTCTAAAGATCATTTCAAAAATCATTTAGAGGCTACTGACAATGTTAATGAAAAACAAATCAATGTTTTAAAAAGAAAATTCAATAGCATCAGTGCAATTTACAAGAGATAAAAATAAAAAATGGCAGAGAAAATCCTTGCTCCAAATTACCATTTTTATATATGAAATAAAATCTTCATATTTGAAAACTCTAATTACTTTTCCTTTCATAAAGACGATACATGCATTTTAGCTATAATTCAAAACCCTATGAGTAATGACCTACAAAGAAGTAGGAAGTACTTGTCTTTACAATGTTGTTTTGATCAAAGCCAAAGAAATATATCAAACTACTATCTTTTCCATAAACTCTAGATAACAAATAATGGGTAAAGAATGCCAAACATGTTTGTTGTTTCATTTTTTAGTTTATTTGTTTATTTTATTTTATAGTTACTTCTGACAGAAGAATAGCTGTCTTTCTCTGGAAAATATTTTTTTTCAAAAGTTATTAACTATTTGAAATCAATATTGGGCTTAAGCACTGTGGTTTCTAAATTATGGCATCACACTTTACAGTGGAATGGCTTCATAAATTCAGATAAAAACAGAAGGAAATTCAGCATGCCTGAGAGACATGGTCTTTTAGGAATAGAACCCAAGGGGAGCACCTGGGTGGCTCAGTTGGTTAAGCATCCAACTTCAGCTCAGGTCATGATCTCTAGGTTCATGGGTTCGAGCCCCGCATCAGGCTCTGTGCTGACAGCTCAGAGCCTGGAGCCTGCTTCGGATTCTGTGTCTCCCTGTCTCTCTGCACCTCCCCTACTTGCTCTCTGTACCTCAAAAATAAGTAAACATTAAAAAAAAAAGGGTATAGAACCCAAGGGTTCTTCATACAGAGCAGAAACTTTCAACACCTTAATTGAGCAAGTAAAGGAAGAAAAGATACTGAAGAGTAGTATTTATTAGGTACATCCTTTCAAAATACATTTTTCATTTGA
>NC_043705.1:119218560-119227414 GCF_006229205.1 Suricata suricatta
GACTATTTGTAGGCAAGTGGATGGACCTTGAGGGTGTCATGCTAAGCGAAATAAGTCAGGCAGAGAAGGACAGATACCATATGTTTGCACTCATAGGTCTAACAGGAGAACAGGAGAAACCTAATGGAGGACCAGGGGGAGGGGAAGAGGGAAACAGAGTTGGGGAGAGAGAGGGATGCAAAACTTGAGAGACTGTTGAATACTGAAAATGAACTGAGGGTTGAAGGGAAAGGGGGAGGGGGGAAAAGAGGTGGTGGTGATGGAGGAGGGCACTTATGGGGAAGAGCACTGGGTGTTACTTGGAAAACAATTTGACAATAAAATATTTTTAAAAAATAAAATAAAATATGCTCAAAACTTCCCCTTTATATATGCTTCAGTCTGTCGATCATATTTCTTGAATGCCTCCTGGGACTAAGGCACTCAAAGCTAAAATATAATATATTCTTCATGAGAAAACCATTGGCGTTTAGCATTTCATGTAACACAGCAAATATGTAGACATTTGGATATAGTTGGTGTAGGACAGTGTAAATGAAGAAAATGTCCAAAAAAGCTCAAGAATATCACAAGACACAACACAGAATTAAAGACATTAAATTTATTCTACCGATCAGCAATGTTTTTTAAATAAATTTGTTTTTTCTAAATTTGTTTTAACATGATATAGTTTAGTAAGGCTAGAAATATCACAGGTAATCAAAAAGCAGTGTTTTGTTTTTCTTTTAGAAACTATAAGCTATACAGAAGAGCAAACATCAGCTCTGGTTTCAGACCTCATGAAAGAGTTTGCAAAGTTCAAGCAGGCAGCCTTTTGCTAGATGTATCTGGTAATAGTCTGTACAGTATCACAATAATCACACATTATATAAAACCCATTGGTAAAGACCCAACCTATTTCACAGTCTTTTCTGAAACTGTTCAGTAGCAACAACCACAGAAACAAAGTTCTAGTCTTTCTATAAGGAATGTTAGAAAGGAATTATTTCTCATGCTGCCTTTTCAATTGGGTAAAGGTTAAAACATTTAGAAAATCTAAAAATTATTTCCCAAAATGCCTAAGGAAGTCATAAAAAGTTGAAGCCTTACAATGTTGTTGAAAGTATAATGTTCATTTCCTGAAGAACAGTTTTACTTCTTATCTAATCCCACATTTGGTAGATGTAAGAACTATCATTACAGGTTCAAAATACTTCTGAGTTTACTAATTAATTAATAAACAAGATTTCGTTCTCTTTAGGAAAACATGTCACTTACATAATGCTCACCAAAAAACAAACAAAACATTAAAAAGGCTTATGTATAATTCTAGTCAGTTTTGAATTGTTTTCATACTTTGAAATGGATCATAATCTTATGAAGATAATGGACTGAGTTACAGTACTTATGCAATAAATATCAGTCCAACTGCGTGCGCTGGGTGATTTTCTCTATTTATGAACATATGATAAAATTAGAGACTGGCGTAAGAAACTGAAGACAAAATAACATCTATAGGATTGTTTTTTATTATTTCTCTTTATGCTCTTCTTTTTCCTATGTCATTCTTTCTTTGTATTCCTTAGATAAGCGGGAAATGCCTTTTCACTGTCAGTCCTTTGTGAGTCAGTATAAAATGCATTTTCACTGTGTATTCCTAGGCATTGTACCTCCAACAGGGTTCTCTTTTCTGATTCTAATTATACTCCCCCACATATACCATGGATACCTGGTATATGTCTTATCTGGACAGTTTCATGCTGAAAATATTCTCTTTTAGACCATCTAAAATGGCACCTCTTAAATACTGATATAGGATTATAATCTATATGCTCATTTTCAATAGTCTCCAGACTCCTATTGTAAACCATGGCAACAGAAATCAAGATTATAATGTCAAATATAAATAATAAGACAAAGTACAAAATTCTTATTTTCTAACTGTAAAGAATTAATAATTAATTATTATTTTCTATTTAAAAAACAAGAACAAAATGGAGAAAGAAAAAAGAAGAGAACTGTACTAAGCATTTAGGAGGAAAAATGAAAGTTAGTATAGAGAAGAACAGAAGAGTAGGCTAGGTAATACTGGGAAGAGGGGGTAACAATGGGCTAGAAAACTAAAATAATGAAATAAATCATCACCAGTTACCTGATCTTGAAACAAATACCTCCTAACTTTACATAACTGTAGGCAGCTCATACAAGTAAAGAAATCTCTACTCTAAAAGTAAACGGGTACCAAACTTTTAGCAAACACCCTTTCAAAACTCTAACAGGTATATTTAAATCAAATATTATATTAAGAGCTACGAGGTTGGAACATGTAAGGTAACCTTTAATTACACTTGCGCCCCCATCAACCTTCTCTGGCCATAGAATAGGCTTTTCTAAAATAGTTGATGTCTAAAATACTTTATGCTACTATAGAGTAACAAAAATCAGTTTGCAAGAACACGTTTCAGTGATGAGTACCTATAGGAGAAAAGTGAGCCTGATGTTTACATGTAACTGGAACTAGGCAGTACAAGGCACGGGAGTCTAGAAGAGAAATTCTAAGTATTAGGAAGTGTGCTCTGAATCAGAGAAATAAAAGAGGAAAGGCTAAAGGGCATGTTCTCCAGTGGTTTGTGGTGGTGTAGAACTAAGAAAAAATAGTTCAAAAGACCCACAGCAATTTTGTTGTAATGAATAGAGTGCTGGGAAACAAGTGAATTGTCAATTCTGCTAACTCTGTGAAGCAGGCTATATTTAGGGTGCAGCCTGCAAGCACTCTCGTATTCTACTGTCCTCTGGTTAATGAAAGGTGACTCTTGAGAAAATTTTAAGGATGCTACCCCTATACCTCATTTTATTCAAGTGAGCACAAACTTCTATACTTTCAAACTGCCTCATATTTCTAGCTTAAAGCAATAACTGAAGAAAGGTTCCAGTTCCTCAAGGGGACAGATAGAACAGAAAAGTACAAACTTGTTTCTTTCATTTTCTCCTTTAAATGACTGGTGATTTTTCATTTCATTATGGTATTTCAAATTGGGAAGGACAATTTAAAATTTACTGTAGTCAAGAATAAGTGCTGCTTTAAGATCAAAAGGTAAGCTAATACAGAGAGCAAGTATCTGTTCAGAGTTTAAACCCAAAGTGTGACCTACTTTTAAGACTTTATAGCCTAGAGGAGAAAGTCTTTAGATCTAAATGTCAGCATGTTCTTTTAAAATTATTATTGTGATTATTTTTAACTCCATCATTCTCTCAATGAAAAAGCCCACACAATACAGTCTATTTATCAAAGACTAGTGAATACCACATCAGAAAGGCTAAGGCAGAGCTACAGAAGAATTATCATGGAACATGATATTACATGGAAATGTATCAACCCTGGAAGCTCATATCAGGAATGACTCCATATTCTAAAGGCTATTAACAAGGAAAGTAACAGGTTTTTCAGTGTTAGATATATGGAATAGGAAGACATTTTAAAATTTCTTTTCTCCAATAAGTAAAGACAACAGTGAAATACTTGTTTTTGTCAAGGGCATGCCATTACAATCATGATAACTCTCTGTAAGCATTCTATAAGGAAGAAAAATTAATTACAGATTTCTGAGAAGTAAAGGAATCAATGACACATGCAAATGTCCATGGGAACTCAAAGACAACCATGATACAGTGGCTGACAGCAGTGTCTTTGAAGTCAGAAAGATCTGGGTCTCTTGGCTTTATTATTTCTAATTGTACACAACAGGCAAGTTATTTAGCTTCTTTAAACCTTAATTTTCTCATCTGTAAAATGAGAAAACAGCACCAATTCTAGTGAGTTATGCTGAGAATTAAATGCAATAGTACATGTGAAGTGCTCACACACACTTCTGGTACCCAGAAAATGATTAACAAACAATGGCTACTATATCAGTCTTTATATAATAGGTGATTGGAAAGTAGATGAATGTTGAGAAAGAGATGAAATATTAATTCTGAGGATATGCTAACCAGAAGTCAGGAGTATATTTGAAATCAAAGAAGCAAACCACTTCATCATCATGATCACCATCAAAGAGTGTGGCAGAACCTAAGCAAGAGCCGCTGCCCTCAAGGAGCTTATAATCCAAAACAGAGGACACTGACATCAACGAAAATGCAGAAGGCCAGAGCTACTGACAAAGACTGTACCACACGCCCAGACCAGGAAGAGCTTAAGAGCCAAGGAAATGGAAGACTTGAGACTAACAACATTCATGAATAAATAAGGTCCACAGATTAACGTTCCCGGATTCACAAACGAGGCAGGAAAAGTATTGAGACAGTAATTTTTTAACTTCTTCCCGTCTCATTAGCAGCCCCAATGAGCACTCTGACTTTCCTTTAATAGGCTGCTAACTGAGCACAATAAAACTGTGAGGAAAGTAATCTCTCTTAAGAGATAGATAATGATGTCCATATCCACTGGGAAAGAATCGCCGTCATAATGATTAAAATCACTGAGTCTTTATCACATGAGCAGAAAGTGTGAAGTTGTAGGGAAGTTTTTTTCAGGTTTTTTCCATCATATTAGTATGATAATTCTTTAAGGAAAACTTACTCCCATAGGCAACTAGGGAAGGAATTTCAAAGGCTCAACACAATGATGCTGTTGTTCATTATTTAAATGAATAACTCTCTGGGGTTGTTTTTATGTTTTCCATTTCTTCTGAACGTTCTAACTTACTCATCTCTTGGGCAGCCAGTGAATAGCTTAATTTTGTTGATCTGGCTTATAAAAATCCATTTAATTAAGTTAGATACGTTTTTTTTATTTTAAGCACTATGTATATAAGATTTTCTAGAACCATTTAAAGAATCTCTCACAGTAACAAATTCATTTCCTTCTAAAATTGGGATGGCAGTTATCACTTTCCCTTATAAGCAAAACAGCTAAAAGTTCAGATGCTGTGGAGATTCCAAAACCTGTCAAAACCAGAACAGGTTCAGTAACTTTGTCAATTCACAAAATCTGATCTCAGATCTTAGCATCAGTGTGAACTTCTTATAAGACACATAGTATGGAGGTTTGCAAAGAGAAAACTACTACAGACAATACATTTAAGGACTTGACATCCAAAAATCAATCAGAAAAAGAAACAAAAATAAATTTTCTGAGCTGAAATGAGAATCAAAATGACAGTAGTTAGCAATAGCTAATATAATATACACACACAAGCACGTTCAGTAAGTCCTCCTAATAAGGGGGGAGAGGGGAGTTGGCTGTTATTATCCCCACTTTATAAGTGGAGAAATTTTCAGATAATGAGCGGCAGAGCTTGGATTTGAATCTAAGCATGTCTCCAAAGACTACACTGTTAACCGCTACACTATAATAACTCTCAAATTCAACTTAATAGATCAATATAATACATGTAAAAGCACATTAAGACTTGAAGTGCTGAAATATGCATGCCTCAGAACAGCTCTTACAATATAAACTCATTTTAATATCCTAATAGACAAGATGAGAAAGATAGAAGCAGTTTAAAGTTCCAGATAGCTCTCTATTAATCACAGGGAAAAGTTATTAAATCCATTAAAATCACATGCTAAAGGACTCTATCTAATTTTGGCTAACATCTAAACATTAATAGATTTGTACACTTTCAGTTAGAGTTCTCAACTGTACAGAAAAGTGAATTTACTGAAATAACAGAAAATGCATCCTACAATTGCTGGGGAGACTACAGAATCAGGATCAGAAAATGTGTGGGGACAAGACAGGTTTGGCGTAGCCAGATGTCAGCCAGATTCAGGACCCAGAGCAAGTCTACAAGACTTGCCACTTTAGAATGTTGGATGAGACATCAGCATCACTGCTACCCCTGAAAATTATTGCCTCTACTCCTGAACCCACACCAGAATGAATTCTCCTCTGTCACTAGGCTCCTGAATCAAAGCCCAGAGTGGGTGAATTTGATTTATTGTAGAAACACAAACAAGGCTGAGAAAGCCAGCATTTGGCATTTTTAGCTTTTGGTGGTGGAGCTGTGCTCTACTTCCCACTAAAATTCATGTGATCCACAACTCACTTAATGGCATCAGAAGACATAACTGTCCTCCAGAGGGCTACCCTCAAAAGGTAAGTCATTAATATGCACATACACTTCTTGAACATATTCTTACTTTAACTTTACAAATCCTCACGATTGTCAAAGACCCAAAATTTACCTTTCTGTTTATTAAATAGAACTCCCTGCAGTTCTAAAATGACCTCTTCAAAATTTTTCAAAATCTACTAACCTTGGCACTTTGAGACTTAGTAGACGGGGAAAGGAATTGTTTTGTGAGTGGATTTGATCTTGCCATGCTGACACCAAGCCTGTTTCAAAATCACTTTTAAGATTAAAATACAAGTTTTAAATTCATTATTTTAAAATAATTCTAATTTACAAAAATAATAACAGAAATATTATAAGGAGTGCCCACATACCTTTTACCCAGCTTCTCTTATGTTAACATCTAAAATAACAATGGCACAATTATTTAAAAAGGAAAAAATTGGGGTCCCTGGGTGGCTCAGTTGGTTAAGCATCTGACTCTTGGTTTCGGTTCAGGTCATGATCTCACAGTTCATGAGTTCAAGCCCTATATTGGGCTCTCTGCTTGGGATTTTTCTCTTTTCCTTTCTCTCTCTTCACCTCCCCGACTTGTTCGTTCTCTCTCTCTCTCTCTCTCTCTCTCTCTCTCTCTCTCCTCTGTCTCTCTCTCTCTCTCGTCTCTGTCTCTCTCTGTCAAACTAAATGAACTTTACAAAAACATTTTTTATTAAAAAATAAAAAGCAAGAAATCAAGATTGACAGAATACTATGAATTCATCTCCAGACCTTATTCCAATTCCACCAGTTTCCCCACTGTATCTCTTTCCTAGTTTGGACAGAAGCCAGAACCCCACAGTGCATTTAGCTGTCATGTCCCCTTAGGCTCCTCCAACCTACGACAGGTTATTTTGATTCTTGTGAAGAATACTGAACAGTTATTTTACAACTATCACTCAATTTGGATTTGTCTGATGTTTTCTCATTATTAGAATGACGTTATAAATTTTTAGCAAGAACACAAAAGCAGTGTACCTTCTCAGGCATCATATCAAGAGTTATATATGTCAATGTTTTAGTATAGGTGATGTTATCTTTAAATACTTGGTTAAGGTGGTGTCTGCGAGATTGTTCCACTATCGTTACTATTTTTCTCTTTGTAGCTGTGGTAAGTTTCTTGCCAAAAAATACCTTAAAACTACGTAAATATCCTTAAGACTATGTAAAAACCTTTGCCTATTAATTTTAGCATCCATTGATGAATCTTGCTTATAGTAATGATTACTGTGATTTTTCCTCATACTGATTCTTCTATCATTCCTTCTACATTTATTAATTGGAATTCTATCATAAGAAAGATATTAGGTGTGTGTATATATATATATAGTTATACATATATAATACTAAGGGCTGTATTCATAGGCTTGCCCAGATTTGGCCATTAGTAGCCAAATTAGCTAAGTAGCTCTTTCAGGCCCTTGTGAAATACTTCCATCATTTTTTTCAAATATATCTTAAGCAGATTATCTCAACCTTGTTACTATCGTTGAGAAAATATATTTTAGAATTAGTGTCATTAGGTTAATTTAATTAATTTATCAACATTCTTTAGAGCACAAATAAACAACTTTACTGAATTTATTTTTACTGAGTTTTAATGAAATTTCACTGAATTTTACTGAAATTATTCTCATTGAGATTATTTTTCGATTTAACTGCTACAACAAAAGATTTACTTTATCTAGTCTTTAAAACACACTGGATGCATTCTTATACACCAGAAATGAAGCAGCGGAAAGAGAAATCAAGAAACTGATCCCATTCACGACTGCATGAAAAACCAGAAAATACCTAGGAGTAAACCTAACCAAGGATGTAAAAGACCTATATGATGAAAACTATAGAAAACTTATGAAAGAGATTGAAGAAGACATCAAGAAATGGAAAAACATTCCCTGTTCATGGATCAGAAGAATAAACATTGTGAAAATGTCATTACTACCCAAACCAATCTACACATTCAAGGCAATCCCCATCAAAATTGCACCAACATTCTTCTCAAAGCTAGAACAAACTATCCTCAAATTCGTATGGAACCAAAAAAGACCCCGAATAGCCCAAGTCATATTGAAGAAGAAAACCAAAACGGGAGGCACCACAATCCCAGACTTTATCCTCTACTACAAAGCTGTCATCATCAAGACAGTATGGTATTGGCACAAAAACAGAAACACAGACCGATGGAACAGAATAGAGAACCCAGAACTGGGCCCACAAATGTACGGCCAATTAACTTTTGACAAAGCAGGAAAGAGTATCCGATGGAAAAAAGACTGCCTCTTTAGCAGGTGGTGCTGGGAGAACTGGACAGCAACATGCAGAAGAATGAAACTAGACCACTTTCTTACACCATCCACAAAAATTAACTCAAAATGGCTGAAGGACCTGAATGTGAGACAGGAAACCATCAAAACCCTCAAGGAGAAAGTAGGAAATAACCTCCTTAACCTCCACCGCAGCAATTTCCTACTCGACACCCCCAAAGGCGAGGGAAATGAAAGCAAAACTGAACTCTTGGGACCTCATCAAGATAAAAAGCTTCTGCACTGCAAAGGAAACAATCAAGAAAACTAATAGGCAACTGACAGAATGAGAAAAGATAGTTGCAAATGAAATCTCAGATAAAGGGCTAGTATCAAAAATCTATAAGGAACTCACCAAACTCCACACCCACAAAACAAATAACCCAGTGAAGAAATGGGCAGAAGACATAAACAGATACTTCTCCAAAGAGGACATCCAGATGGCCTACAGAC